>NC_136974.1:13509094-13614094 GCF_032717465.1 Coenobita brevimanus | reverse complement strand
TAATTGGCCCAAAAAGTATTGGCCAGTACTCCTTCAAACTGTTCTCACCGGTAAAGCTCAAGTAACTTATGCATCTTTGCCTCAGGATCAATCTGATAATTATGATGTAGTTAAGAGCTTGATTCTTAAGGCCTATGAGCTTGTTCCTGAAGCCTATAGAGTAAAATTTAGGACAACTTATAAGCAAGATAAGCAATCCCATGTTGAGTATGCAAAAATCAAAGAAGATCTGTTAGAGCAGTGGTTAAATTCTAAGAATGTGGATTTTGATTTTGACAAATTTAAGCAGATGATTTTGCTGGAGGACTTCAAGAGGTGTATTAATAAAGATGTAAGCCTATATCTTGATGAGAGAAGAATAGATAATTTGTCTGATGCTGCAGTTTTAACTGATGAATATGTTCTCACTCACAAGAGATATTCTAAAGAAAAAAGGAAAGCTGGGAGTAAGTACTTTGCCTTTACTCAGAGTACAGGTAACAGGAAAGAGAATAAAGATGATGTTTCTCAGGAAGTAAAGACCAGCTTCACCTCTAGATTTCAGGAAAGTAAATGTACTTATTGTAGTAAGCTTGGTCATACTACGGAGAAATGTTTCAGGAGACAGCGTGATGTGAACAAAAACGAGTCTTTAAAAATTCAGTCAACTGGTCTAGTGTCCACCCTTCAGAGTTCCCAGAATTCTTTAACTGAGTTAACTGAACCTGCTTTGAGGGGTAAATTAAATTCTCATGATGGAGCTTCTCTTTTGAGCAGTAACGTGGGTGACACTCTCAAGAGTTCATGTGCTAATTTCCTGTCTGAAGGTTTTGTCAGTCCTCTGGACAGTAATGACAGGAAATCAGTTAAAATATATCGTGATACAGGTGCTTGCCAATCCCTTATGCTGACCAGTGTTCTAGGCTCTAATGTTAATTCCTCTGATGAAACTGTAATCTTACAAGGTGTAGGGAATAATTACTTCTCTGTCCCTCTGTGCAGAGTGAATTTAGAGTCTGGTTTTGTTAATGGTTCCGTTATGGTTGGGTTGGTTGAGACACTCCCAATGTCAGGTGTAACGTTCTTACTTGGAAATGATATTGGTGGAAGTCAAGTGTGTCCAGCTCCTCAGTTGTCTAGTGAGCCAGTGGCTGCGGCTCAGGATTGTGATGTCCCTGATGTGATCCCTGCATGTGCTGTCACTAGGGCTAAGTCTAAAGTTACTGGTGACTTAGAGGATAATGATGATGATGATGTTATCCTAGCTGACATTTTTCTTGCTAATTTGGACCACTCACCAGATGAGGCAGTACCCCGTAGTGTTGATAATTTGTCTCGTCAAGAGTTGGTTGAGTTGCAGGTTGCTGACCCTGAGTTGAAAGGTCTAGCTAACTCTGCTTGCAGTGAGGAAGAGTCAGTTGGTGCTTCTACTTGTTATTATATAAAGTCAGGAGTACTTATGAGGAAGTGGAGACCCCCAACAGCATCAGCTGACTGTGAGTGGGAGGTTGTACATCAAGTTGTCCTCCCTCGTGTCTGTAGGCAGGATATCATTAGAGTGGTTCATGATTCCAGTTTGGCAGGACACCTTGGAGTGAGGAAGACTGTGGCACGCATTTTGAAACACTTCTACTGGCCAGGTATCTTCAGGGATGTTTCCTGGTATTGTAAGTCTTGTCACACCTGTCAAGTTGTGGGGAAGTGTAATCAGATCGAAAAGGTTGCACCTCTATTTCCCATTCCTCCTTTTGAAGCGCCATTCACCCGTGTGTTGGTGGATATTGTGGGCCCTCTTCCTAAGACTTCTTCGGGATTTTCTTGTGTTGACCCTGATTGATATGGCTACCCGTTATCCTGAAGCCATTCCACTTAGAAATATCTCAGCAAAGAACGTGGTTAAGGAAATCCTAGGGTTCTTCACAAAGTTTGGTCTGCCCAAGGAGGTACAGTCAGACCGGGGAAGTAATTTCATGTCAAATGTTTTCAAGCTCTCTCTGAAAAAGTTGGGGATCACCCAGATCAGCTTACCATCCCCAGACCCAAGGAGTGTTGGAGGGATATCATCAAACACTCAAATCGATGCTCAAGGAATACTGTTTGGAACATCAGAAAGATTGGGATAAAGGTCTTCCATTCGTTGTATTTGCTGCAAGAGAATCTCCAAATGAATCACTGGGCTTCTCACCTTTTGAATTACTGTTTGGCCATGAAGTAAGAGGACCCCTTAAGCTACTCAAGGAATGCTGGCTGTTAGAGGAAGATGACGTCAACCTGCTGGAGTATGTGATGAAGTTCAAAGAACGGCTGTCCACTGCTTTACAGCTGGCGTGAGAGAATTTAGGAGCTGCTCAGGAGAAGATGAAGACTTGGTATGATAAGAAGTCCAGGTTACGCCACTTTCAGCCAGGAGATCAGGTTTTGATTTTGCTACCAGTGCATGGGCAACCTCTTCAAGCCAAGTTTAGTGGTCCTTATTTCGTGGAGAAGAAACTCAGTGATGTCAACTATGTCATCGCCACACCAGATCGTAGAAAGAACAAGCAACTTTGTCACATCAAGATGATAAAATTATATCACAGGCGGGACGAAAATAACCCAGTCTGCACTGTAGCTGTTCCACCCGAGTCTGCAAGTGAAGTTCTCCCATGCAGCATGAGCCTGAGTGATAGTTTGGGGAAAAATCCTGATATCATGAATGATCTCCAGACTAAGCTTTCTCATCAACCTCCCGAGGAAAGGCAGAAGTTTTTGGCATTACTGCAGGAGTACCCGCAAGTGTTCCGTGCTACTCCAGGAAGAACCACTGTGTTGATGCATGATGTCGATGTTGGAGACGCAAAGCCAATTAAATTGCCTCCTTACCGTGTGAACCCAGTGAAAGTTCCTCTCATCCAGAAGGAGCTTGGCTACCTGTTGGACCACAAGATGATTGAGCCCTGTCAGAGCGAGTGGAGTTCTCCTGTCACTCTAGTCCCTAAGCCAGGTGGGTCACAGCGGCTTTGCATCGACTACAGACGTGTTAATCAGATAACCAAAACAGACACTTACCCTCTCCCTCGCCTGGAAGATTGCATAGACAAGATCGGAAAGGCTATTTACATAAGGAAGTTTGATTTGTTAAAGAGATACTGGCAAGTACCTATGACTGAACGTGCTAGGGAGATCTCATGTTTTGTAACACTAGGAAAGACTTTTGCATATTCTGTAATGCCATATGGTATGAAGAATGCATCAGTCACATTTCAGAAGCTGATGAATGTTGTAACAGAGGGTTTGGCAGTGTGTGTTGTTTATATTGATGATGTATTAATCTTCAGTGACAACTGGAAAGATCACCTATGCCATGTCAGTTAATTTCTTGAGCGTTTGATTCAGGCTAATCTTGTAACTAATTTATCAAAGTGTGAGTTTGGTCAAGCTAAAGTTCAGTACCTTGGGTACGTAATTGGTGATGGACATGTTGCACCACCAGGAGCTAAAGTTCAGGTTATAAGTGATCTTCCCAGACCTAAAAGTAGGAAAGAGCTACAAAGATTTTTGGGAATGGTAGGTTATTACAGGAGATTTGTTCTTAACTTTTCAATTCTTGTATCACCACTTACAGACCTACTAAAAAAGGGAGTTAAATTTGTCTGGACCAATAACTGTGAATCCTCTTTCAGCAAACTTAAAGCTATCCTATTAAGTCAGCCAGTGCTCGCTACTCCAAATTTTGCTAAACCTTTTAAGATGGCTGTTGACGCAAGTGATACAGGAGCTGGGGCTGTTTTGCTGCAAGAGGATGATCAGGGTATTGAACACCCTGTATCTTATTACAGTAAGAAGTTCACTCCACCTCAAAAGAACTACTCAACTATTGAGAAAGAGCTTTTGGCCTTGATTTTGGGTTTACAGCATTTTTCATTTTATTTGTGTTCTGGTTTTGACCCCATAGTCATTTATACCGATCATAACCCACTGAAATTCGTTAGTAAGTTTAAAGATAAAAATCAGAGATTGACAAGATGGAGTCTACTTCTTCAGGAGTATTCATTTGACATACAACATGTCAAGGGGTAAGAAAATGTTATTGCAGATTGCTTATCTAGATTTTAGACAGATTGTTTTAGAGTAATAAAAAATTTCCTTTGTAAATTTCTTTTTCTTTGTGGGGAGGTGTTACATAGCCTATGATTTCATCATCCTTTGTTTAATTCTAACGTACAGTATGCTGCATGTTTGATCACGAGCGTGTTCTACCTCACTCCCCCCCTCCTCCCTTATAGTAGAGTAAGTCGTTCTTTCTGTTGTTCAGAGCAGGAGTGTCAACTCTTTGTCCCCTCTGGCTTCATTTGCGCGTCCTTCTTACAAGTTGTATCAAGCTCTGCCGGCCCCTATATAATGAGCTCAGTCTCTGCATTATTGCCAGTTAGATCTACTCCTCATTTTGCTCACATCTCTGTCCTCACCTGTACAGTTGTTATTATTGTGAGTGCTCAGGAAGTCTCCAACCATCTAGCAGCTGTGTAATTTGAGTATAACTGTTATTGCATTTTTTCTTGTACTGTGTAGCATGGGGTGTTAATTCTTAGGCCTAGTAGGGTTTTTGTGATTCATGTGTTTTTATGTCAGTCATTTTTGATAATATTTTGTATCTGTAATAATATATCTTGCATTCACTGAGTATTATCCGGTATATATATAAATATATATATATATATTGTTACGGAACAGAGAAAGATAATGTACACTTTAAGTGAGAATACTAAAAATCACTACTGTCCCGTAAAGTTCCAGGTTCAAAACAAAAGAGTTAGGTAAAATTACAAGTTAAAGTTTAATGCTCAAACTAACAACAAAACATTCAGGACTCATAAGGATAATGTAATGGCAAAAACAGGTTAAATATATGGTTAACTGCAATAGCCTCTATTAACACGAAATTAGCAAGAGTAAATTTATCTAAGTCAGCCCTGATAAAATGAAATTACACTTGGTAATGCTCAGTTAATGCAAGATAAATTATTACAGATACAAAATATTATTAATGATGACTGACAAAGAACCCTTACACAAATTACAAAAACCTTACTAGGCCTAAGAATTAACCTTATGCTACACAGTACAAGAAAAAATGCAACAACACCCATACTCAAATTACACAGCTGCTAGATGGTTGGAGACTTCCTGAGCACTCAATAATAACGGTACAGGGGAGGACAGACATGTGAACAAAATGAGGAGCAGATCTAAGTGGCCATGATGCAGAGACTGAGCTCATTATATAGGGGCCGGCAGAGCTTGATACAACTTGTAAGAAGGACGCGCAAATGAAGCCATGGGGACAAAGAGTTGACAATCCTGCTCTGAACAACAGAAAGGACGACTTAGTCTACTATAACGGTAGAAGGGGGGGACTGAGGCAGAACATGCTCGTGATCAAACATGCAGCATACTGTGCATTAAAATTACACAAAGGATGATGAAATCATAGGGTATGTAACACCTCCCCACAAAGAAAAAAGAAATTTACAAAGGAAATTTCTTATTACTCTAAAACAATCTGTGTATGGCATTACAGAACATGCAAAAGTCTTTCCTAATGTTACAAAACATGAGATCTCCCTAGCACGTTCAGTCATAGGTACTTGCCAGTATCCCTTTAACAAATCAAACTTACTTATGTACCTAGCCTTTCCGATCTTGTCTATGCAATCTTCCACGCGAGGGAGAGGGTAAGTGTCTGTTTTGGATATCTGATTAACACGTCTGTAGTCAATGCAAAGCCGCTGTGACCCACCTGGCTTAGGGACTAGAGTGACAGGAGAACTCCACTCGCTCTGACAGGGCTCAATCATCTTGTGGTCCAACAGGTAGCCAAGCTCCTTCTGGATGAGAGGAACTTTCACTGGGTTCACACGGTAAGGAGGCAGTTTAATTGGCTTTGCGTCTCCAACATCGACATCATGCATCAACACAGTGGTTCTTCCTGGAGTGGCACGGAACACTTCCGGGTACTCCTGCAGTAATGCCGAAAACTCCTGCCTTTCTTCGGGAGGTAGATGAGAAAGCTTAGTCTGGAGATCATTCATGATATCAGGATTCTTCCCCAAACTATCACTCAGGCTCATACTGCATGGAAGAGCTTCACTTGCAGACTCGGGTGGAACAGCTACAGTGCAGACTGGATTATTTTCATCGCACCTGTGATATAACTTTATCATGTTGATGTGACAAAGTTGCTTGTTCTTTCTACGATCTGGTGTGGCGATGACATAGTTGACATCACTGAGTTTCTTCTCCACGAAATAAGGACCACTAAACTTGGCTTGAAGAGGTTGCCCATGAACCGGTAGCAGAATCAAAACCTGATCTCCTGGCTGAAAGTGGCGTAACCTGGACTTCTTATCATACCAAGTCTTCATCTTCTCCTGACCAGCTCCTAAATTCTCTCTCGCCAACTGTAAAGCAGTGGACAGCCGTTCTTTGAACTTCATCACGTACTCCAGCAGGTTGACGTCATCTTCCTCCGACAGCCAGCATTCCTTGAGTAGCTTAAGGGGTCCTCTTACTTCATGGCCAAACAGTAGTTCAAAAGGTGAGAAGCCCAGTGATTCATTTGGAGATTCTCTTGCAGCAAACACAACGAATGGAAGACCTTTATCCCAATCTTTCTGATGTTCCAAACAGTATTTCTTGAGCATCGATTTGAGTGTTTGATGATATCTTTCCAACGCTCCTTGGGTCTGGGGATGGTAAGCTGAAGACGTGATCTGGGTGATGCCCAACTCTTTCAGAGACTGTTTGAAAACATTCGACATGAAATTACTTCCCCGGCCTGACTGAACCTCCTTGGGCAGACCAAACTTTGTGAAGAACCCTAGCATTTCCTTAACCACGTTCTTTGCTGAGATATTTCTAAGTGGAATGGCTTCAGGATAACGAGTAGCCATATCTATCAGGGTCAACACATAAGAAAATCCTGAAGAAGTCTTAGGAAGAGGGCCCACAATATCCACCAACACACGGGTGAAAGACGCCTCAAAAGGAGGAATGGGAACTAGAGGTGCAACCTTTTCGGTCTGATTACACTTCCCCACAACTTGACAGGTGTGACAAGACTTACAATACCAGGAAACATCCCTGAAGATACCTGGCCAGTAGAAGTGTTTCAAAATGCGTGCCACAGTCTTCCTCACTCCAAGGTGTCCTGCCAAACTGGAATCATGAGCCACTCTAATGATATCCTGCCTACAAACACGAGGGAGGACAACTTGATGTACAGCCTCCCATTCACAGTCGGCTGATGCTGTTGGGGGTCTCCACTTCCTCATAAGTACTCCTGACTTTACATAATAACAAGTAGAAGCACCGGCTGACTCTTCATCACTGTAAGCAGAGTTAGCTAGACCTTTCAACTCAGGGTCAGCAACCTGCAACTCAACCAACTCTTGACGAGACAAATTATCAACACTACGGGGTACTGCCTCATCTGGTGAGTGGTCCAAATTAGCAAGAAAAGTGTCAGCTAGGATAACATCATCATCATCATTATCCTCTAAATCACCAGTAACTTTAGACTTAGCTCTAGTGACAGCACATGCAGGGAACACATCAGGGACACCACAATCCTGGGTCGCAGCCACTGGCTCACTAGACAACTGAGGAGCTGGACACACTTGACTTCCACCAATATCATTTCCAAGTAAGAAAGTTACACCTGACATTGGGAGTGTCTCAACCAACCCAACCATAACGGAACCATTAACAAAACCAGACTCTAAATTCACTCTGCACAGAGGGACAGAGAAGTAATTATTCCCTACACCTTGTAAGATTACAGTTTCATCAGAGGAATTAACATTAGAGCCTAGAACACTGGTCAGCATAAGGGATTGGCAAGCACCTGTATCACGATATATTTTAACTGATTTCCTGTCATTACTGTCCAGAGGACTGACAAAACCATCAGACAGGAAATTAGCACATGAACTCTTGAGAGTGTCACCCACGTTACTGCTCAAAAGAGGAGCTCCATCATGAGAATTTAAGTTACCCCTCAAAGCAGGTTCAGTTAACTCAGTTAAAGAATTCTGGGAACTCTCAAGAGTGGACACTAGACCAATTGACTGAACATTTAAAGACTCCTTTTTGTTCACATCACGCTGTCTCCTGAAACATTTCTCCGCAGTATGACCAAGCTTACTACAATAAGTACATATACTTTTCTGAAATCTAGAGGTGAAGCTGGTATTTACTTCCTGAGAAACATCATCTTTATTCTCTTTCCTGTTACCTGTACTCTGAGTAGAGGCAACGTACTTACTCTCAGCTTTCCCTTTTTCTTTAGAATATCTCTTGTGAGTGAGAACATATTCATCAGCTAAAACTGCAGCATCAGACAAATTATCTATTCTTTTCTCATCAAGATATAGGCTTACATCTTTATAAATACACCTCTTGAAGTCCTCCAGCAAAATCATCTGCTTAAATTTACCAAAATCAGAATCCACATTCTTAGAATTTAACCACTGCTTTAACAGATCTTCTTTGATTTTTGCATACTCAACATGGGATTGCTTATCTTGCTTGTAAGTTGTCCTAAATTTTACTCTATAGGCTTCAGGAACAAGCTCATAGGCCTTAAGAATCAAACTCTTAACTACATCATAATTATCAGATTGATCCTGAGGCAAAGATGCATAAGTTACTTGAGCTTTACCGGTGAGAACAGTTTGAAGGAGTACTGGCCAATACTTTTTGGGCCATTTAAAACCTGTAGCTACCCTCTCAAACAACTGAAAATACTTTGTTAAATCAGATTCATTAAAAGGAGGGACAAGTTTAACATTTTTAGCCACATCAAAATCATCAGAGGTAGATGATCCAGTTTCACATTGTTTCATGCGATACTCATGGTCTGCCTGAATCCTGGCAAGTTCAACTTGTGCCTGTATCTGTGCCTCCTGAATCCGAGCCTGAGATTCCGCCTCCTTAGCCTGAGACTCAGCCTCCTTAGCACGTGCTTGAAATTCAGCCTCCTTAACACGAGACTCCACCTCCTTAGCCTGAGCCTCCTGCAGGGCTAGCTGTAACTTAGCTAATTCAATCTGCGTTCGCTCATTTGGAGGAGTTACATTAAACAAGCTTTCATTAATCATGTCAACAATTTGATCTTTAGAATGATGAGATCGAACAGCAATTCCCAATTGTTGAGCAACAAGCCTAAGTTCATTCTTTGTTCTGTTTTCTACATGACACACTGTTTGCACATTTGACAAAAAATCTTTGGCTTCATCAAGTGTAGTAATAGTAGACATCATGAATAAATCACAGTCACAAAATATCAAGCAATATCCTTATGATAATATCCTGAATATCCTGATGAGAGGTCGCCAAATTTATGTTACGGAACAGAGAAAGATAATGTACACTTTAAGTGAGAATACTAAAAATCACTACTGTCCCGTAAAGTTCCAGGTTCAAAACAAAAGAGTTAGGTAAAATTACAAGTTAAAGTTTAATGCTCAAACTAACAACATAACATTCAGGACTCATAAGGATAATGTAATGGCAAAAAACAGGTTAAATATATGATTAACTGCAATAGCCTCTATTAACATGAAATTAGTAAGAGTAAATTTACCTAAGTCAGCCCTGATAAAATGAAAATACACTGGGTAATGCTCAGTTAATGCAAGATAAATTATTACAGATACAAAATATTATTAATGATGACTGACAAAGAACCCTTACAGAATTTACAAAAACCTTACTAGGCCTAAGAATTAACCTTATGCTACTCAGTACAAGAAAAAATGCAAACAACACCCATACTCAAATTACACAGCTGCTAGATGGTTGGAGACTTCCTGAGCACTCAATAATAACGGTACAGGGGAGGACAGACATGTGAACAAAATGAGGAGCAGATCTAAGTGGCCATGATGCATAGACTGAGCTCATTATATAGGGGCCGGCAGAGCTTGATACAACTTGTAAGAAGGACGCGCAAATGAAGCCATGGGGGACAAAGAGTTGACAATCCTGCTCTGAACAACAGAAAGGACGACTTACTCTACTATAACGGTAGAAGGGGGGGACTGAGGCAGAACATGCTCGTGATCAAACATGCAGCATACTGTGCGTTAAAATTACACAAAGGATGATGAAATCATAGGCTATGTAACAATATATATATATATATATATATATATATATATATATATATATATAAAATCAAGACGCCTTAATCCCATACGGGGTGATCACAAACAAATCGCCTCCATGTCACCCTGTCCCCCGCCATTTCACTGCCCTGCTCCCAGCTCACACCCCTTGTCTCATATACCTCTCCACTCCATCCCTCCATTTCATCCTGGGCCTCTTCCCCTCCAAGTCGTTCAGATACACTCTCCTCGTCAGTCTCTCGCTCTCCATCCTCTCCACATGGCCAAACCACCTCAGTGTGTTTCTCCTAACGCTTCATATCACATCCATATCCACACCACAATGCTCCTTCACATCCTCATTTATCACTCTGTCTCTCCATGTGACTCCACAGGCTCCCCACAAATAACTCATTTCCACTGCTCTCACTCATGACTTGTGTCCCTCCAACAAGGTCCAAGTTTCGCTTCCACACGTTAGAGTTGGTATGACAATACTGTCATGTAATAACTTTTTCACTTCCATGCTCACTTCCCTGTTTCTTATCACTGCTTTCAAGGAACCAGCAACCTTTTTTCCTTGTTGTACCCTTTCAAGCACTTCACCCTCCAAACTTCCATCCTTACTCATCACACTACCGAAGTACTTAAAGGTACTCACATTTTCCATTTCCTCCTCATTCAGCCTCACTGTACATTCAGTGACGTCACTTCTCTCGAAGACCATAACTTTACTCTTTCCTACGTTCACCTTTAGATTCCCTTTCTTATGTACTCTCCCAAACTCATCCACCAAGCCTTGCAGCTCCCCTTCGTCTTCACTTAACAACACAGTATCATCTGCAAACAACAGTACCGGGAGTTTCCAAACACTGCCCTCTCTCATTAGGGCCACTCCAACATCCACTGCCCTGCCTTGTATCTCTTTTACAGATTGAACAAACATGGAGACATGACACATCCCTGTTTCAATCAAATATATACATACATACATATATATATATATATATATATATATATATATATATATATATATATATATATGTATATATATATATATATATATATATATATATATATATATATATATATATATATATATATATATATATATATGATAGTTCCATGGAATAGTAGGGGTTCAAATGATGAGGTGAAAGAGAGATTGTCCATGTGATTAAGGGTGCGAAAGTGGATGTATGTTGATTAACTGAAATTAAATGGAGGTGAGAGTGTGAGAGAATGTAAGTATGGTTGGGGTATATATGCGGGAGTAGGTGAGAATGAGAGGGCAAAAGAAGGAGTGTGTATTGTTGTGAGTAATAGATGGAAGGAGAAAATAATAGAGTATGGATCAGTTGGCTCTAGGATTATGTGGGTAAGAGTTGGACTACAAATGTGGGCAATTGTGTTTGTATGCACCAATGCAAGATCGTGGAAGTAGAGTGAGAGAAGAGTTCTGCATAAAGGTTGAAGCATGCTTGGAAAAGTTTGAAAGAAATGAGAGTGTTTTTGACTGGCGATATGAATGGTAAAGTAGGGAATGTGAAAGTGGATGCACCAGTTCGTGAGTGCGGTATGCTTGCAGAGATGGATAAGAATGGCAGTGCTTTACTGAACGATTATGCCGGGAGGGGGTTGGTGATAGCTAATACACTCTTCAGGCACAAAATGATCCATAGGTATTCGTCACGAATGACGAGAAGGGTGGATGGTGAACTGAATGAACAGAAGGCAATGACTGATTATGTGTGAGTGGATCAAAGGTTGAGGTATGTAATGGATGCAACAGTACATAGAGGTTCGGGGAGTGGACTTTCGGACCAACACTTGGTGAGGTCAGAAACAAAGTCCAAACAATATGGAGAAATAGGAGAAGGGAAGGACAGGAGGAATTAGATCTTACAAGGAGGGTAGAAAAGTTACAGGAGGATGGAGAAAAGGCAGAATATTAGAGGGAAGTTGAGGAGCGATTGGGTGAATACAGATTGGGGTGGATGGGGGACGTGGAAGGTGTATGCAAGATATTCGCAGTAGAAATCTGTGCAGCATGTGAGGTGGTGTGTGGGCTGAGGAGAAGACGAAAGGGGATGCAGGGATGATGGTGGACTGAAGAGGTGAGAAAGGCTGTGGCACAAAAGAAGAATAGTAGTGAGTCGATGAGAAACAGGGGCATGGAAGAAGTTAAGAGACAGAAGAGAGTGTTATATGTAGAGAGGAAGAGAGAGGTGAAAAGATTAGTAAGAGAGAGTATGAAGAGAGTGGATGAGGAATTTGGAAGGAATTTGAGTGTAAAGTGAAGGGAATGTAAGAAAATGTTCTGGAAAGAGGTAAAGAGAGTTAGACAGGATGCCAAGGAAGTTAATTGGGGAGTGAAAGATAAAAATGGTAAATTACTAGTGGAGAAGGGAGAAAAAATGAGCAGATGGAGGGAACACTTTAAGGAATTGTTGAACATAAAGATTGAAAGTAATGCAAGTATAAATGGCTGGGGAATGACTGGGAGAGGGAGGGATGTGAGGAGAGAGGAAGAAATCAGTAGGATGGAAGTTGTGGAAGCAATGAAGAAAGTTAAAATGGGGAAAGTCCCAGGAAATGATGAAGTGTGTGGTGATATGCTGAAGCATGTGGGATAGATAGTGGTGGAGTGGATGTGGAAGATGTGCAGATTGGCCTGGGAGGGAGGTAGAGTCCCGGAGGATTGGAAGTCAGGTATAATTGTTCCCCTCTACAAAGGAAAGGAGAAAAAAGAAGTGTGTGGTAATCATAGGGGCATTTGCCTTCTTAGTGTAATAGGAAAAGTATATGGTAGCATACTTTTTGACAGAGTTAGGGAAATAACAGAGGAATTAGTTGGAGAAGAGGAGGGAGGTTTTAGGGAGGGAACAGTTTGTGTAGATCAGATATTCATTCCTAGATCTTTAGTGGAAAAGTTTCTAGAGAAGGGAAAGAAGTTGTATGCAGTCTTCATGGATTTGGAGAAAGCATAATAGGGTGGATAGACAAGGATTGTGGAAAGTATTAAGAATATAAGGAGAAGATGGGAAGTTGTTGAAGGCCGTAAAGAGTATGTATGAGGGTGCTAAGGCTGCAGTGCGTGTGGATAGTGAACTGAGTGAATTTTTCTATCTGAAGGTTGTACTGAAACAAGGATGTCATGTCTCCATGGTTGTTCAGTCTGTACACTTACACCAGAAAGTATTGGTGCACACTTGACGCAAAACAATTTGAGACACTGGACGATGGCTACTGGGAACTGAACAACGATTTTTATCCCCAGTGCTGATAAACTTGCTTTCTCAAGGATGCAATATATACTTTATTTATTACATTTTCTAGTCCGTATTGTTATTATATGTATAACAAAGTGGTCACAAATAAATCTTGCCGAGAATTGATGAGATATAATGGTAATTTCGAATATCATCGTATCCTGCCTGAGCGATACTTTTTGGTTTGACTGTACACACAGCAAAAAAACCATCGTTACAGGGGGGTCCGATGTGTTTCATACTGAACAACCTGGCTGTCTCGCTAGGGTTGGTAAGCCTGATAGTGGGTGAGTTGCCAAATAGGACGAGGTAGAAATATGCATGGGAGAAGCAATGGATATATATTATAATAAATATGCAACAAACACACGCAGGGATACCAATGGAGGAGGCTGTTATCAAAAACCTTCATTCGTGTGTCATTTTATATCGCGCAGAAGGTGTAACGATAGTTTTTTTGTTGTGTGTACATGGATGGGTTAATAAAAGAGGTACAAGGTAGGGCAGTTGATGTTGGAGCGGCCCTAGTGAGACGGCAGTGTTTGGAAACTCCCTGTACTGTTGTTTGCCAAAGATACTGTGTTGTTAAGTGAAGACGAATGGGAACTGCAAGGCTTCGTGGATGAGTTTGGGAGAATGCGTAAGAAACGGAATCTAAAGGTAGATGTAGGGAAGAGTAAAGTGATGGTCTTCGAGAAAAGTGAAGTCAGTGAATGTACAGTGAGATTGGATAGGGAGGAAATGGTGAATGTGAGTGCGCTTAAGTACTTGGGTAGTGTGATGAGTAAGGAAAGTTAAGACGGTGAAGTGCTTGAAAGGGTGCAGTAGGGAAGAAAGGTTGCTGGTTCCTTGAAAGCAGTGACAAGAGACAGGGAAGTGAGCATGGAAGTGAAAAAGCTACTACATGACAGTATTGTGATACCAACTCTAACTTATGGAAGTGAAGCTTGGACCTTGTTAGAGGAATACAGGTCAAGAGTGAGAGCTGTAGAAATTAGTTATTTGAGAGTAGCATCACATGGAGAGACGGACTGACAAATGAGGAAGTGAAGGAGTGTCGTTGTGTGGATATTGATGTGATAGGATGTGTTAGGAGAAACACATTAAGGTGGTTTGGCCATGCGGAGAGGATGGAGGGTGAAAGACTGACGAGGAGAGTGTATGCGAGTGAGGTTGAGGGGAGGGAGTGGGAAAGGGAGGCCAAGGATGAGATGAAGGGATGAAGTGGAGAGGTATATGAGAGAGGGGTGTGTGAACTGGGAGCAGGGCAGTGAAATGGCGGGAGACAGAGCGACATGGAGGCTATTTGTTTGTGGTCACCCCTTACGGATTTAAGGTGTCTGGCAAAATATATATATATATATATATATATATATATATATATATATATATATATATATATATATATATATATATATATATATATATATATATATATATATATATATATATATATATATATAGAGAGAGAGAGAGAGAGAGAGAGAGAGAGAGAGAGCCTCTGTGGTACCGTGGTAAAGCGTGCGTTATCGTACACTGAAGAACGAGGGTTCGCGCCGCTCCAGGGTAATAAACTTTGGGAGTGTTCTACTGGCCACGTACTACTTTGGTGGACACAAGGGGTGCTGTAGTTGAACCAGTGTTGCATACTATAAAGTATGCTTGCAACCAGTTGGCTTGCGCGGGCCGATTACACTTGGTTCACAGACTACACACACATCCAAAGCCACTCCAACACTACAGTTATGCTTACAAGCACTTCTCACCCTACATACAGTCTCTATCAGACAGCCTAAGCCACTTGGTAGAGATACATTGGCTGTATCGTCCCCACTTCAGTCGGGATAAACCGATCCTGCAGTGAACACTCAAACGGCTGATGAGATGAGATTATATAGGCTAAGCCCTTAATTCACGCGAGGGTTAGGTTCCCAGACCCTTCGCGTATGTGGTAAATTCGCGTATATGTTCTGCCCTTGTGTGCACATAATTACGCATGTCTGTTAAGTATATTACATCTGAATAATACTGTTTATGCACTACATACACCTTATAAACTAGCATAAAGTATGAAAAACAACAAAAATGTAAGAAATTTAACACTGAAACCTGACAAGCACAGGCGTAGGTGGAGACACTTCAGCAGCCTGGTGCACAAGCTCTCACTGCCTCCCATATGCTACATTCTGCCTTCTTTATTGTACGAACAGTTGACTCATTCACCCCAAACATGCGGTTCCAAGACAATTCACAGGTTCCAAGACAATTCACAGGCGTAGGTGGAGACACTTTAGCACAGACTGGTGCACTAGCCCTCACTGTCTCCCGTATGCTACGTTCTCCTTCTTTATTGTATGAACAGTTGACTCACCCCAAACATACGGTTCTGAGACATTTCACCATCAAGTCAATTCACCGTCAAAACATGGACAATTCCCCATCATTCTATTAATATACTTATTATTGATTAATTAATACTTTAATAACTAATTTTCAGGGGGATTTTATAACTCATATAAGTAAAAAACTAATGTACTGTACTTGCTAAATAAACTGGTATGTAAATAAATGACGGAGAATCGTCCTGACGGAGAATTGTCGCCGACATTCCTCCCTGAAGTTTGTCCAACACTTTAACTTTCTCTGTCAGCAACATCACTTTACTAGTCCGTTTTGGTGTGTTACCACATGCATCACTAGCACTACGCTTATGCCCCATGTTGACAGACAAGGCAAGCAATCACTGGAAGGCAGAAAAATAAGCCACAAATAACGATTGGCCAGTCATGCATGGTTCGACCGTCGGATTCAAACTGACTGTGGTGGGTGGTAGACCGACCTCCCCCCCCCCCCCACACACACACACATGTATGCACACGGGCAGCAGGTAGGCATTTTTATATTTTATTTATTTCTCTTGTATATTAAAATTATTTATTTGAATACTATAATTTTGTTTTAATTATGGTACGAAAAATTCGTGGATAACCAAAATCGTGTGAAAAAAGTTCACGTGAATTAAGGGCTTACCTGTGTATATATATATATATATATATATATATATATATATATATATATATGTGTGTGTGTGTGTGTCAGGACTACATATTATAATTACAAATCATAATAGATAGATAGATAAATAGATAGATAGACAGCCCTCTGCGAGCCTGGGAAAAGGAAATGAGTTTGCAAGTTACACTGAGGAAAGCTGACGACAGCGGCCAGTAAAGAGATGATGCAGTTAGTTGTCAGCAAACCTCAGTGTGTGTGTGTGTTTGTTCAGTTCATATACACCTTGTGTTTAGACATTTTTTTCCAAAATTTGCGTGCCACAATTTCAACTGCATCTTGAAAATATTCTGTATTGGTCCAGGAATTTTACCAATAATCAGAGGTGTGCACAGACAATTTGTAGGTCAGGGGCTGTAGCTAAAACAAGTGAGGGTGGCAATACATCTTTTGCCGCAGAGAGAGAGAGAGAGAGAGAGAGAGAGTGAGTCTGGTGCATTTGGTAAGCGGCAGAGGCTGTAGCCCAACTGAGCCTTACCTGTGTACGCCCTTGTCAATAACGAGAGTAAACTAGAGATATTGTATTGACAAGTTAATGCTAGGTAATGGGTGTCGACATTAAGATGTGGAAGGTGTTCGAGTGTGCAGACATGCTGAAGTAAGGTAGCTTTCCATGAAAATGATATTAAATACAGATGTCATTCTTTACTTTTTGCTTTGGCCAAGTGATTTGTTTTGTTGCTTGCTTTCACCCATAAGCAAATATGCAAATCGTGACTTGTGACTCGCTCCAAAGCTGAGACTTCCGGTGACAGTGGTACCAAACATCACGAAACAGACACACATAGTCTCTCATAAATGTTCACTTTAAATCGCCAAATCCTATATTTCTAATCCCGCGGTCACTAAATATTCTAAATTCTCCTAACTTCATTTATTTCTGTGCTTATAATAATTATGACACCTTTTGCTTTTTTGTTTTTTTATTGAGAATGTTAAAGTGTTCCTATCTACTTTTCATGAGGATTTCATAAAGGCATAACTCTACATCTATAAGTTAAATGTTTTCACAAAACAGCACGATTAGAAGCTGTCCCAATCACCCCCACCTACCCGTTTGCATCGGGAGCAAATTTTGGCTATGTTGAGTATTCTCTCTTGCTCGCTTTGCTTGCTCCCATACTCTCCTACACAAGTTCTTCCAACTGTTAACACCAGCGTACATGCACATAACACACCACACTTCCTGTTCTAAAAAGAATAAAAAAAAGCATCTCAACACCCAGCCTCTAAGTTGCCCGAGGGGCGGGGGGGGGAAGGGGTAGCCATAAAACCCACCACCGTCCGCCCCTTTCCCAGTGACAGCCAAATTAGATGCTTGAAACCATTGTCCGACACACTTCTTGATTTCTGCAACATTCGTGGCCTTTCCTTTAATTTTATCTCTGTTCAACACCAACTCTTCTTTCTCTAAACCTCACCTCTTCTTCCTTACTGAGATTCAGCTGATAGTAAACCTTTCACTCTATCCTCCTACTTTCCCTGTATTCACTTCAAAGCAAAAAGTAACTTGTGTATATATATGCAGCAACATATCTTGTTCACGTGTTCCTAAGCATGAGTCTTCTGACTTCTCTAGTCTCTGGCTTCTGCTATATATATATATATATATATATATATATATATATATATATATATATAATTTTTTGTATATATATAAATAATTTTGTATATATATTACTTGTCCGACTCTGGGCAAAGGCTTCAAGGCCTATTTCTCGGGAGTAGTGACCTATCCCAAGGTCCAGTAGTCCTCCTACACCTCCACATGTCACCACTTCGGCGCTAACACCCACCGTCCATATTGAATACATGTTAGGGCTGTTTCATACAGGACTGGTGTATTGGTATTACCGGGGGTATTTTTACGACATGTCGGAGGGTCATCTGGTAGATCAGGAAAGTCTGCTATTTAGAAATTCAAATCCTTAAACTGTTCCCTGCCCCAGCCGGGATTCGATCCTGGGTCCATTAGGACTGCAGGCCTCCGCTCTACCGATTCAGCCACCGTCTCCCCCAAATATATATATATATATATATATATATATATATATATATATATATATATATATATAAACACACATATGGGGATAAGTAGGAATAAGTATATAGCACATATATTCCGTATTTAGTCATAGCATGACAGGATAGCAGAAGCCAGAGACTAGAGAAGTCATAAGACTCATGCTTAGGAACACGTGAACAAGATATGTTGCTGCATATATATACACAAGTTACTTTTTGCTTTGAAGTGAATACAGGGAAAGTAGGAGGATAGAGTGAAAGATTTACTATCAGCTGAATCTCAGTAAGGAAGAAGAGGTGAGGTTTAGAGAAAGAAGAGTTGGTGTTCAACAGAGATAAAATTAAAGGAAAGGCCACGAATGTTGCAGAAATCAAGAAGTGTGTCGGACAATGGTTTCAAGCATCTAATTTGGCTGTCACTGGGAAAGGGGCGGACGGTTTCCTGTAAACCAGGGCAGCATTTACTACGTTGGGTGGTAACAATATAACCAATTGATGCCTGGTGGTTTAGTGGGTTAAAACACTGGAACAAGGTTGCCTCTGTAAGGGTTTATATCCGAGAGGCTGGTTGGATTTTATTGCTCATTTAATGTTACTCGGGAAAGTGTGAGACTGGTCACTCTCGCCTAAAATATAAATATATATAGTAAATAAATATATATATATATATATATATATATATATATATATATATATATATATATATATATATATATATATATAGTGTTGAGGAATGGATAGATATGGATACAGATATACATATTGACATGGATATATAGATAGATTAATAGACAGACAGACAGACGGATGGATAAATACGTATCATTATGGTGTGTCTGCTTAGGAATTATAGCGTTTCGATCCTAATGTTTATGCAACACAATGGTTTATCAGGCAACCTTTACAGACTCTGTCTTCATATTAATACCAGACCAAGGCAGCTGCGAGCACAAGAGGCTGGTTGTGTTGAGGTCCTCCAACGTTTATGATGATAATGCAGCATTAAGGGAGTGCACTTAGAATGGTATGAAATGTAGTTAGTTGTTGTGCGGAAGCTTCAATTTTTTTTTTTCCCACCCCCTCCCATTAAAGTGTGGAATCAGATTAAATGGACAGCTATTACCTGCACACCTCCATAGCCTTTGGGAGCAAGGAACTCTTCACACTCGGCTGCCACGTCCTTCCACTTCCACTCAAACAGCTGTACCATCACCTGAAGGACACTTGACATTAGCTTCAACAGACCTTTTCCAAATGGTATTACGGTTACTTGTGGTTGGCTGAGAATGAGATGAAATCGAGGATTTTAAAGCCTGAATAGAGAAAATATTTTTATGGGACAAGATCATGTAGAGAAAAGTAATATGTATACTGTACATAGGTGATGAAAAGGCGAATGAAAAGGAAACTCAATGTATGCAGCGTTTCACAAAGAGAAAAACGTGTATTACGAGTAATGTATGAATAAAGTATTTGAGCTGAAACTGCAAAACAAGAACAATTGCAATAATGAAGTTGATACAGTCTGCAACAATATACATATAATAAATGTAGTTTTCCTCTGGTAATTCGACGCTATTGGGGTGCTGTTAATCACATGGAAGGCTTAGCCTTTAGGATGAAATGAAGTTTCATAGTCTTAGCTGGATAGGTAGTGGATGTGTGTAGTCTACATCACTGGACAGTGTGCATTTGAAGTCTCTTTGTACATAATCCTTCCTCAGATGCCAAATGCTACTCGGTTTGTTCGTTTCGTTTCGTTTTTAAAAGCTCCAGTGCTTGCATGTGTAGTCCTTGGCCACTTAATGGCAGCTCTCCACGCTGCTCGATCTTTAGGAGCTTTTCTGTTCAGTCCCTTATACCTGATGTTACATTGTATGACCTCGGCCCAGGCCTTTCCGTGTCTGCCTCTCGTAAATCTACCTTCAACGCTCGTACCTACCACGTTTCACACCGAATAGTCATCGTCCATCCTCTCCACATGCTCAGATCATCTCAATCGACCGTTTCTCGTCACATCACTGATACATTCAAGTCCCATCCTTCCTCTCGACTTTTCATCGCAATCGTAATCCTATCAAAGTTTATCATGTGTATTACGACATAGTAAGGTGTGATAGGTTAAGGATGATGAAGATTTGTCTGCATCTTTTTTTTTCTTTTTTTTGGGGGCATCTGGATATGGCAATACGAGTCCATTATCGCCTATTTCTTTTTTCAAGGATACTGTTTTGAAATCATTTTAAAATAAATACAGTCATTAATACAATACATGATTCACTGAGTTTCCATATAGTTCCATGGGCTTTAAAAATTTTCTTGACTTGTGCTACCTTCTCCACTTTGTCTTAATAAAGTCTTTATGAAGAGGGCAGAAAAATTTGCTCAACAAATGGTGGACTTTCTGCTATACAGTGTTTATGCTCAATAAAGGCTGCGCAGCATGCAGGTCTACTTCTGGTCTGACAGGTAGGTTTAGTTTGCAGCCATTAAAGACTATGTACGACAATATCAAACGGACCAGTAATGGACTTTTAATTCTCAGCAGAACTGTTCCGTGAAAGCTTCAAGAAAATGGCGAAGTACAGTACATCCCCCTACTACGCACCTATATGGGCGACAGAGGACGCCGCGTGCTAGGAATTCGCGTACTGTGAGTACATAAACTTGTGGGAAAAATTACATATGGGCAGCACCCCCCATCATGGGCAACCCTCGAGACACCTTTCAGACCTAAGTACTGTACTGTACAGGGAAACTATCTAAGACACATTACCTAAGATAAAGTAAACCAACAAGATTATGGCTTTACTAGGTAAATAAACAAGGATATGGCTTAACTAAACCAACAAGAATATGGCTGCTAACCTTAACCCAAGAGGACAACAGACTTGATGGAGGTAAGAAGAGGATCCAAGGCAGGATGAGGCACCTAGCGTGCATCTCCTGCATCACCCACCACACCACCCGCCACACCACCCGCCACACCACCTTCCTCACCACTTTTGTCACCAGCACTTTCGATACTTTCACTACCTAATGCACTCACTTCGTTCATAAACCTTTCAAAGTCTATTTGTGACACCTCAGACATCGCATCATCCTTTTGATCCTCCTCAGGATATGGCTTTTCTGATGTTGAAGGGAGTGATTGCTCACTTTGTTCAGTACGAAAGAAATGGGTGATGAGGGTTTGTTTCCGTTTGTTTACGTCCTGGTTGTACTTGTCAGTGTAGTAGCAGAAGGTTCTGTCCAGTGAAGACATCGCCTCCTCCACTCGCAACTGAGAGCGTTCGATGTCCTTGAATTCTTCCTTGAATTTATCAAGGGCACACAGTACCCTGCTGATCTTCATCATGGTCAAATCTTCACTCTCCATCACTGGTGTTGCTGCCTTTTCTGCTACTATCTCCTGCTCTGTGTCGGCCTCGTCCACTCTCTGCACAATGTGGGTGGAGGGTAGGCAACCGTTAATCGCTTTTTTGGGGGGCAATGTCACATACTCACGGTAACCCCGGATTTGGGCCACTCTTCACTGCCCATCTCTCTTACAAGGAGTTCAATTCGTGTACTTATAAGAAATACACTAAAAATTTTTAAAAATAGGTCCTCGTGCACAAGGGGGATCGCGTACTTGAAACTCGCATACTATGGGGATGTACTGTATTGTTTTTTAAATATCAGCATCTCTCGTCTCGAAAGAGTGTGTTATGTTTTCAGAGGCGTGCGTGTGTATATTACATATATATATACATACATATATATATATATATATATATATATATATATATATATATATATTGTGTGTGTGTGCATGTGTGTGTATGTGTGTGTGTGTGTGTGAACAAATAAAAACATGTTTAACCGGTTTAATATATATATATATATATATATATATATATATATATATATATATATATTGTGTGTGTGTGTGTGTGTGTGTGTGAGTGTGTGTGAACAAATCAAAACATGTTTAACCGGTTTTGACCAAACTTGATGGAAAGATAAAGGCACATTCCATATAGAAATCAAATGTTTTTTTTAGAATACTGTAGGTCAAAGGTCGAGGTCATGGGGCTAGGTGAAAGGCTGACCTAGTAAAATCGTTTTAGCGTTTTTAACGAACTTCATCCAAACTTTGGGAAACAAATGAGGGTAATGTAAGGATGAATTGAATTAATATTGAGAAGAATCAGTCGAAGGTCAAGGTCACACGGCAAGGGCAAAGTCTACGCCTTGTGAGTGAGTGTTAACAGAATAGCTCAAACAGTTCTCAGACCATCTTGACCAAACGTGGTGGAAGGATAGAGGGTCCACCAAGGAGTAAACGTGTGTGTGTGTGTGTGTGTGTGTGTGTGTGTGTGTGTGTGTTTATTTTTTCAGAACGATAGGTCAAAGTTCAAGGTTAAAGATCAAGGCCAATTGAAAAAGCTTTAAACCGATTTACATCCAACTTTGGGAAAGGGTTAAGGATAAGAGAAGAACAAAGAGATTCAGTTTTGAAGGCCATTAGTCACAGGGCAAGGGCAAAGTTCAACACATGTGAATGTTAACAAAATTACTCAACCTGTTTTCATCGGATTTTAGCCACACTTGGTGGAAGTGTTGAGGGTCAGCCAGGGAGTGGACTTAGTGATATTGTTTTTCAGAACAATAGTTCAAAAGTCAAGGTCATCTGAAACAGATTTTAACCGATTTCCACCATCCTTTGGGAACAGGTTTAGGGTCAGAGAAAAAGAAATGTATTCAGTTTTCAGAACAACCAGCAGGGGTCAAGGTCACAGTACAAGGTCGGAGTTCTACTAGCATGTCTGTGGGTGAATAAAATAACTAAAACAGTTTCGCCCTGATTTAGGGAAACCTTGGTGGAAGAATTGAGGTTCACCCAAGAGTGGGAAAAATTATTTTTGAAAGAGGAAAGATCAAAATCACACGGCAAGATTATCTTAAAAAGTTTTTCTCTGATGCACTCGTAAAGCTTATGAAAGAGTTTGGGTTAATAACAAGTGAACAGAAATTCGATTTTGAGAACAATCAGTCAAGTCTGGCTCACGGGGAAAGATCAAAGTTCAATGTCACTGGGCAAAGTCAACTCACACACGTCTGATTTAATCTGAACTAAAGCTGGCAGAAGGGTTAAGAGATAGGCAAAGAATTTAGCGATTCGATTTTGAGAGTAATCTGTTGAAGGTCAAGGGCACGGCACAAAGTAAATTATTAGGCCCATAGATCAGTTGGGGGATGCAGGTATTGCACTCCCTTAATGCTTTGTGTGTGTGTGTGTGTGTGTGTGTGTGTGTGTGTGTGTGTGTGTGTGTGTGTGTGTGTGTGTGTGTGTGTGAGAGAGACTCGGCATGATTTTGACAGTCTCCTTTCCAAGGCTCAGCAGTCCTCCTACGTGCCACACTGTTTGTTCGCACCCTGACCATTTGAATGATTACCAACAACAGACACGGATGCAAATAAAACTGCTTTCTTTCCATACTCACCTCCTTGTTATGCTGCATATTGGGGTTCCAACGTGGTCGTGCGGGGCAGAACAAGATGAAGAGCAGCAGTAATGTAGTCATTCCGCAAATCACAGACATCTCAGTGCTAATCCTAGAATAGACACCAATAAAAGTTAAAACAAAATGTTGCATACAAGTGTACATTAAGATCGTAGCCGATAAGACAATTACTTTAGATTTTCAGAGCGAAGATAAATTTTACGCAACACTACGGCAGTGGCACGACCAAAATCTGAGAGGGGAATGACGAAGAAAGCATGTGACTGAACGCACGCCAATATTTTTAAAGAGTTTTTGCCCCTTCATTTCGATGACACATTTTTCTATTTTAATCTTGCTATTAGCTGGCGATTTTTTGTTTAAGTGAGACATCTGGCTGTCAAAAGTTAATGCAGGTTACATATAGCACTTCCAGCCTAAAAAATGTCTTCTAAGCTGACGAAAATAGTTTGGTAGTAACAAGAATAATATACAGTATGTGTCATCGTTGTGAACGCATTCAGTCGGACAATAGCTTTAGTGACAAAAGCATTACCACGGTTCAGTATCGACCTTCACAAGATACGAGCCAAACGAAACGGTAGTAGATGCGGAAGGTAGTGATGCAAGTGTGTGGGGGAAAGTTTGTGTTACTGACACAGCTGCGCCACAGATGCACACCTAGCCAGGGAAGCTGAGGCAGTATTTATCAAGGATCTTTATCACTTTCCTGGGTAAAGAATTCTCCCTGGCAGCTTATTGTTATCAGAAATAGTTTTGATATTCGTTTATTTTTCACTTGAGTATTAACTCTGTTTTGGGCTGAAGTATTTGTAAGGCAAATGAATGAAGACAAAAGTATGAACATGCAATGTTAAACACTTTTTAGCTCAAGAAGGTTGGTATATACGGCTCCTTGGTAATGAGGTGGTGAGTCAGTTGAAATTAGGGGAGAGACTGGGAGACTGGAAGAGCAGCAAAATAATAGACAAATCTTTTTGGTGTCTTTTGTAATTACCTATCCATTTATCAATCTACATCCAGATAGTATCAATGTTATCCAAAACATCTACAGAAGAAAAAGGAATTACACACAGAGGTAGATCTCCGCTCCACCTATGTTTTAGGCACGATGGAACTAGTGAAGATCCCTATTTTCACCCCTCCCCCTCTCCCCCAGGATACTCTGTTTTTACTGTCAACATGACAAGGGTCACTGGAGTGAGTAATGTAAGTGGGAGGGTAGTGCAAGTGCAAAGGTGGTGTAGGTGAGTGGGTGGTATAGATGGGAGGATGTTGAAAGTGTGAGGATGGTGGTAATGGATGGGTGATGTAGGTGAGAGTTTGGTGTAGACTTGAGGGAGAAGTAAGTGAAAGGGTGGTGCAGGTGGGTGGGTGGTGAAGGTGGGATTATGATGTACCGTAATTCATATAAGCTGAGCTGAGAAAAGGTAAAACTTTATAAAAGAATGGGTATTGGTGGTAGAGGCGATGGTGGTAATGACGACAGTGGCAGCGATGACGGTGGTAGTATGATAATTACCTCCGCCAACGAAGTTGGAGGAAGTTATGTATTCCCCTGTGTTTGTCTATTTGTTTGTCCACACGATACCTCCAAAAGTTCTCATTGAATTTACATGAAATTTTATCGATAGGTGGGCCATAGGCCAAAAAAAAAAAAAAATAATAATAATAATGATTAATTTTGTGGCGGATCCGGATCCAGAGTATCTCGCACAATATCTCCAAAAGTTTTCAGTGAATTTCAATGAAATTTTGTGGAAGGGTGGGCCATGGGCCATTAAAGAAATAATTCGATTTGGGGGCTGATTTGAATCCGGATCCGAATCCTATGTATCTTGCTCAATATCTCCAAAAGTTCTCAATGAACTGCAATAAAATTTTGAGAGTGAACCATGAGTCAAGGAACAGTTGATTAAATATTGGGGCGGATCCGGATCCTGTGCATTCAACACAATATCTCCACAGATCCGGATCCGGATCCTTTTTAATGGCAATGGCATTGGCGGAGGTATGCGCTTTCCGAGTCCTTTCTTGTTTTTATTTTTCTGTTAACTAGGAAAAAAATCACAATAGTATACCTTCACTCGGATAGGGTTCTGAGAAGGGTATGGGCCCACGAAAGTCCACCCCAGTGGAGTGGACCTACCATACCCTTCATTTACTTGTGCATGTCCGAAAAAATTGGAGGGCTAAATAATAACCTTTCCGTCACAGGATGTTTGCAAATACCATTATCTTTGTTTTCATACTGTTATTGAGCCCACGATGATGAATTCTGACCATAAAGTCGATTTTTTTTCCTTGCATATTATTGCGTGTCGCGATATCAGGCAATTTCGCCCCGTCGCTATGCGTGCGCTCATCAAAATTTTGGTGGGGGGGGGGGGTATCTTTCTGACACTCTTTGGACTTACCCCGACCTAACTGAAAAAGAATTAGGTTGATATCTGGTACCGTTCTCGCGAAAGAAACGAACAAACGCACAGACAGATACACAAATACACAGCTTGACGTTTTCATATATATATATATATATATATATATATATATATATATATATATATATATATACATATATATATATATATATATATATATATATATATATATATATATATATATATATATATATATATATATATATATATATATATAGGGAGCCTCTGTGATACAGTGGTAAAGTGTGTGTTTTCCTACAGTGAAGAACGAGGGTTTGCGCCTCGCCAGAGTAATAAACTTTGGGAGCGTTCTTCTGGCCATGTACTGCATTGACGGACATCAGGGGTGCTGTACAGTAGTTGAACGGGTGTCGCATACTATAAAGTATGCTTGCACCCAGTCGGCTTGCACGGGCCGATTACACTTGGTTCACAGGCTACACACACATCCAAAGCCACCCCAACACTGCAATTACACTTACAAGCACTTCTCACCCTACATACAATCTTTACCAGACAGCCTAAGCCATTGGTAGAGATACATTGGCTGTATCGTCCCTACTTCGGTCGGGATAGACCGGTCCTGCAGTGGACACTTAAACGGCTGATGAGATGAGATGATGATGATATATATATATATATATATATATATATATATATATATATATATATATATATATATATATATATATGTAAGACACAAGGAAGGGTGTCGATTGTTGTCGAGTATTTCTTGGCAGCGTAATTAAATCTCAGGCTCGTATGACTCACTCTCAAGTGAATAAAATTGAATACTAGCAGCTAGTATGGGATTCAATAATTGTTCTGGGCTTGGGAAGGCCAACGGTGTCAGAATAAGCTCTGTCAAGCGCCTATGGCTCATTCTCAACTGGATATATGTGTCTGTCGTTAGCTGAAATGGAACACTAGTGAATTTTATGAATGGGGAAATGACAGATGAGATGTGGGACGAGGTGTGAGATGTGGGATGAAGAGTGGGATGAGGAATGAGGGAGCCGTGGTGTACAATGAAAAATGCAGGCTAGGGTGTGGGACGCTGGGTGAAGTGAACTGGGCATAAGATGCAGCTAGGGTGTGGCATGTAAAATATGCGGAAGAGGATGGGATGTAGACTGAAGATGGAGTGTCGTATAAATGGGATGAGATGTGAGATGTAAGATTGTGTGTACGACAAAGGATGGGGTGCGAAATATACGATGAGATGTGGGAGGTAGGATGGGATGTGGGCTGTGGGATAGGATGTGGGGTGTTGGATGCGGTTTTGGATGTAGGATTAGGCATAGTATATTGAATTAGGTGTAGCATGTAGGATGAAGTGTAGCATGTTAAACTGGGTGTTGGATATAAGATGAGTGTAAGATGTTGGACTGGATGTAGGATGTATGGGAGTAGACTGTAGCACCAGTCGAGCAGGGTAGTACTCCCGAGGTGGATGGAAAGCTGATGACAGGGAGTGCTGGAGCTCCCGTTTCATCAGCCCTCGAGACTAGTTCCTGACCATCCCCCTTTGCTGAACTTTTTCAGTGTCTCAGTTACACAGAGAGTAGGCCAGCATGCTTTCCAGTGCAAATTTCTCTAACTATCTTCACCAAACTACATGCACAGTACACACTACACTTCCTATTCAAAATTCACCAAAAATGGCGTCGATTCACCGAGCCTCGGAGTCCCCAGGGGGGGTGGACCATAAATGCCCCCGTCATCTGCCCCTCTCCCGGTGACGACTCGAGGTGCCTGGAACCACTGTCTGACTCTCTTCTTCTTCATTTCTGCAACATTCGCGGCCTTTCATCTAACTTTCGCTCTGTTGAGCACCACCTCTCCTCCTCTAGACCTCACCTTCTTTTTCTAACGGAGACTCAGCTGTCTGAGGCAACTGACAGCAAACCCTTTTCTGTATCCTCCTACTTTCTCTATACTCATTTCAAGGCCAAAGGTGGCTGTTGTGTATACATACGCAACGACTTATCTTGCTCTCGTGTTCCTGAACTTGATTCTTCTGAATTCTCCACACTCTGGCTTCGGCTTTCCTGTCATTCTCTGACTAAATATATCTGTGCTGTTTACTTATCCCCTAATTCTACTGACTATCAAAAATTCTTCGACTATCTTACTTCTACGATGGAACACATTCTGTCCATTTCTCCTTTCTCTGAAATCTCAATTCTTGGAGATTTCAATGTTCACCACCACCTTTGGCTGTCCTCTCCTTTCACGGATCCACCTGGTGAACAAGCCTATATCTTTTCTATCCTTAATGACCTAGAGCAGCTTGTACAGCACCCTACCCATATCCCTGACCGCCTTGGAGAGAGCTCCAACATACTTGACCTCTTCCTCACAACTAATCCTTCTGTTTACTCTGTTAATCTTTTCTCTCCGATGGGCTCCTCCGATCACAACCTTATTACCTTAACCTGTCCTATCACTCCAGTACGGCCTGTGGACCCTCCAGGGAAACGTCGTCTCTGGCATTTTGGAGCCGCGGACTGGGAGGCCCTCAGGCAGTACTTCTTTGATTTTCCCTGGAATGATTATTGCTTCCATGGCCGTGAGCCATCTGAGTGTGCCTTGCTCATTACAGAGGTTATTCTCTCGGGCATGGAAGCATACATTCCTTTCTCATATCCTTTGACTAACGCAAGAAAGCCTTGGTTTAATCACGCTTGTTCTAATGCTGTCCGCAACAAGGAGAAGGCCTACAAAAGGTACTGGAGCCAACCCACCCCTGAATCACATCATCTTTACGTTTCTGCCCGGAATCGTGCTAAGTCTGTTCTTCGCTCTACTAAAAATAATTTCATCCATACTAAATGCTCTCAACTCTCCAACTCGAATTCTTCCCGCTTCTTCTGGCACCTTGCCAAAAACCTTTCTAACAACTTTACCTCATCATCCTTCCCTCCTCTTTTCTACTCTGATGGTTCTGTAGCTATTTCTTCTACTGATAAAGCAGATCTCTTCGCACAGACTTTCTCCTCCAATTCCACCTTAGACGATTCCGGTGCTGTTCCTCCATCACTTCCCCCCTCTGACTTCCTCATGGCTGACATTAAAATTTCTTCAGTTGATGTATTTTCTGCCATCACTGGCCTCAGTACTAACAAGGCATATGGGCCTGATGGGGTCCCTCCTGTTGTCTCAAGAACTGTGCTTCTGTGCTTACACCCTGCCTAGGCAAACTCTTTCGCCTTTGTCTGTCAACTTGTACCTTTCCTTCTTGCTGGAAATTTGCTCTCATTCAGCCAGTCCCAAAGAAGGGTGACCACTCCCAACCCTCCAACTATCGTCCAATTGCTTTAACGTCCTGTATTTCAAAAGTTTTCGAATCAATTCTTAATAGAAAAATTTTAAGACATCTTTCCTATCACAACCTTCTTTCCGATCGTCAGTATGGGTTCTGTCAGGGACGCTCCACTGGCGATCTTCTCACCTACCTTTCAGACTCCTGGTCATCCTCCTTTCGGGACTTTGGCGAAAGCTTTGCCATTGCACTTGACATCTCAAAGGCTTTCGATCGAGTCTGGCATAAATCTTTAATTTCCAAACTGCCCTCCTACGGTTTCTATCCTTCTATCTGTGCCTTCATCGCTAGCTTCCTTTCTGGTCGTTCTATAGCTGCTGTTGTAGACGGCCATCGTTCTTCTCCTAGATCTATCAACAGTGGTGTTCCTCAGGGCTCTGTCCTATCACCAACTCTCTTCCTTTTATTCATCGATGGTCTTCTAAGCTGTACATCTAACCCTGTCCACTCATATGCTGATGACTCCACCCTTCATCTTTCCATTCGGTTCTCGCAACGCCCATCTCAACAGTTACTTCAACAAACAAGGGATGAGGCTATAGCACACCTAATGTCTGACTTGGCTCGTATCTCTGACTGGGGTAAAAATAATATGGTTGTCTTTAATGCATCTAAGACTCAGTTCTTACACCTATCAACCCGACAAAATCTTCCACAGGTATACCCACTAATGTTTAACCCCTTAACCGCGGGGCGTCACTTTCGTGACGCTTGGGAGCAAGGGATCATACCGCGGGGCGTCGCTTTTGTGATTCTGTGTTATTTTGAATTCACCCGGGCTTTCAAGTGGGGGCTTGTATCATCTATCAGTACTGACAATGTCCAACACTAGTCAGCACTCCTAATCTCATCTGTACTCCCATCCATTGTTGACAATTTAGCCATTTCTCTCCGTTCTTGACTCCCCTCCCTACCCCCCCTCCATTACCCTATCCTCTCGCCTGCCCGGCCATGCTACGCTAAGTAAATCTTCCCTGGAATTTTTCACTGATTTCATCCATTGAAATAAGCCCTATGTCGTATTCTTATACCAAATAATATATACAAGAAAGAAATCAGGTAAGTGAGAGTGCCATACACCTGGAATTGGCTAATTATCACCTGACAACACCTCACGTGCACTCGTTCGCTAATTTTCGCTGTTTTTTTCCCCTTGAAATATGCCGTATAATCTATTTTCGTAATAAATATACATGTAAGGAGAGAAGGGAGAAGCCTAAGTGATATTTACATTCACCTGGAACTACCTAATTTATAATGTATTGTCTAGATTTCCTGCCAATCATATCAGTGCTACACAAAGCTGTTTCAAGATTTAACATTGGTAGCTCTGATTATATATCTCCTAAGTAGGCCTCTAATCTATTTTCGTAATAAATATACCTGTAAGGAGGGAAGGGAGAACCCTAAATGATATTTACATTCACCTGGAACTACCAAATTTATAATGTATTGTCTAGATTTCCTGCCAATCATATCAGTGCTAGACTTAGCTGTTTCAAGAAGTAATATTGGTAACTCTGAATAACCCCTAAAGCAGGCCTCTAGGCTAGCTGGCCTGGCAACTGCGTTATCAGTGTAGTCTCATCTTCCGAAGTGAGAGGACGTATGTTTCATCTTGCTGACTTCAAGGCCTTTTTTCACCCCCATGCAAATGGCTCTGTGACCTTTACCCCCTACTAAACCTCGTGTGGAAAGAGGTAAAGGGCTGACAATTGATAAAAGAGTGACTACGATCTTTCTATTGAGTAAAACAGTGCAAGTGGAATTGTAAATAATGTGTAAATAATGTGTAAACAGCAAGTGAAAGTAATGAATGTAAATATACGTGAACAATGGAAAATAGTTTTATAAGTTATTTCAAGTGACAGTGCATAACACTGTAAATAAAATAGAAATGTAAATAACGTAAATAAAATAGAGAACGTAAATAGAAATGTAAATGAGTAGTATTATAAGAATACGAGTATATACCCTAGGAGTAATGAAAGTGAAAGTTTCACTCTAGCATGTCTGAATGCTATGAGTTATGAGAGTGAAGATGAAAGTGACATTCACTCTCAATGCCAGTATACAGGACGAGAAAGTGAATGCTACATATTTTACTGAAAGAAATTGAATCCCTACAGTGACAATAAACTAATACTACTGAAGGAAACTTATGGATAAAGACTGTAGATATATATAAGTGTTATATAGTAATAGAAATATAAAGTGTGAGGGGTTTTATGAATAATAAATGACAGACTACCATGAGCGAACTAGTGCCAGTGCGACGATCAGACGCGCTCGTAATTTCCATTGCTTTCACAGTTTTTTTTTTTGAGTATGGATCCCAAACTACTTGAAAATTGTAGAATAGTGTTTATAGTGTTTGTATCTGGCTGTGGTAATCATATTACGGGTTGTTGGGAAGTGTAAAGTGGAGACTTCGTTATCCTACTTCAGAGGTCTCCACAAGTCCTACGGTAACCGACGAAGGCTCAACAATCATTCCAGGAGAAAGCTGAAGGTATGTGCCATAAGCATATGTAATTTTATTATTCTAGGACTAATAACTGATTTTTGGCAAATATTTTTTGAGAGTCTGTCGGAGCCCAAATAACCCCGCGGCACACGCAAGTAATTGGTAAACAAGCCCGCGGTGTAGGGGTTAATAATATTCAGCTTAATCCTGCATCATCCTTGAACATGCTTGGGGTTTCATTTACTCGGGACTTATCTTGGAAAGATCATATTACATCTCTTGTAAAATCTGCTTCCAAGAGATTGGGTGTGCTAAGCCGACTCCGCTCTTTCTTTACCCCTGCACAATTGTTGACTCTATACAGGGGTTTTATCTGCCCCTGTGTGGAGTACAACTCTCATGTGTGGGAAGGCTCCCCACATACAGCTCTTCTCAATAGGGTGGAGTCAAAGGCTTTTCGTCTCATTAACTCTCCTCCTCTTACTGACTCCCTTCAACCTCTGTCTCTTCGCCGCACTGTTGCATCTATATCTCTTTTCTATCGCTACTTTAATGGTCACTGCTCCTCTGAACTGTCTGCTTGCATTCCTCCACCTCTACGACGGGCGCGTAGCACCCGTCTGGCAGCAAACTCTCATCCCTTTTCTGTCCAACTCTCTAATGCAATAGTTAACTGTTACTCCCAGTCTTTCATTTATGCAACAGGTCAGCTCTGGAACTGTCTCCCTCTGTCTGTATTTCCTGCTGCCTATGATCTCCAGTCTTTCAAACGCAGTGTGTCCAGGCATCTCAAAATGATCGGATCTTGAATTTGGCTCTCTATTGTATTTTGTTTTTCTCTTGGAGGGAACTGTTACTGCGGGCTCATGGCCTTTGGTTCCTTCTTCCTCGCATAAAAAAAAAAAGTGTGGCATGATGGATATGAGTTATGGAATGAAGGTTGTAGCAGACAGGATGTTGGATATGGAACGTGGAGTGGGATGAAAGGGATAGGATGTAGGATGAAAGCATGAGGGAGTAGGCTGTCGCAGGTGATGTGTGGAATGTAGGATTAAGGGGCTGAGATGCTGCATGAAGGATGGAGGAGATGGGAGGAGGGATCTAGGATGATTCTCTATAAAAGTGGCTCTAGTTGTGTATTTGGTTCGGTTTGTCTTTTGTATCTGTCTGTCTGTTAATAAGATTTCTAAAAAAAAAATACTAGTAAATGAAATTGCACAAAATTTGGCATCATGATTGACAGCCATCGGAGGCATAGGTGATAAATTTGGGGGAGAATATGGTAATAGGTCATAGGTCCAGAACCTAATAGTCTAAGAAAGGTTTGTTCGATTTTGACTAAACTTGGCGGAAGGGAAGAGGATAGGAAACTGTAAACAGATCGGTCCGTGGGAAAGGTCACAGGGTAAGGTCAAATGTTGTGCCCTTTAACTCATATAGCTTTTATTCGATATTGATGAAAATTAGTGAAAGGATTTAAGGTTAGACGAAGATGGAATAATTCTACTTTCAAAACAATAGGTCAGAGATCAAAGGTCACAGGATAAGGTAAACTTAAACAATCTTGATCCGATTTGAACCAATCTTAAGAGATGGATTATGGGTAAAGATGAGGCATTAGATTCTGAGAGCAATCAGTCGAAGGTCACGGGCACAGGGCAGGGTCAAAGATTCGGCCTTAAGGTCCTTCTCCACGATTCAGTGGATATTTGTCGTGTCCAAGCACTCTGCTCATTAGTTTCAAGGCAAGGAGACAAGTAACACTATAAACCGTATATCCGATAAGGTAGGGAGTGTATTTCAGTTCATCACGTCTGTGCAACACCTTTTCACTATCACACTCCAAAATCGCAGGTGCTCACTGTTTGTGTGGACAGGTCTTGAGTCCAGCTGCTTGGCGTGGGTGTTGGACCCCGTAAGTGTTTTATATCCATCCATCAATCAATCTATCAGTCTAACTATTTGCATGTATGTATGTTTATATATGTATCTCCGCAAGAAGACTTCGAGGCATTACGATCCCAACTCAGTAGTGATCCTCCTGCAAAGTCACACCGTCTTTCACGCTGACGTCCTTAACTTGTCCCACGACCTCATTCTTTGTCTACCTTTTGTTAGTCTTCGAGCTACACTGCCTTCAAACACCCGTTCCTGAATCACACCAAATTTAACAGCTGCCTTATCTAAAGTTGTAACGTGCTTTGAGAGGGGGGGTTGAAAAGTAATTAACCCCTTTAGGACGGTGACACTGAATTTTATTGTTGCTATCCCCATGAAATTTTATGCAGCTCAAGGCAAAAAAAAAATTTAAACTTGAGATAGATGTAGCTATCATTAAATGTTTTAACTACCTAAGTAAAATCGTTGATTGTCACCATGAACGAAATATAAAATAGCCTCACCGTGCTGAAAGAGCCACCGATTGTGTAAACATGGTCTGTGTTAACAAGGACGGGACACTCCTGTTGAAATTCATCCTATCTCATGCATGACGACACCAGGCGCATGCGACACATGGCCAAAGTTATCAGATGCTAAAACTAAATTTCCCCCTTTTTTTTTTTTTTTTAACGTTTAACCAAACGGAAGATAAAGAAACTTATACTTTCTTTGGCATATGTTAAAATATGGTATGGAATTTTTGGCACAAATATTAAAATTGGCAGCAAGTGGCAACTACAACGGTGGCTAGTGAGGGGACTGTGCAGAGGGCTCTCACTTCCATAGACTGAGAAGTTTAATGCAGTCTGAGGCAAATCTTTAGGAAACATGGTATCCAAGGAAATTCTGGGGAGATGGAGAAAATGTATACAGACAACTCTGAGGTAACTGAGACCTGACTTAAAGAAAAATGAAGGAGTGCTTTAAACACAGCATTTACTACATCCTTTTGTAAATTGGTGTTCGGCTCAGAACGTGCTGCCACGAGATAATATAAATCTTTCACAACCGAACTTTGATGGATGGTTGTGGAGAGGACGGACGTGTGTCGCTTGTTCTCATCTAGCTGTAGGGCTGCCCCGCCGGGATTAGCTTTTTGTTCACCACTAGGGTGTTTTAATGCTAGGTTGGCTACTACTCATTTTGCTCCCTTCCCTGTTTAGAGGTACAACAGGTGTTTGTATCTATTCTTTTGCTTACCTGCGTCTGGTGTGATCCCCCACTGACCACTTTGGGGTGTGAATAAACATAGACGCGACCTCCAGAGAGTGGTTTGAAAAGATAATCTCAGCCTTAGTTTTACCTTGGATTTCTTGTCCCTTGCTCGTTTTCTCTTTCTTCCCACTTTCCCCGCAGAGGGGAGATGGTTACAATGGCGGACGTCCCCGCTACCTCTCCCCCCTTCAGGTGGGAAGGTGGTCATGACGACAGTAGGAATGTTGCATGGACTAACTGCCCCCAGACTGATGGACACCAGACTCGTTCCCCACTTGACATACCTGTAGAGAATGCAACTTTTATGATGTTACATGCCTTAGGTTCAACTTTCCTGTCCAGTCTCAATCCTTTCATTATCAAGGTGATTGATGGCTGTGCTTGAGATATGGAATAGGTAAAAAAAAATTGTGAACGGAGAGCTCTTAGTCAAAACTAAACTCCTCCCAGGTAAGTTCCCTGCTACGATGTTAAGCCATAAATTGCAGTTTCCATGAATTCTTGCAAAGGTGTTATCAGTTGCAGGGATCTCATGGTAATGAGTGAGGAAGACAGCATACATCACGGCTGGATCAAGCATGTGGGAGGCCCGGGGCCCGCTTGGAAGGGAGGCCCCCTTTCCAACTCCCCCAGTGGCATACACCACAGACTGGTAACCTAAATCCTAATATATAAATAGGACACTTTAAGTTAGGAAATACTGAACGGGGACTATTCATCCAATGCTGTAATATGTAATGCATAAACACGAAATGAAATGAACACAAGTTGCTCTGGTGAGAGGCCTCCTCTTGGTGGGTGGCCCAGGGCCCGGGCCCCTTGGGCCCCCCCTTTAATCCGGCGGTGGCATACATGATCTAGCACAGCAAAACGTCACTGATGCAAAATCAATTACTTGATACATTGAAGGCAAGAGGACGAAAACTGCACCTATTGTCTTGATGTTTGGTAAAGTTTCTCTTCCTGATCATGTCATAAGTTGGCAATGAAATTGTTAACATACAACCATATATCCCTAACCCTCTCTGCTGTTTGAAATGTCAGCTTTATGGACATAATGACAAGTATTGGCGGGCTCCTTAATCAGTATGTGGCAAGTGAACATTCCAGGGTCATGATGGTGAAAACTTCACATCCGAGATTGTATGTTGGTTTCACTGAAAGGGTGCTCACTCCACTTCCTCGAGAGATTGTCCCAGGTGGAAGGAGGGGAAAGAGGTCTGCACAGTGAAGGCAACCTAGAGCATCTCCCACTATGAAACTAAGAAGAAGGCAAAGGCGTTGCATGCAACTCCCATACCAAATACTTCCTATGCTTTAGCAGTGATGTCCCGTCCTGTGATGCGCTCTGTCAAGACACAGACTTGCCCTGCTGCTGTTACTTATGCCACTCGTTCTCCCTCTTCATCCAGCCCCCTGTCCGATCCAACTCTCTCACTACTATTTCTGTCACTTCTTCCTACTCACAGGCTGCTACTGCTTATCAGTCAGTACTGCCTAAACAGAAGTCCAACAAGTCTGATAAGATTCATTTGACCACACTTTCCAAACAGTCACATCTTCATGTTCTTCCTATTGCTGGACCAGCAAGGGAGAGAAGAGTTAGATCCTCCTCAGGGGATTCTGAGAGCCTTTTAGTTGATGAAAATATGGAAGTTTCCATTTGCAAACACAGGAATAGGTCCCCCAGTACCACTCACGATGTGGCAGGCAACATTAAAAAAAAAAGCAGAATGGCTCACCTCATGAATCTTATTCCATCCCATTCACTGTCTTACAGTGGAACTGTAGGACTCTTGGAAATAAATTACACAATTTAGCAATCCTGCTGTCTATACACAGGCCAAACGTTATTTGTTTACAGGAGACGAGCTTAGTGGATCATCTTGACCCTCCACAGATCAAACACTACCAATCATATAGAAGATATGATGGGCACAAACTTGCCATATACACCCAAAGATCACACCCCAAAATGAAATTGATTCTAAATTCCCCTCCGAAAGCTGCTGCATGCAGACTAAAATGTAATCAAATGTATCTTTCTATTTGCTCCTTCTACTGTCCACCATATGGCCCCATTGACAGTGATGCTTTCTATTCACATTTTGAAAAAAAAAACTGAAAATAAGTTAGTTTTGTGTGACTTTAAAGTTCATCACTATCAGTGGAGTAGCTTGAGGACTGATGGTGGTGGGGAGCAAGTAGCTGGCCTGATTTTACAGCCCTACCTCTGTCTTCTGAATGATGGTAGAGCAACTTGTGTTGATGATCGTACTTATAATTTTTCGACTATTGACTTGTCTCTGGCCTCCCCAGGTACACATCAAGATTTCTTGTGGGACCCTTATGACGATTTCTTGGGATGTGCTCATACACCCATCTGTTTTTCTTACACATGCGACATTATTTTGGACACCTCAGCTTCCAATATTTAACCCTTTTGTGCACTATGACGCATTGCGAGTCATGGTCCTTGCAATCTGAGGAGTAACCGATAATGCAATATGATGCAACTTCCCTATGAATGATCAGAGAAACTTTTCCTGTGGCTGAAAGTGCGTCAAATTTTGGTGAGTCAAAGGTAAGGGTGGCCAGGTCTGAGGAAAATATATGGCAACACCCACCAGCTTATTGGAAGGACAAGCAGCCTATTTTAAGCTCTGTGTCCTCTCCGCAGTCAACCTGGGGAGGTGAGTGTGTGACAGGCCATTTTATTCCTCGTTTTCTATTACCGCACCGTCCATACCTTACGTATATTGTAGTGATAGTGTGTTATAGATATATAGTGCAGTGTGCTTGTGAAGAAGGTTTATAAGTGTTTCTTATATATTTTCAGAGAAATCCATATTTGAAATTTCATAACCAATTTTGACCATTCCCCTCCTATACACTGAAACTATGATGACAGGCAAGGGCTTATTGGAGGAGGCGTATTTGAAATACTTGTTTAGTAGTGGGATGGAAAGTGAAGAAGCTAGTGATAGTAAATGTGATGGTGAATTTGGTGAGGACGGGAGAGTGAGGGAGAGGAAAGGGAGAGCAAAATCCTCCCCCAGGGGAATAGATATACCCAAAGCTGTGGTCAAGGCAGTGGCGATTAGCACTACAGGCAGTAGCACCGTCACTACCACCACTCCTATCACCACTGCCACCACTGGTCCTACCACCACTATCACCACTGCCACCACTCCTATCAGCACTGCCACTACTGGTCTTACCACTGCTATCACCAGTGCCTTCACTCCTATCACCACTGCCACCACAGTTATCACTGCCACCACTCTTATCACCACTGCCACAACTGGTATAACCACCGCCACCACTGCTATCACCCCTGCCACCACTGGAACCACCATGTCCACGGAGACTGAGCCATATTATTGCCACCTCTCTTCCACCCCCCCCCACCGCAAACATTGACCTCGTTACCCTACACTCTCACAACACTCCAGCCTGCCCGCATCTCACCCGCCAGCCAAGATATTTATTTTTTATATCATCTTCCCTTACGAAATCATCAAAGTCACTGTCCTCTTCAGACTTCATTCCCCCTGAATTTCATCCTTCATCATCATCATCAGCAGCAGCACCACAACCATCTCCACTACAACCATCTCCACTACAACCATCTCCACCACAACCATCTTCACCACAACCATCTCCACCACAACCATCTTCACCACAACCATCTCCACCACAACCATCTCCATCACCATGATCACCTGAACCTTCATCCACCCAGCCATCATCAACACAATCATCATCACGATCTCCCTCCCCACCACAAAGACTAGGGCAGCGTGGGCCTAGGCAAGGTAATGGTGGGCTGCTGAGAGGTAATCTGGCTCGGAGTCCTGTGTGCCACACACTTACACAGCCAAGCATTTCCCCAGGTGAAGACCATCAGAATGAAACCTGGAGTTCTGGGTCATTCACACCCAATGCTGGTCCGTTCACTGAAACCCCAGGTTTGAGAGTGGCAGCACCAAGAACACCACTCCAATACTTCCAACTTTTTTTTTACCAGAGAGTTGTTGCTCTACCTGACCGTTGAAATCAACAACTATGCAAGATTCCTGGGGAATGCACAAGTTGTTTGGTATTTCTGCAACGAAGAGGAGATGGCCCGGTTCTTCAGATTATACTTTCTTATGGGGGTTAGTGGACTGCCAACCATGAGACACTATTGGCAGTCCACAGAGGTTCACAATTACCCCATATTTTGGTGGGCAATGAGTGGAAAGTGCTTCAGGGCCATCCTGAAGCACTTTCATGCTTTCAATAGTCTCCCCATACCCGAAGACAATCAACAATAGCAAATAAGGATTCGCACAGTGATGCAGTATCTCCTTCAGAGGTTCAGGGAGGTTTACATCCCCTGCGAACATCTTAGCCTGGATGAGGGATCTCTGGGTTGAAAGGGGCGGCTCTCCTTCTGTGTATATAACCCTATGAAGCCCCAAAAGTATGCCATCAAACTTTACATCTTGGCTGAGGCAAGGGCTGGGTACATTTGGAATTTTGAGATATGCACAGGGGAGGAGAAATCTCTAGAAAACACAGTGTGGGACCTCGTTGAACCTTTGAAGGACAAAGGATACAAGTTGTATATGGACAATTATTACAACTCTGTATCACTGTGCAAACACCTCTTCAGTGAGAGAGTGTATGTGTGTGGCACAGTATGACTTGCAAGGGGAGCACCGAGGGAGCTGCAGGACATCAGCAGAGCTAGACACCTTCCTGATGATGGAGTGGAAGCTAGGTACAAAGACAATGTAATGGTGTTGCTGTGGAAGGACAAATATATCGTAAGTATGGTGTCCATCTTCCACAGCGGCACCACCGTCCCTAAACAGGTGCATGGGAAGGTAAAGGGTCCAGATGGGAGATTCCAACACATTATCAAAACCATCAACAAGCCCCTCATGGTGGAGGACTACAATCGGCACAAGAGCGTGGTGGATCATTTCGATCAGATGATCCAATACTACCCCGCCCAAAGGAGGATGGTCAAGTGGACCAAGAAACTGTCCCTCTATTTCATTCACATGGCCCTCTTCAATGCCTACACCCAGTACAAAAAGAACACCACCAGGCCTATGACTCACCTAGAATTCCAGGAGCACATATGCCACAAACTCCTGGCATTTTGAGGGGGAGTGGCCTGCATCGGGTCTTGCCCTTCACCATGTCCCTGACCTTCCCTCGCTACAATGACCACCAGTACCTGCAGCAACCACTCCATCAATTGCAGCCTCCACTATACCTGCAGCCATCACTTCACCTCCTGCAGTAGCTGGTCTGTCAGGAGTAACTCGGGCAGTTATTGCCACGACCGCCCCACCTCCCGCAGTAGCTGGCCCATCAGGAGTTACTCAGCCAGCCCCTGCCACTGCATCTCCAGCAGGAGTACGGAGGCGAGGAGATGGAGGAGCGCCGCCGTCCAAGCATTGTCGGTATGTTGATGATAGGAGACACTTGGACTCAACACTGCATCACACCCTGGAGAGAATCCCCGACAGGAAAAGGCTGCAGCGTTTGCTGTGCTATTTGCACAGGAGGAGCAGGGACACCAGCTATATATATGTCCTGTTTGTGATGTGCTGCTCTGCACAGGACTATGCATTCATCAGTACCATACTGATGAAAGCATACAGCAGTAAAATCACATCGCAAACACACACAAACACATACAGTACACACACACACACACACACACACACACACAAGAGAGAAAGACCTAGGTGTGATTATCAATAACAGACTATCTCCGGCTGACCACATCAGCAAGAAGGTACGGAACATGTATACACTGCTTGCAAATATGAGAATAGCATTCACATACATAAATGAAGACATGCTAAGAAGGATAATGACATCATTCATTAGACCAACCCTGGAATATGCATCAATAGTCTGGAGTCCTCATCTCAAAAAGCATATAGACAAGATTGAAAAAGTTGAAAGGGCCGCTACAAGATGGATACCAAGCTTAAGGGACCTAAGCTACGAAGAAAGATTAAATAAACTGAATCTACCAACACTACAGGAGAGAAAGAAAAAAGGTGACATGATAATGCTATATAAGCGCATATCAGGAAAGGAGAAAATAGACATAAATGATTACTTAACATATGGAGAAGCATCAGCAAGAGGACACTGCAAAAAATTGCATAAGAAGAGAGGTGATAAAGACGTAAGGAAATTCAGTTTCCCAAACCGAGCAATTGATCAATGGAATGCACTACCGAATGAAATAGTGTGTGCCAAAACAATTCACAAATTTAAGGATATGTACGATAAATATGGTCTAAGACACGGGACAATACGAGCTTGACTCATTCCTGTAAAGATACAATTAGGTAAGAACACACACACAGACACACAGACACACACACACACACACACACACACACACACACACACACACACACACTCATACATCACATCAGAAGTACTCACACACACACACACACACACACACACACACACACACACACTCATAAATCACATCACAAGTACCCACACACACACACACACACACACACACACACACACACACACACACACACATCACAAATACTCACACACACACAACACAGGCTGTGATTGTACCTTTCCTCCTCTCTGCAACTCCATCTCCTCTCAAGAATCACTACAACACTGCTAGAGAATGTGAGTAACCAGCTTATTTGGTTAGTTTTTATACTATTGTATTGTAAGGTATAAAATGTGTGTTTACTATATATTCTCATAGTGAAAATGTGGTTCATTTCATTGTTATTCACTCAGTCATTTTACTCATAAAGTATAGGTCACATCAAATATCCAAAGAAAAAAGCTGATTTCTTATGCATACTTTTGTAAAGCAAAATAACCTATGTATGCTAATAATTATTGTGGGAAAGTTCCAAAAGATGAACATACTTAGCCCGCGGGCCTGAGCGTACGTGCTGTTACCGTGTGCAACCCGTCGTAACTTTTCAAAATTCATTTTCTCAATAACAATAAAGGTTATATCACTGTGAATTACATCAAGGGCTTCCTTAACCTTAACTGGATATAATTTACATATATATTTGTTACAGTGTCACTAATAACATACGAAATAAATCAGAAGTTTTTAGGCTATTTTCGAAGTTTTTTTTTTCGATTTACTCGAAAACTATTGGACGTATCATCTCGCAATGAAACTCATTTGAAAGCTCGTGAAATTCTGCATATAGACATGTCCTTTGCAACTGTGTGTCAGGGGAGAATTTTTTCACAGTGATGATGGAAAGTTGCTGGAAGCTAGTTTTCACCTGAATAAGGTTTATTCTCGCTTCATTTCTGTACATTTATTTTTATTTATTTTTTTTTTTTTTGCTTATCTGATAGTATAAACATCAGTGAAGATGACAGGCTACGATTTATAACAATGTAAGCATTTTCCGAGGTAAATTTGGCCATAGAATTTTTTTCCTTTCCACACAAGTGGAGGCAGCCTGAGTGGGGTTTTGGTTCTGTGGGGGGGCACGGAAACTTTTTGGAAACTTATGGTGCACGATAGGGTTAAGAATAAGAAAGCAGATTTGGGATCCTTCTCAAGGATCGCCAGTTTAGAAACATTTGGGGAGGCCATAGATATAAAAGTAAAAAATTTACACAGCTGGGCCTGGTATTCCCAAGACTTCTCCAATTCATGCGAAGCATAAAGCTCATTGGTGGACACTGGAATGTTGACAAGCATTAATGAAACACAGTGGGAGATACAGGATTTTTGATAGTCAGCCTACTGAGGAAAACTTTATTGCATACAAATATGAAAGGTTGAGGCAGGGAGGATAACTAGAAGAGCTAAATGTGGCTCCTGACGGTCTTCTGTGTTCACAGTGAATCGTTATATCCACTGAGTAAAGTCTGGTTTACTATTAAAATAATATGAGCCCTTCCCTCTCTGTAACCACTTTACAAGTGAATAAAAACTTGTATGATGATCCCATAAACCTAGGTAACATCCTCACCGGGAGTTTTTCTCACGTACGAGTAAGTAGCTCAGCAAATAGGAGTGTTCACAAACTCCCAAAAGTTGCCAGTCTTCACCTGATAAGTTGAAAAATAAAACTGTGGTCAACCAAACTACTGTTTTGTGTTTTCTCTATCACTTAGTTCATAGATATAATTTTAGGAAGTTATTCGCTCAGTAACGTGAGGAAAAAAGGCTTCAGTATTTATAAGTTGAAGTAACTAAATTAACTAAACTAACCGCCTAAACCACGAGACAAACATTCCTCTTAGCTGGTCAGCTAAACTACTGTTTTGTATTTCCTTTATCACTTGGTTCATAGATATAATTTATGAAATTATTTGCTCAATAACATGAGGAAAAGAAGCTTCAGTATTATAAAGTTGAAGTCACTAAATTAACTTAACTAACAGTCTAAACCTCCGGACAAATATTCTCATAGCTTAATCTGCCCAGTCCCGTCGACGTATGGGTACGTTGCAACGATTTGCATTTGCCAGTCCCAGTGACGTACCAGTACGTCATGCAATTGCAATGTGCATAATTTCGACAATTTTCAAAATTCGCGCTTGATTTGCGGTACGTACCCTCGCATGACCTTCCCCTACCTGCCACCAGGCGAGGACACTCGGCGACCCCGCACGACCCACGCTAGCCCACCACTCATCCACTCACCTGGTAGCCACGGTCCTGCTCAGACATGGCTAAGAGAGGTCTCTCAGACAGCGAAATTCAAGTCACCCTGGACACCTTTACCGGTGACAGTGATTCTCCACTGGACGACGAGGATATGGACAAGGATTATGTGCAGCCAGAGGAGGAAGAAACCACCAGCAGTGATGAGGAAGTTCCGTCTCCCAGGAAGCGGCAGAATGTGACTTACCGTGCTGCTAGAGAGGGGCAGCAGGCAAAGAAGGCACGTGCAATATCCTATCCCTATCCCCAGCGTGATTTGGAACCAGAATTCGAGGACGAGGACGAGGATGAGGACAATGACAGAGCCGTGGGACGTGCTGCCACGTGGTATGGACGTGAGGTAATAACACATCGTGGCCCAGAGCGCACACCACTTCATATGAGCAGGTATGGGCCTAGCATTTTGTATGGGGAGCTAGGAAGTCAAGTGGAGGGAGTGGGGAGTGAAAGGGAAAGTCCAGGGAGGATTAGGGAAAGTGAGAGTGACGTGAGTGAGTCATTGCTCTCCCTACGTAGTGTGAGGCGGCGTAGTGGATCACGTGGGCCAGTGCGGGTGCGTTCCTTATCACGTGGGGTTGTGAGGGTGGGGGAAGGTGGGGAGGAACCACTCCAAAGCACGTCTTATGCTCCCCAATATCCCCTAACATGTGGTCGAGCTAGGGTGCGTGAGAGAGCACATGGTGTTGTATTGGAGTGGGAAGGTGGGGAGGAACCACTCCCCAGCACGTCTTATGCTCCCCAATATCCCCTAACACGTGGTCGAGCTAGGGTGCGTGAGAAAGCACGTGGTGTTGTCATGGAGGGGAAAGGTGGGGAGGAACCACTCCCCAGCACGTCTTCTGCTCCCCAATATTCCCCTATTTCATCCCCACAGCCCCCTAATGTTCCTCAAGGCCGTAAGGGTAAGGGAAAGGGAAAGGGTAAAGGCAGAGGGAAGAGGAGTGACAGTGGGGAAGCCCTCCGCACTCCTTCTCCCCCACCTCCCCAACCAGGATCTCCCCACCCAGACGAAGGCGGTGATGGGGATGATGGGGACGAGGGATTTGTGTCGTGGGATTGGGAGGATGGGAGTGATTTTTCTCCCCTCATTCACCCCTTCACTGAGCATGGGCAATCTGGCTGCATTGCTCCAGGAATTCACCGTAATTCCACCAGGTTGGATTTTTTCCACCTGTTTTTCAGTGAGGCATTTGTTGATCAGATTGTATACCAAACCAACCTGTTTGCAAGCGCCCAGCGCCTAGAGAGTGAAAGATTGGGAACAAGGAGTAGGCATTCTATCATTTATGATTACCCTGTCTCCCTTCCAGATATGTTCTTATTTTTTGCCCTGGTCCTTTTGATGGGTATTATAAGAAAGAATAGAATTCCTGCTGACTGGACTAGGGACCCTGTTATGTTTACCCCAATATTTGGTCAAGTGATGAGCCGTAATTGGTTTCAACAAATTCTAAGTCGCCTCCATTTCTATGATGCTCATGACCCTGCAAATGCAAACAACACTGATAAAATGAGGCGAATTAGGTTGGTCTTTGATCACCTCAGGCAAACCTTTCGTTCCTCATTCTATCCCTATAGAGACCTCGTCATAGACGAGAGTCTCGTGTTGTGGAGAGGCAATATTTCATTCAGACAGTATATACCCAGCAAAAGGCACCGTTTTGGGTTCAAGATCTTTGTTATGTGCGACTGTAGGACTGGATACGTGCAGGACATAGTCTTGTACACCGGTGCACAGACAGACATAATAGAAGATCGAAGTATTGGACTGTCGGGAGCAGTGGTAAAGACGATGATAGAAGACTACCTTCATCGTGGTCACGTTCTCTACCTCGACAATTGGTACACTAGCTCTCTTCTCGCTCGTTATTTTCACACGCATGAAACGGGAGTCTGTGGAACCGTAAAGGTGAACCGGCATCACATGGCCAAGGTAGGGCGGAAACTTGCAAGGAATGAGGTTGTCTTCTTCAAAGCCAACAACATCCTTGCAACAATGTGGAACCACAACAGAGAAGTAAGCCTCTTGTCCACGGTTCACCGCCCCTTGATGCACTGTACTGATTCCGTAGATTACCGTAGCGAGAACAGGCGTCGTGTTTGGAAACCTGAGTGTGTTATGGATTACAATATAAACATGCGCCTCGTGGACCAGTCAGACTCCATGATATCGACGGTAGAGTGTGCCAGGACCACGATGAAGTGGTATCAAAAACTGTTCTTTCACTTGCTAGATATCACTGCTCTGAATTGCCACCACCTTCACGCCATGACAACAGGAGTTCAGGAAACATTTGAAGGGTTTGTGAGGGAGCTCACAAGAGAAATCTTTGCAAAGTATGCTGTTGAAAGGCCCCAACATCGCACCCGCACTGCCCCTATTGCCCAAACTCCCCAGAGAATATCCGGCCGCCATTTCCCCACTCCTATCCCTCCCCAGCCAAACAGACCTAGGCCTCAACGCAGGTGTCACGTGTGCAGTAATTGCAGTAATTCCCAGGTGAGACTCACGACACAGAGGAAGGACACCCGCTATGAGTGCGTGCAGTGTGATGTGGGTCTCTGTATTCACCCATGTTTTAGTGAATATCACACGTTGATGCAATTTTAGTCTGGTGTGAATGCGAAGGGACGCAGAAATTATGAGGTAAATGCGACAGACAGACGCTCAGTGAAATTATCAGTCATGCTGATCTCCAAATATTAGTAGTGCATACGGGTAAAACATAAGTGAAAACATTGTATGTAAGTATATAAATCTGCCCTAAGTTGAAACTTACATAGCGAGGGTTTTATGATGCGATATTCTGTCGCTCAGTGCAATAAATCTATCTATCTATCTATAGCCCGACGCCCTAAGCCCGCAAAGGGTGGCCGAGTGCAATAAATACGGCCCGTAATTATATAATTATTATTATTGGAAATTCTTACGGGTATAAGTTCAAATTATTGTAAGTGCTGATATATATTCTAAGTCAAATATTCATAGCGTGTGTATAGAGATGCGATTTCCTGATGCTCAGTTGAATGAATAAGGCACGTATTAGTGAAAATAAAAGTCAGCAAGTGATAAAGTGAATATATTAGTATATAAGTGTGTGAGTGAATTAGTATGTAAGTGTGTGAGTATAATGTTTGTCGAAACATTCCTTGCGAGGGTATTTTCATGCGATATTCTCACGCTCACTTGAATAAATAATGGCAGTAAGTATGTACAGTGCATTATAGGGGTGTAAACGTGTGTAATGTAAGTAGGAAATTATAAGTGGAGTGAATAAATAAAGTAGATGAAACACGAGTGTTTGAGATCGTGGTTGCTACGTGAATATGCGCTAGCATATCGCTAAATGCCCTCGTAATGAATGAAAATAATTGAAAACCTTCACAGTGGTGGAGGAAAGGTTCTATGTAAAGGGGAAAATAATTGGAAAGTGATAAAACAATTTGGTATGATGAAATACGAGTCATAGCGAGTGCGCTTACTAAGCTGATGTGTGCTATACTTATGCTGCATGTCATCATAATGAATGAAAACATCTGAAAACACTTACAAACAGTTGTAATTGGTAAAATGTCATTGAAACAGAAGTATACAAGTAGAAAAAATGATAGGTTGACTCATACCAGACACTTAGCATATAGCATGTTACGACTCGGACCAAACTCGCTATGCTCGCGCGATGGTACAATGCTTATTTTTCATATATATGTGTCTGAAATCCATTATATTGTTACTGTTATTGTTTATTAGTTCAAATTCAATAAATATAGAGGTGTTGTGTGTTGTTTCTCCCATTATTCCTTACCATAGAAAACGTAAACACATATCCAGCCCATTACAGAACACCATACCTGCGGGGGGGAACCGCACCTCTACGGACCACTGATAGACCGCGGGAACCACTTTCTTTGTGATTTTCCTTCGTTTCTCGACCTAAGCGGAAGTTTTTAGCAAAAAAAAAAAAAAAAAAATTCCAAAAAGGCTCAGGACTGGGGGATGTCATGGGTGTGGAAAACCTCGGGACGTGAAGGGTTAAAACCGATTACTAACATTCCAGTCATGTCTTTTAATATAGTTTTAATCAAATAAAACTTGGAGACATATACGAGTACATAAAACTAACATGAAGTAGTTTGGCTGCAAAATATTTATGGGGATCAGATGAAGATTGTATGCACACGGCCCAGCCAAGTTTTACTGTCGTCTTGCTGGTAGCATCGGTACTTGTCATTTCGGTCAGCGGTTTCGTCTTTTCATGATTTCGCCTTCATAAATTATGCCGCTTTTATAAAGTATAGTTGGTACATTCTCTTCAGCATTTGCCAGATTGAACATTAATCTCTTTGATAACTAAATGATAAGTGTTTCGAATTATACGTGAAGCGAAACTTCTATCATGTGATAAGATATGCTAATGGACCACTTGTCGTTGTATGCATTTTAGTAACTGAACTGCAGTATTTTTACTAAATCATATACAGAAAACTGGTATATTAACTAATTATTACAGTACTGAAGAATTTATGCACTCTTCATCACTAAATATCATGGAAAGGATTTTAAAAAATATATGGCTGTGCAAGCCAGGAGTAGTTGACTGAATTCCTGATTAAATTACCCGGGTATCACTGGCAATTCCTGAGTTTGTGAACGCCTAAAAGGGTCATAAACGCATGGATGTGCTGCGGATAATAGTTTTTGCCACAGAAGATGTAGACTCCCCATATAACCAAGGGTTTATGATAAATGAACTTCACCTTAATATTTAATCCTGTAAAGACGCTAGTCCTGGACCATTCACGTACCGTATGATTCAGCATCTTAAACAGGACAACCTGATTAATGAACTTTGGGTGTCCCGAACTTTCCCAAACCCATGGCACTTTCCGCACGTCATACCGATACCCAAACAGGCTGGTCGTCTTATGAATCCCACTTCATTTCGTCCTATTGTATTGACTTCTTGTATAAGGTCATGGAACTAAGAGTTAATAATAGGCTTCTATTTGTTTCTGAAGCAAAAAAAATTGTTAAATGATCAACAATATGGCTTCCGTAAACACATAAGTTCACTAGACCATTTAATGAATTTGGAGCATTCCATTTGGGAGGCATTTGCAAATTAAGAATTCCTGATATGGGAGCTCCTGGACATCCATAAAGCCTATAACATAACGTTACAACACGGTATACTAATAATTTTCTGTTTACAGTTTAAGGGATAATTTGCCTATTATTTCAAAATTTTAAAGGGACAGAACTTTGTCAAATTACCCCATGACGTTACATCGGATATATTTATCTGTCAAGGTGCTGAAATATCATAACACACCATATAACAGTTAGATATATTAATATGCTGTTAATATGTAATATAGAGGTTTGAGGAAAGTCGTGCCTAATTCAAGAGAGCTGGAGGAAACAGTAGTGGAACTTCGAGCAAGGGAATATGGCACACAGCACATCATGACGTCATGGAAAAACCACACAACACACCTGACGGAAATCACCACAACCTCGTATACGTGCTCACACCCATGACCTAACCAGTCATATACAGGGGATTTGGAGAGACTGGGCAGGTGGGATAGAGATGCGACAGGAGAGAGAAGAGGCACAGTGAAAAAGGCATGAATAGGGGGTACAGCGTTAGCTAGCATAAACCGCCCTCACCTTAGTACTGCTCTTGTCAAGATAACTTATCTTGACAATAAAACTGCAATCAAAACCCAGATTCATCTTTCTCTTTCTCTTGCTATCCACGATACGAACGACTTGAAAATTCTCTCCTCCTACAACCCTGCATTCTAACATTGTTGGAAACGGCTCGGCTTCAGCTACAAGATTTTTGGTGGCAGCGATTCAGCATACCACGAATACACAATCGATTAATGCCTCACGATTTTATTAACAATCAACACTCTTCTCGAGCTTCAGTTCTACGATTCACGATAAACTACAAGAATCTACGATTTTAGCTCTACGTTCAACACAAGATACTACAGTTCTACAGTTGTGTCTACGTTAACAAGACAGAAAACATGAGCTGCTACAAGTTCCTGCCATACGACGTCTTACGACTTTATGTGCAGCAGCCAACTACCCTAGATTGCTACAACTATAAACAACAGCTGTAAACGAAGTCGATTAACGTCTCTGTCAACAATCAGTGAACAAATTAAGAATAAACTCTACAGTTAAAACAAGATATTAGGATTCTATAAGTAAACTACAAGCAGGTAACCAAGATCAGCTACAAGTTTGCACCAATACAACAAGAAACTACAATTAAATGCTGTACAAGTAATCACAAGCCTATAAGTTAATCAAAATAAAGAGAAGATATACAAGTAACAAGTGAGTAACCCGAGGCACTGAGGAGGAAATGGCGCGAACAAGCAACAAAGGAGAGAGTGAGGAGGCGCTGTTTTCGTGTTGTGACTGGGGAGAGACAACGCAGCAACACCTAAGCCTGCATTCACCAGCCCTGACTCACCATTTCTCACTTCGCTCACCACTACTCATCATTATTCACTGCTATTCCATCACCACGACGTTGAGTCTTCGGGGTGATGAGGCATGGTGACGCCAGATAACACCGCAGTGCTGACGCAGTCATACCAGAACCCTGATCTATCTCAACCAAACCCTCCCAAATCCTTGCAGTCAGCATCACTATCATCATAGCTACTGCAATTATTCTGAGTTAAACCTTTGCTCTATTAGTTTAATAATATTGCCTCATTTATATACAACCTTATTGTTGATGCTTGTTTTGTGTGTGTGTGTGTGTGTGTGTGTGTGTGTGTGTGTGTGTGTGTGTGTGACCGACTCTGGGCAAAGGCGTTAGGGCCTATATCTTGGGGGCAGTAGCCTATCCCAAGGTCCAGTAGTCCTCCTACACCTCCACATGTCACCACTTCGGCGCTAACACCCACCATCCATATTGAATATATGCTAGGGCTGTCTCATACAGGACTGGTGTACTGGTATTAACGGGGGTATTTTTACGACATGTCGGCGGGTCATCTGGTAGATCAGGAAAGTCTGCTTTTAGGAAATTCAAATCCTTAAACTGTTCCCTGCCCCAGCCGGGATTCGAACCTGGGTCCATCAGGACAGCAGGCCGCCTCTCTACCGATTCAGCCACCGCCTAGACGGGTGCTACGCGCCCGTCGTAGAGGTGGAGGGATGCAAGCAGACAGTTCAGAGGACCAATGACCATTGAAGTAGTGATAGAAAAGAGATAAAGAGGCAACAGTGCCGCGAAGAGACAGAGGTTGAAGGGAGCCAGTAAGAGGAGGAGAGTTGATGAGATGAATAGCTTTTGACTCCACGCTATTGAGAAGAGCTGTATGTGGGGAGCCTCCCCACACATGAGAGTTGTACTCTCAACATGGACGAAAAAATAACCGTGTATAAAGTCAGCAACTGAGCAGGGGTAAAGAAAGCATGGATTTGGCTTAGCACAACTAATCTCTTTGAAGCAGATTATACAAGAGATGCAACATGATCTTTCCAAGATAAGTCCGGTGTGAATGAAACGCCAAGTATATATGGATGGGATGATGAGAGAAATAAAAACACTAGTAATGGAGAGGGGGGGTGGCGCTGGTAATGAATGGTGATGGATGGAATATCTCAAATTTGTTGTATGCTGATGATGCAGTACTACTTGCAGATACCGGACAAGAACATGGTAGAGTAATGCCGAGTTTTGCTGATGTCTGTGAGTGTCGTGCCTTGAGAGTAAATTTATGAAAGAGTAAAGCAATGGTTATTGAGAGAGAAGGTGACTCCCAGTGTGATGTTACAGTGAATGGAGAGAGACTGGAATTGGTGAGAGAGTTCAAATACCTGGATATCGATTGAACAGAGAGGAAAATTTGCAAAACAAGTGAAAAGTAGAGTGGCAGAAGGAAGGAAAGTATCTGGTGCAATGAAGGCCTTGATAAGAAACAGAGGCTTGAGTGTTGCAGCTGCATGAGACTTACAAGAAGGTGTGTTAGTGCAAACTTTAACATATGGGTGTGAGACTATTGTGTGGCATAAAAATAAAAAGTCAAGAGTGACAGCATTGGATATGGGACTGTTGATGTATGTATGTGGAGTACAGAGAGTGTATACGATACGAAAAGATGTGATTAGCGAAAGATGTGGACACCAGAATCGACGAGAGTGTACTGAGATGGCATGGTCATGTGGAGAGAATGAATAACAATAGAGTGATGAAAAAGGTATATCTGCGCGAATGTGAAGGAGGGAGGAGGCGAGGTAAGCCAAGGGGAAGGTGGAGAGATATGGTGGATGAGTGTGTGAGGAAAAGAGGTTTGGAAGTCGGTGAGGCTATGGACCTGACAAGAGATCGATCTAGCTGGATGAATATTGTGAGAAGAAGTGCATGATCAGGGATCTGGCACATCTTTTTAAAGTGACAGCGTCCTGATTGACTATCGGATACGTTTATGTGAAGCTGGAGAACGTGGTGAATGTTTTTAGCGTATCAGATACAGCCAGGATTCCAGGGGCTTGAATGGTGAGCGAATGGAAACGTGGCCCATTGGATTGGGCAAATTTGGGCTGTCTGGACATTGCTACTCCTCACCCTGCCCTAGGGTGGGAAAGGAGGTCCGAATGATGATGATGATGATGATGATATATATATATATATATATATATATATATATATATATATATATATATATATATATATATATATATATACATATATACCAACCAAGATGTCCCCTCATTGTCCCAGCCCCAGGGCATTAAAATGAAAGGAAGTCGGAGTGAAGGTGAGATGTGTGATGAAGTAGGTACACAAAGCAGAAAACAAGAGTCCAGGGGGTCTGATGGGGGCAATAACTGGGCAGTTAACGATGTGATGGGATAATGCTTCATCCATGGGATTATGACAAAGTTTATATGGCCTGTTAGCAGTTGGTCGTCCGGTAATCTCCCCTGGGGAGAGAGATATCCCACGCCAATGCGGGCGACGTCCATATCACATCGCCGGGTGAGGGTGGGGTGCTTGCCATAGGTGGGTCTCATTCCACGGTAGTTGTCATAATGCTGGATGGTGACACTAGTGGGACGTTCAGCACTGGTACGCAGGGCTAGGTCCTCCCTGGATTCCTCAAGAAGAATTCTCCAGACAATTGTTGTGGACACAGTGAGGTGGATGGCAGCTAGAGGGAGGTTACAGGCAGCTCAGGCCAGGCGATCTGCCTGGTCTTGGTGGATGTGACGAACATGGGCTGGTATCGAAATAAAAGAAACCCTGAGACCAAGAGCATGAGCCTGATGGAGGCGGGAGTAAAGGGAGGCAAAGAGAGGGGAGGGGAGTCGGGGGGAAGGTTGCAAATTGGGGCAGGGGCAGTTTGGAAATCGCTGATGATGAGACCTGGTAGGTGATGAGAGAGAAGGAAGTCAAGAGCAGAGGGTATAGCAGATAGTTCATTCTGGTTACTGCTGGCCCAGTTAGATAGTGGTGGGAGGTGAAGAAGATGGGGGAAGCAGAGTTAGTAAAGGCAATGCAAGCAGCTCCCTCCCGGCCGTTAGCGAGGACAGAACCGTCAGTGTAGACGTCAATAGGATAGGAAGGGTAGGTGTGGGCTATGGAGGTAAGGGTTTCAGTGATGAAGAGCTCTGAAGGGATTGGTAAATGGTCAGAAGCAGTGGCAGGTGTGTAGTGCACAGCAGGAGTCATACGTGTCCAGGTAGGAGGTAAAGGGTCAGTAGGGATGGGAATCGCAAGACCAGCATGGATACTGGTGGGATCAAGGCCAAAAAGCTGGAGAGGACAGTTGAGTGCTGAACAAATTCTTTTTAACCTGGATGCCAGCCCTGGCACGTGAGTATGCCGGATCCTGTCTAGGTGAGTGGAACCTGAGAGAATGCCAACCAATTGGGAGGAAAAGGATGGGGCAGGAGACGGAAATGTGGTCAGACACTTTGTGGCAAAGCAGACTCCAAGCATAACTGGATGCGATCAGTGATGGGACACAGACTGAGTTCAGGGAGCATGTTGACTACTGACAGACCTGGATCAGCGAAGAATGAGATGCATCACCCGATTTTGTACCACTTCCAGTGGTCAGAGTTTTGCTGGGGGGATAAGAGAGAGAGAGCGGGACAGCATGATAATCAAGAAGGGAGCGAATATATAACAAGTAAAATGATCGAGCGATGGGGATGCTAACCCCATGTGAGTCACAAGTAGGTGTTCCAAGGAGTTTAAGTGTGCGGTGGAGGCGGATGCAGATAGTGGAGATATACTGGGAAGGATTAAAGAGGGAAAAAAGTGCAATTCCAAGGTATGTATAATCCTGCACTATCTCAAGATGAAAGCCTGGGAGGGTTATAGTTGTGCAAGCAAGCCCATGAGTAAGGGATCGAGTAAACGGTTTGGTTTTGGCAGTGTTTATAATAAACCCACAAGCAGATGCAGCCTGGCTGAACTTAACTAGATGACGTTGAAGAGTGACGGGAGAAGGGGAGTGGATGCAGATATCATCACCATAGGTTAGGATCACAGAGGAGTCAGTGATAGGAGCTAAAAGATGGAGGAGTCTATTCATGAGAAATTTGAAGAGAAAGGGACTAAGTATTCCACCCTGAGGTTTGCCAAGATTGAAGGGTCAGTAATCACTAACTGACCCACAAAATAGAACCCGAGAGTGACGGTGGGTCAGGTAGCTTTCCAGCCAGCAGAACATGTGGCCAGAGAAACCCAAGTGGGCAAGTTCGTCAAGGATGACATCACGGTTTGCGATGTCAAATGCATTTTTGAGGTCAATGAAGGCTGTACAGGAGGAGGATATGAGCTGAGTGAGTAATTTTGCAAGGCATTGTTGTGTGCTTCGGTCTCGGAGGAAACCAAAGAAGTGGGGAGAGAGCTGGTCCTGAAGAAGATCGTGGAGCCTTGGTAAAAGAATTCTCTCGAGGACTTTGCAGATGCAGGAAGATAGGGTAATGGGATGGAAATCTAAGGAATTAGGCTTAGGGATGGGGATGATGGTGCTACAAGTCCAGTCTGCAGGGAGACTACCTTCAGAAAGACTCAGGTTGAAAAGAGTAAGGGATTGCCAAGGACTTAGCAATGAGTCTCAGTGTGTTATAGGTGATCCCGTCATTACCTGGGGCAGTTTCATTGCCTAGCAATAGTGCAAGGTCCAACTCATCACCAGTGATGGGAAAGGGCGTGGAGTGAGCCTCTGCAATACGTGCTAACCTGTTTTTGCTAGCAGCTGAGAGGCGAACCTTGATGAGGGGAGGCAAGGATGTCAGTTGGGATTGGGTGGACCATTATTTTGTCAGCTAGGTTGTTGGCATATTCCACAGGATTGTGGTGGAGAGGGGGGGAGGGGGACTTATGTGACTGGACGACTCTGTTAACAAGCCGCCAAGCTTTAGATCAAGGAGTGTGCGCATTAATATGCTGAAGAAAGTCATGCCAATACTCCTGGCGAAAGCTGTGTTTGAGGTCACGGGAGAACCTGGTTGCAGTGAGATATGAATGGAGGTTGTTAGCAGTGGGGTCAGTGTGGTACACAAACTCCGCTTGCCGCAAGTCCTCCTTGCTGTCAAGTAGACGGCGATCCTGCACCCACTCCCCAGCCTGGCAGGCAGAGGTTTTCATATGGTTGACTTGTAACACATAATGATCATAGAAGGTTTGTACTATGGTAATTAGGTAGGTGTAAAGTTCAGTTGATGTGGTGAATGAATGACTGGCAAACCAGGTGGTTAGCATGTCCTTTGAAAGTGGGTTGCAGCAGAACTAGGATATTAATCTTTTTCCTGACATGGCGGTGCTGGGTGTGTAGTATGGGAATGGACTGTGTGGCAAGGATGGCATTGTGGTTGGAGATATGAGTACGGACAATGCCAACAGTGACAGCATGTTGTACCATGTTGTTACCAAGGACGAGATCGAGATAGCCTCCCACAACATGAGTAGGATGAGGACTGGAGAATGGATGCAGATGATGGTTATTGGCAAAGTCATGGAGACGATGACCAGCAGGAGAAACACGGGAACCTCCAAATGATGGATAAGAGGCAATAAAATAGCCCAGGTAAATGAGATGTGAGGAGTGGCGGGTAGGTAAAGTGGCGGGGTCATCCCCAGTTGGACTGAGATAGACGTCACATATATGCAAAGAGGCATCATTGACAGTGAGGCAAAGTAAGTGAAAGAGGGAGAAGTGAGATGAGGCAGGTGATTTGGTAATGAGGATGTGAAGAATAGAGCGATGATTGTATGTAACCAGGTCTTGGCCAGAATGGGTGTGATAGCAGCGTTATCCCCGAAGCCTGTCTGGGGTGACGAGAGTGAGGAAAAGCCTCTTGAAGGCAGATAACAGCAGGGTAATGAGATGAAGCATAATGAGAAAGGTCGGCCAGGAGTCGTTAGACACTCCGTATGTTCCATGATAAAACTGTATATAGTCTGAGTGTGGGAACCATTAGGACAGGGGGGGGGGGAGACGAAGAATTGTCATGTGAGGGTTGGAGAATGGATGATTGGGGAAATGAGGGCAAGGAAGAGGAGAGTGGCTGGGAAGGTAGTAGAGATGGGGGTCCCATATGTGTGGTTGCTGTTAGAGATGGAGGTAGGGGGAGGGTGGGGGAGGGGAGGGGGTGACAGAGAGGCGAGGATGTATGGGGGACAGGAGTGGGTGAGGGAGTACAGACAGAGAAGGCTTGTGTGAAAGGCAGAGGTTGGGACACAGATGGAGAGCCAAGGCTGGGTGGTGGTGACGACACAGGAGGGAGGGAAGGAGCAGGGATAACAACAGGGGTGTGAGTTACATGGGAGTTAGTTTGAGGGAGCTGTGGGGTAGGCAGAAAACGAATACTAAGGTGAGAGAGTATGCACAAAAGGAAACTGCATGTTCTGATGGGTGGGGCAGAGGGTGAGGAGGGGAGGGGTTAACAGCTTGTTGAGGGGCACGGGGAGAGGGAGGAGGGGGGCACGATGTAGAACCAAGAGTGGGTGGATGTATTGGCTGCTGATCAGGAGCAGGGGTGGCGATGGAAGCAGGAACAGGGGCAGGGTGGGCTGAATAACAACTTGGGCAGTCCAGATGCCAAGCAGTGACGCCCATAAGCCTGCGCCAGGGGCACTAGAACTGCAGTGAATGTAGGAGACAAGGATGGGCACCCATGGGGTTAGTGCGGGCTGATGGGGCGGGTTGTAGGGGCAGTTCCGGGAACTCAGATGAGTGGGGGTCAGGTGCACGGGGACTGGGAGAGTGAACGGTGGCGGAGTGCCTGACAGGGCAGGTTGTGGTTGAATGGGGGCCACTGCACAGATCACAACGTTCTGCAGACCGTCAGTACCGTGAAATGTTGCTGGACTCGGAACAGCGATAACACAAGGGCTGTGATGGCGTGGCCTCTAGAAAGGTACAGGGGGTAAGGAAGAGATCATAGCAGAAGTTGGGAGTGGGGGAGTCCTCTCCCTCCCATGCAACAATGGCACGGTTGATGGGTTCGCCAAAGAGTTGTACAGGAGACGTGCCTGCTTGACACCAGGTATGTCGTATAGGACTGTAACAGAACAGTCAGCTGCCAGACATTTGGCTGGGTACCCTGGCAGCTTTTTCGGGCGAATTAGGGCATCATTATAAGTACAAAACTGACACCCAAAAGCACCTCAGTTGTTAGGATTTGGATGAGATCGGGATAATTCCTATCGACGTAGATGTTAGGCGATGCAGGAGACATAAGGCGAACTACTTCAGGGTGTTGAATGATGAGGTGGCGGGTGGATGCATGCTGGCGTCAGACACTGCAGATAGTAGGTGTGCATGTGGAGGGGAATGCCAGGCGCACATACTGGTCTAGTGGTATGACAGAAGGGAGCTGGGGCCGGGGAGGAAGGTATAGGGACACAAGAGGAGTACTGGTGATGGGGGTAGAGGCAAGGTCGTCAGGGCTGGAGGAGTATGAATTTATGGCAAAGAGCCGTTCTGGGTGGTTGGCACCTGGCGCCGGGATGTTGGGGTTGGTGATCCCCTGTTCAGCACGCTCCCTTGTTGGGAAGCGTGAGGCACTATCATCATCATCACCACCACGAGCACCATCGAGCTTGATACGTTTAATTGCTCCAGTAGTAGGTTAGTTGTATGTAGCAGGATCACCAACAGCCGGATCTGAAGTGTGAGGGGCATCAGTTTCTGGCAAGGAGTGTGTGCGAAGGCGTACAACAGTCAGGGGGTGTGGGGGCAGCACTGGGTGTAGTAGCAGTTTGTGTTGTGGTACGGGGTGGGGGGGGGGGCTGGCACCTTGCTTTAGTTAGGCTTTGCGCTTCCCCTTATTCATAACCCTGATCTTGCCGGATATTAATGTTATTAACATTGCACAACGAGAAGGAAGGATAGCCTAGAATGCCACAATAATGCCCAGGGCAGGGGTTCTGTACAACTATCATAGCTTGCCCATTAACGTTTTCTCTACGTGTCTAGGTGGCTGATCAGTTTTCTTTTATATCAATAGTTCGGTAACTAAGGAAAACGCAATAAAAATCTATGGCTACATGTGCGTGACTATATACATATATGTACAGATATATACGTATATGTATGTGTGCATATGTGCCTCTCTCTCTGCATACGTATGTCCATACGTGTGTATCTATGTACCACTTTACTCATCTCAAAAAAGTGCAATGATAATTACTGTAACAACTTTGTACCATGTGTGTGCCATTGTATGTCTTTGTTCATTATTGTGCTTGTAATGATAATTACTTCCGTACCTTCTTTGCCCTAAGATACCGACTTTTTCCCGTGCTCATATGCACCCTTCCCTGCTTGGCCTTCAGATACAGTGTTTTATTTACCATTCAGTACAAGCCCCAGAGTGTTGGGGGTTGTACTGAATGGTAAATAAAAAAATAAAAATAATCGGTAACTACTAAATAAATTATTTGCCATTAATTTTCTGCCAGCACCAATACAGTCAAGTCCTTTATGTATGCACCACGGCAAATCTGACACTGTCTTCCTCAACCTGTACGGTATTTCCCGGTGTCTTTGACCTGCAGTCTTTCAAACGGATCAGTCCAGGAATCTCGAAATGTAGGAATTTTGAGTTTGGCTCTCTCTTGTTCAGTTATTCTTGGAATGAGGAGCTTTTTTGCAGGTTTCTGCCTCTGTCCATTTGCCATTTGCCTAAACTTCTGGAAGGAATGATCACAGACGAACGGCCTCCACGTCCCTCTGTCCTCCACCATCAGGTTGCCCTCCACGACTGAAACATACCTACTCTCACACCCCTTCATCTCATTCTCGGTCTCTCCTTCCTACTCTCCTTCACCACCTTACTCGCATACACACTCCTAGTCAGTCTCTCATTCTTCATCTTCCACATGAAAATCTATCTTGAAGGTAGGCTACAACACATTTAATAGTTTTCTAGCACATCCATAGCAACACCACAATGTTCTTCCATTCTATGTTTGTCTGTCTCTCCACGTACTTCCACGTTCTTCTCAGATAACTCGTTTCCACTGCTCTCACTCCTGGCTTCTATCCTTTCAACAGCGTCCAAACTCCACTTCATAACGTTAGAGTGAGGATCACACCATTGTCATGCAGACTTTTTTTTTTTTTTTTTTCCGCTTTTTCCCCGTGCACTCCATGCTCATTTTCCTTTTCCGAATAACTGCTCCCGGTTTCTTCATTGCATGTATATATATATATATATATATATATATATATATATATATATATATATATATATATATATATACTGTTACGGAACAGAGAGAGATAATGAACACTTCAAGTGAGAATACTAAAATCACTACTGTCCCGCAAAGTTCCAGGTTCAAAACAAAAGAGTTAGGTAAAATTACAAGTTAAAGTTTAATACTCAAACTAACAATAAACATTCAGGACTCATAAGGATAATGTAATGGCAAAAACAGGTTAAATATATGGTTAACTGAAATAGCCTCTATTAACACGAAATTAGCAAGAGTAAGTTTATCTAAGTCAGCCCTGATAGAATGAGAAAACCGGATAATGCTCAGTTAATGTAAGATATATTATTACAGATACAAAATATTATTAACAATGGCTGACATCAAAAACTCCACATGAATCAAAAAAACCTTACTAGGCCTACGAATTAACACCTTATGCTATACAGTACAAGAAAAAATGTAATAACACTTAAACTCAATTTACACAGCAGCTAGATGGTTGGAGACTTCCTGAGCACTCACAAAAATAATAACAACTGTACAGGGGAGGACAGAGATGTGAACCAAATGAGGAGTAGATCTAAGTGGCAATTAATGCAGAGACTGAGCTCATTATATAGGGGCCGGCAGAGCTTGATACAACTTGTAAGAAGGACACGCAAATGAAGCCATAGGGGACAAAGAGTTGACACTCCTGCTCTGAACAACAGAAAGAACAACTTACTCTACTATAAGGGAGGAGAAGGGGGGAGTGAGGTAGAACACGGAAGCTTCGTCACTATGGAAGCCACGAGGCGAATCGTGATCAAACATGCAGCATACTGTGCGTTAGAATTATACAAAGGATGATGAAATCATAGGCTATGTAACACCTCCCCACAAAGAAAAAGAGATTTACAAAGGAAATTTCTTATTACTCTAAAACAATCTGTCTAAAGTCTAGATAAGCAATCTGGAATAACATTTTCTTTCCCCTTGACATGTTGTATGTCTAATGAATACTCCTGAAGAGGTAGACTCCATCTTGTCAATCTCTGATTTTTATCTTTAAACTTACTAAGGAATTTCAGTGGGTTATGATTGGTATAAATGACTATGGGATCAAAACCAGAACACAAATAAAATGAAAAATGATGTAAACCCAAAATCAAGGCCAAAAGCTCTTTCTCAATAGTTGAGTAGTTCCTTTGAGGTGGAGTGAACTTCTTACTGTAATAAGATACAGGGTGTTCAATACCCTGATCATCCTCTTGCAGCAAAACAGCCCCAGCTCCTGTACCACTTGCGTCAACAGCCATCTTAAAAGGCTTAGCAAAATTTGGAGTAGCGAGCACTGGCTGACTTAATAAGATAGCTTTAAGTTTGCTGAAAGAGGATTCACAGTTATCGGTCCAGACAAATTTAACTCCCTTTTTCAGTAGGTCTGTAAGTGGTGATACAAGAATTGAAAAGTTAAGAACAAATCTCCTGTAATAACCTACCATTCCCAAAAATCTTTGTAGCTCTTTCCTACTTTTAGGTCTGGGAAGGTCACTTATAACCTGAACCTTAGCTGCTGATGGTGCAACGTGTCCATCACCAATGACGTACCGAAGGTACTGAACTTTAGCTTGACCAAACTCACACTTTGATAAATTAGCTACAAGATTAGCCTGAACCAAACGCTCAAGAAATTTACTGACATGGCATAGGTGATCTTTCCAGTTGTCACTGAAGATTAATACATCATCAATATAAACAACACACCCTGCCAAACCCTCTGTTACAAGATTCATGAGCTTCTGAAATGTGGCTAGTGCATTCTTCATACCATATGGCACTACAGAACATGCAAAAGTCTTTCCTAGTGTTACAAAACATGAGATCTCCCTAGCACGTTCAGTCATAGGTAATTGCCAGTATCCCTTTAACAAATCAAACTTACTTATGTACCTAGCCTTTCCGATCTTGTCTATGCAATCTTCCACGCGAGGGAGAGGGTAAGTGTCTGTTTTGGTTATCTGATTAACACTTCTGTAGTCAATGCAAAGCCGCTGTGACCCACCTGGCTTAGGGACTAGAGTGACAGGAGAACTCCACTCGCTCTGACAGGGCTCAATCATCTTGTGGTCCAACAGGTAGCCAAGCTCCTTCTCGATGAGAGGAACTTTCACTGGGTTCACACGGTAAGGAGGCAGTTTAACTGGCTTTGCGTCTCCAACATCGACATCATGCATCAAAACAGTGGTTCTTCCTGGAGTGGCACGGAACACTTGCGGGTTCTCCTGCAGTAATGCCGAAAACTCCTGCCTTTCCTCGGGAGCTAGATGAGAAAGCTTAGTCTGGAGATCATTCATGATATCAGGATTCTTCCCCAAACTATCACTTAGGCTCATGCTGCATGGGAGAACGTCACTTGCAGACTCGGGTGGAACAGCTACACTGCAGACTGGGTTATTTTCATCCCGCCTGTGATATAACTTTAGCATGTTGATGTGACAAAATTGCTTGTTCTTTCTACAATCTGGTGTGGCTATGACATAGTTGACATGACTGAGTTTTTTCTCCACGAAATAAGGACCACTAAACCTGGCTTGAAGAGGTTGCCCATGCACCGGTAGCAGAATCAAAACCTGATCTCCTGGCTGAAAGTGGCGTAACCTGGACTTCTTATCATACCATGTCTTCATCTTCTCCTGAGCAGCTCCTAAATTCTCTCTCGCCAGCTGTAAAGCAGTGGACAGCCGTTCTTTGAACTTTATCACATACTCCAGCAGGTTGACGTCATCTTCCTCCGACAGCCAGCATTCCTTGAGTAGCTTAAGGGGTCCTCTTACTTCATGGCCAAACAGTAGTTCAAAGGGTGAGAAGCCCAGTGATTCATTTGGAGATTCTCTTGCGGCAAATACAACGAATGGAAGACCTTTATCCCAGTCTTTCTGATGTTCCAAACAGTATTTCCTGAGCATCGATTTGAGTGTTTGATGATATCTCTCCAACGCTCCTTGGTTCTGGGGATGGTAACCTGAAGACGTGATCTGGGTGATGCCCAACTCTTTCAGAGACTGCTTGAAAACATTTGACATGAAATTACTTCCCCGGTCTGACTGTACCTCCTTGGGCAGACCAAACCTTGTGAAGAACCCTAGCATTTCCTTACCACGATCTTTGCTGAGATATTTCTAAGTGGAATGGCTTCAAGATAACGAGTAGCCATATCAATCAGGGTCAACACATAAGAAAATCCTGAAGAAGTCTTAGGAAGAGGGCCCACAATATCCACCAACACACGGGTGAATGGCGCCTCAAAAGGAGGAATGGGAACTAGAGGTGCAACCTTTTCGGTCTGATTACACTTCCCCACAACTTGACAGGTGTGACAAGACTTACAATACCAGGAAACATCTCTGAAGATACCTGGCCAGTAAAAGTGTTTCAAAATGCGTGCCACAGTCTTCCTCACTCCAAGGTGTCCTGCCAAACTGGAATCATGAGCCACTCTAATGATATCCTGCCTACAAACACGAGGGATGACAACTTGATGTACAACCTCCCATTCACAGTCGGCTAATGCTGTTGGGGGTCACCACTTCCTCATAAGTACTCCTGACTTTATATAATAACAAGTAGAAGCACCAGCTGACTCTTCCTCACTGCAAGCAGAGTTAGCTAGACCTTTCAACTCAGGGTCAGCAACCTGCAACTCAACCAACTCTTGACGAGACAAATTATCAACACTACGGGGTACTGCCTCATCTCGTGAGTGGTCCAAATTAGCAAGAAAAGTGTCAGCTAGGATAACATCATCATCATCATTATCCTCTAAGTCACCAGTAACTTTAGACTTAGCCCTAGTGACAGCACATGCAGAGAACACATCAGGGACATCACAATCCTGGGTCTCAGTCACTGATTCACTAGACAACTGAGGAGCTGGACACACTTGACTTCCATCAATATCATTTCCAAGTAAGAAAGTAACACCTGACATTGGGAGTGTCTCAACCAACCCAACCATAACGGAACCATTAACAAAACCAGACTCTAAATTCACTCTGCACAGAGGGACAGAGAAGTATATTATTCCCTACACCTTGTAAGATTACAGTTTCATGAGAGGAATTAACATTAGAGCCTAGAACACTGGTCAGCATAAGGGATTGCCAAGCACCTGTATCACGATATATTTTAACTGATTTCCTGTCATTACTGTCCAGAGGACTGACAAAACCATCGGACAGGAAATTAGAACATGAACTCTTGAGAGTGTCACCCACGTTACTACTCAAAAGATGAGCTTCATCATGAGAATTTAATTTACCCCTCAAAGCAGGTTCAGTTAACTCGGTTAAAGAATTCTGGGAACTCTGAAGGGTGGACACTAGATCAATTGACTGAATATTTAAAGACTCCTTTTTGTTCACATCACGCTGTCTCCTGAAACATTTCTCCGTAGTATGACCAAGCTTACTACAATAAGTACATTTACTTTTCTGAAATCTAGAGGTGAAGCTGGTATTTACTTCCTGAGAAACATCGTCTTTATTCTCTTTCCTGTTACCTGTACTCTGAGTAGAGGCAACGTACTTACTCTCAGCTTTCCTTTTTTTTTTTAGAATATCTCTTGTGAGTGAGAACATATTCATCAGCTAAAACTGCAGCATCAGACAAATTATTCTTTTCTCATCAAGATATAGGCTTACATCTTTATTAATACACCTTCTGAAGTCCTCCAGCAAAATCATCTGCTTAAATTTATCAAAATAAGAATTTACATTCTTAGAATTTAACCACTGCTCTAACAGATCTTTGATTTTTGCATACTCAACATGGGATTGCTTATCTTGCTTATAAGTTGTCCAAAATTTTACTCTATAGGCTTCAGGAACAAGCTCATAGGCCTTAAGAATCAAGGTCTTAACTACATCATAATTATCAGATTGATCCTGAGGCAAAGATGCATAAGTTACATGAGCTTTACCGGTGAGAACAGTTTGAAGGAGTACTGGCCAATACGTTTTGGGCCAATTAAAATCTGTAGCTACCCTCTCAAACAACTGAAAATACTTTGTTAAATCAGATTCATTAAAAGGAGGGACAAGTTTAACATTTTTAGCCACATCAAAATCATCAGAGCTAGATGATCCAGTTCTACCTTGTTTCATGCGATACTCATGGTCTGCCTGAATCCTAGCAAGTTCAATTTGTACCTGAGCCTGTGCCTGTGCCTCCTGAATACGAGCCTGAGACTCAGCCTCCTTAGCACGTGCCTGAAACTCAGCCTCCTTAGCACGAGCCTGAAATTCAGCCTCCTTAGCACGGGCCTGAAACTCAGCCTCGTTAGCACGAGCCTCCTGCAGGGCTAGCTGTAACTTAGCTATTTCAATCTGCATTTGCTCATCTGGAGGAGTTACATTAACCCGCCCCGTCCCGGCCACTTTTCGACCACTGGTACCCCCCAATCCCGGGCAATTTTCGACCTTTTTTTTTTTTGCTAAAACTTTCGCTTTTGGTGAGAAACATCGAAAATTCATAGAGAAATCGCTCACTTGAGGTTTAAAATACTCATTACAGGTAGGAGAGCCTCCTTACTTTACTGGGTTTTCTATCAGGCTGGCACCAAAGAAAACGAGTTCTATGGGAGGATAACTATTTCACACCACTCATAAACGGTATTTATTTATTTACTGTTACGAATTTATATGTAGTACAAAAGTATATTGGTTTTCAAGCAGTAATATAGGCATTATAAGCATTGTTTCACTCACTAATACCTGACCTTTTTTTGCCACATTACCTGATCATCATTTCTAACTGTTTCTTCCTCTAATGCTATGTAAAGTTTGTCCTCCACATTGTCATTGATTGGGGAATCACTCTGGCCCTGAATTTCGTACCGTGGCATGACATGGCTATACTGGCCAGGTCACTGATAACAGGTGAATTGATGAGAAAAGGGCATGCAGGGGGGGGGGAGGAGGTCATGCTGGGTAAGGCATTGTCTCTGCCTGGCATCTTGTTGAGGCAGGTGTCCCGTGTATACGTACCAAAAATGACTCGCGAAAATTGAAAATTGTGGAAATTATGAACCTTGCAATTGCAGGACGTTGAAGTACGTCCTCGGGATTAGCTGTGACAAAACGTGAGGACGTGGAAGTACGTCCTCGGGACGGCGCGGGTTAAACAAGCTTTCATTAATCATGTCAACAATTTGATCTTTAAAATGATGAGAGCGAACAGCAATTCCCATTTGTTGAGCAACAAGCTTAAGTTCATTCTTTGTTCTGTTTTCTACATGACACACTGTTTGCACATTTGACAAAAAATCTTTGGCTTCATCCAGAGTAGTAATAGTAGACATCATGAATAAATCAGTCACAAAATATCAAGCAATATCCTTATGATAATATCCTGAAAATCCTGATAAGAGGTCGCCAAATTTATGTTACGGAACAGAGAGAGATAATGAACACTTCAAGTGAGAATACTAAAATCACTACTGTCCCGCAAAGTTCCAGGTTCAAAACAAAAGAGTTAGGTAAAATTACAAGTTAAAGTTTAATGCTCAAACAAATAACTAAACATTCAGGACTCATAAGGATAATGTAATGGCAAAAACAGGTTAAATATATAGTTAACTGCAATAGCCTCTATTAACACGAAATTAGCAAGAGTAAATTTATCTAAGTCAGCCCTGATAGAATGAGAAAACCGGATAATGCTCAGTTAATGCAAGATATATTATTAGAGATACAAAATATTATTAACAATGGCTGACATCAAAAACTCCACATGAATCACAAAAACCTTACCAGGCCTACGAATTAACACCTTATGCTATACAGTACAAGAAAAAAATGTAATAACACTTATACTCAAATTACACAGCAGCTAGATGGTTGGAGACTTCCTGAGCACTCACAAAAATAATAACAACTGTACAGGGGAGGACAGAGATGTGAACAAAATGAGGAGTAGATCTAAGTGGCAATTAATGCAGAGACTGAGCTCATTATATAGGGGCCGGCAGAGCTTGATACAACTTGTAAGAAGGACGCGCAAATGAAGCCATAGGGGACAAAGAGTTGACACTCCTGCTCTGAACAACAGAAAGAACGACTTACTCTACTATAAGGGGGGAGTGAGGTAGAACACGGAAGCTTGGTCACTATGGAAGCCACGAGGCGAATCGTGATCAAACATGCAGCATACTGTACGTTAGAATTATACAAAGGATGATGAAATCATAGGCTATGTAACAATATATATATATATATATATATATATATATATATATATATATATATATATATATTAGGTAGAAGTGAGGATCTGCGGAATTGTTATATGATTGTGTGAGAGATTTGGAGTAAGTGTGGCAGTTATATCGTTCGTGGTGTTTTATATATATACTGTAAAGATAAAACTGATATTCAAGTGAACATGCAGAATTAACTGAAATATATCGATTGAAATATTAGAAACATCAAAGCAGGCAGTAAATGTCTCTGGGATGATATTAAGAATGGAACACAGTCCAACGTTATAAATATTGTACATGACTTGAATGGAAAAATCAAACTGGAGATTGAAATTCAGAGGAAATTACATGAATAGCACAGGTATACATTGAGAAAGTTGTTTTGAATATTTCATGTAATTTTTACATATTTTTGGGCGCCGATTTAAAAAACGAAACGATTTGGCTCCATCATGCAAATTTTTTTTCTCGCAAAACACTTTTTTGTTTTTAATCATAGTTTTGTTTATGAGTTTGGACAGTATAATTATTTGCATATAGATATTTTATTACAATGATAATGTGTTTGAAATTAGTATTTTCTGATATTGAAATCCATGTATTAAGCATAACAATTATTTTATTTGATAATAAGCCAGAATATGCCTGGAACACAACACTGTGATGAGTCATACCATTATGGAAGTGCAGCAAACATATCAGTGTGACTCAGTTAGTAGTAGTATATCCTGTCTGATTGACCTGTGCAGCTGAGATGCATGGGGCGAGTAGAGTGTGTTTGAATCGCGGCTGCTGATTGTCCGCCGATGATTTAAATCTACACCTCTTCTTATTTTAACACATATATATTTATATTTTTTAATTACTTTCAATACAAGCAGCCAGATTAAATATGGAATAATTTCCGAAGCTGAAGAGGTCAAAATTAGCTTTAAAAGTTTACTGTCGTAAAAGAAAATTAAACTTGATTATAAAGTCTTATAAAACGACGAGTGATGTTTGAACCAAATTATCCACCTATGGCGTACACCTACTTCTGCATGTTGCGCTACATCCACCCCCGATATACACCTACGTCCACATGTTGCACTATAATATCCACCTTCAGCGTACACCTACGTCCGCATATTGCAGTACAGTACATGAATGCATTTACTTCAATGACGTCATCGGCGGCCAATCAGCAGCCTCGAAACAAACAGACCCTACTTGCCCCAAACATCTCAGGTGCACAAGTCAGTCAAATAGACTACAGTAGTTGTTCCCTAGGAAGTCTGGCTGAACAGCCTCTGGTCCCCAAGGAAGGCCACGGCCGAGACCTGGGTTCCCCACAGAGCTCTTCAGGAATGTATGTTGTGTTGTTGGCGCAGGTGATTGTGTGCAATGCAGTCCTCCACACTGTGCTTAATAGCATTGGGTGCTGTGTTGCATCCTGGACAGGCATCAGCGACAGAGTCATCCAGCCCCTTCTGATAACTCAAGAGGACTGGATGATGCCCACATCTCAGTCTGGCCAGATGGACTCTGTCCTCACGAGGGAGGTAGGATTCAGAAGGGTAGATATCAGGAGGCAGTGCATGCAGCTGCGTGTTGTCTTTGAGTGACGGAATGGAGAGGCGAATGATTTGAGCATGGTCATGCTTCTGGAACAAGCACACTAGTCAACTAACTGAGTCAGGTTCTCGGTAACCCTACTCAGTTGACTAGTGTGCTTGTAAATTACTTTCAGTGGAATGTTAGAGGTGTTTTATCGAAGTAGTGATGTTTATTGAAATTATTTTTTTACAGGTATAGTAGATTAAAATTTGTTTACTGTTAATCATATTATGGCATCTAGAGGTTATGTGAAGAGTTCTGGTCTTTTTTGCTACATCTGAGGAAAATTTGCAGCGAAAAAACAGACAGAACATAACAGACTTTGTCAAATAAACTTACTACACCTAATCTGGAATAAAACTTGGTTCGTCATCATCATCTGGACCTCCTTTCCCACCGTAGGGCAGACTACCCGAATTTGCCCAATCCAATGGGCCACGCTTCCATTCCCTCATCAATCAAGTCCTCGGAATCCTGGCTCTATCAGATACGCCAAAACATTCACCACGTTCTGTAGCTTCACATAAACGTATCCAGTAGGGTCAATCCGGGCACTGCCACGTTTAAAAAGGGTGCCAAAGCCCTGATCATGCACTTCTCATAACATTCATTCAGCTAGCTCGAGCTCTTGTCAGTTCTATAGCCTCACCAACTTCAAAACCTCTCTTCCTCACAAACTCATCCACCATATCTCTCCACCATCTCCTTGGCCTACCTTGCCTCCTCCCTCCTTCAAATTCGCTCAGACATACCTTTTTCACCGCTCTGTTGTTATTCATTCCACATGACCATACCATCTCTTTACACTCTTCAATTCTGGTGTCCACCGACTTCCTCACTCCAAATCTTTCACGAATCACTTTATTTCATGTCCTATCCACCATTTGTAATCCACATAGGGCCTACATTCCTAGGAAGTCCATCTCCACTGCTGTTACTCTTGACTTTTCATTTTCATGCCACACCATAGTCTCACATCCAACTGTTAAAGTTTGCACTAGCACTCCTTCATGTAAGCCTCGTGCAGCTGCAACACTTAAGCCTCTGTTTCTTATCAAGGCCTTCATTGCATCAGCTACTTTTCTTCTTTGTGTCACTCTACTTTCCACTTCTTTTGCAAATTTTCCTCTATTTTCTATCACTGTATCTAGGTATTTGAACTCTGTTACTAATTCAAGTCTCTCTCCATTCACTGTAACATGGCACAGCGAGTCACCTTCTTTATCAATAACCATCACTTTACTGTTTTTTACATTTACTCTCAAGGCACGACGCTCACAGACATCAGAAAAACTATGCACTAGCCTACCAAGTTCTTGTCCAGTATTTGCAAGTATTACTGCATCATCAACATACAACAAATTTGAGATATTCCATCCATCACCATTCATTACCAAAACCATCCCCCTTTCCATTACTCGTGTTTTTATTTCTCTCATCACCCCATACATATATATTTTCAACAACCATGGGGACATCACACAGTCTTGTCGCAGGCCCACACCGATCGTGAACCATTCACATAGATGCCCATTAACCCTTACACATGCGTCACTACTATCATAAAAACTCATGACGGCACCTAGCAGCTTATCACCTACACCGTACATGCGCAAAACTTTCCACAATCTTTCTCTGTCTACTTTGTCATATGCTTTTTCCATATCACTGAATGCAATAAACACCTTATGGTCCTTCTCACAAGCCTTTTCTGCTATCTGTCTCACTGCAAATATTTGATCTACACGTTTACTGCCACTCCTAAAGCCAACCCTGTTCATCACTTACTCTAGGATTTCTGATATCTCTCTTACTTTCTCTATAATAATTTTTCCATATACCTTCCCTACCATACTCAATAAACTTATGCCACGATAATTCATTCACTCATTTCACCCAACCACTCTGCTGAGACAGTTTCAGTCATCCATGTCTTCTTACATATCTCCAACAAGCACTTCATTCCACTCTTTCCACTACAGTTAATTATCTCTGCATGCACCTCATCAACCCCAGCTGCTTTCCCATTTTTCACCCGCTTCACAGCATTCTTCACCTGTGCCAGTGTCACGTCTCCTGGCACTGTATTCCTTCTCTGCACTTCCCCACACCAATCACGTTTACAGCCGCTCTGCTGTCTCAGTTTCATTCATCAGGCTTTCAAAATATTCCTTCCATCTGGTCCTTTCTACATCCCCATGGGTTAATAACCTACCATCTACATCCTTCACACCATCACATTTCTTTCTGTTTTCACTTCTTCATTTTTGCACCTCTTTCCAGAATAACTTCCGATTTTCAGAGTAGTTTCCATTCATTTTTCTTCCTAGATCATCATTTACCTCCTTCTTTTTCTTCTTCACTAGTCTATTTATGTGCTTCGTCTCTCAATATGTTCAGTTCTTATTTCAACTGAACCTCTGTCTTGTAACCACTCAGCCACTTCTTCCTCTTTTCCTCCACTGCTCTCTTAACCTCCTCATCCCACGATGCCGTGCCTTTCTTCTTTGTTGTTACTCTTTCCACACCACATGCCACTTTAGCAGTTCTAACTAAGCAGCATTCCACAAGCCGTCCAGACCCATTTTGTTCCTATTCACATATTCTAACTCATCCTCTACTTTGGTCCTGTAATCATATGCCATTTCTTTGATCCTCAGCTTCTCAACTTTCAGTCTTTCACCCTGACTGCTCCTCTGTCTCGTGATCCACCTCACTCCTCTCAGCTTGATCTTGAATACCACAATCATATGATCTGACAGACCTCCACATCGTCCTCTCACGGCCTTTGTATCAGCAACCATTCCCAGCATCGACCTCTTTCCGAGCACATAATCAATCAAGCTTCTTTCAACACGATCCACGTTCCTTCTATACCAAGTATATTTATGTGTATCTTTGTGTTTGAAATACTAGTTACAGAGCATAATCTCCTTCCCTGACACATAACCTTCAGTCTGTTCCCATTATCATTTTCTCCTGGTACTCCATTACAACCCATAATGTCATCCTCAGGACCAGTGCCTACTTTTCCATTCATATCGCCCATTACGATCACTTTATAGCTCCTGGACATTTCTCCCATCACTTCATCCAGCTCATCCCAAAACCTATCTTTCTCTCTTTCATTCCTGTCCTCACACGGTGCATACGCTACAATTACCGCCACTTTCACCTTCTCAAACTTGAACTTGACATACATACACCTCAAGCTGACACATTTGTAATTTCTCATTTCACTCTGCCACACCTCATTCATCAATAAAACAACTCCTTCCTTGCACCTTCCTCGGCCATTCATGCCCGATTTTACACATTTCACACCCTCCCATTCCTCCACTTCACACCCTTTCATCTTTGTTTCACACAATGCCATCACGGCATATCTTGCACTCTTGAATACATTCACCAATTCCACCCTTTTGCTCACCTCATTCACACCCCTCACTTAGTTAGCAGGACAAAAATGGCCCCCTCACAGTGTCTGCTGTTTGTGTAGAGGAACTAAGACAATGGACAAAATGCAAAACGAAGGCTCTTGCTTTAGGCATTCCGATGGTATGGAGGGAACACCCAAATCATAGTAACGATCTTAACTTGTGTTCCCGCAAAGTTCAAGGATTCAACAAGAATAAGAAGGAAATTGTTTATCGAAAACTTCCATCAGTAATAAGACCTGAACACGGAGCTGATCTACCATTTCGTTCTCCACCTGATAGTCTTGATTATGTAGGAACTCACTCAAAGGAATAAAGTGCTGCAGTAGATGATGAAGAATTTGTCCCAAAGCGTTCAAGCAATGAGCCACAGCCATTGTTTTACGATGAAATTAATGATTTAATAAGAGACTTCGGATCCCCAAGGACGCTGCAAAACTCTTGGGGTTCCGATTAAAAGATAAAAACTTATTACATCCAGATACAGCGTTCTCATGGTACCCAAATAGAGCAAACGATTTCGCACCATATTTCAAGAAAAATGGATCCTTGGTTTATTGCATGGATGCAAGTGACCTAGTGCAGAAACTTGGTAGAGATTATAATGCAGAAGAGTGGAGGCTATTTGTAGATTCATCTAAAAGGAGCCTGAATGGAGTACTTCTTCACAGTGGTGATAAATATGCATCAATGTCCGTTGCTCATTCTGTGCATTTAAAAGAAATGTATCGGAATTTGGCAAATCTTCTCGAGAAAATCAACTACAGTGAACACCGTTGGTTCAACTGTCAGGACCTGAAAGTTCTATGTATCTTACTGGGTCACCAGCCAGGGTATACAAAATTCCCATGTGTTCTTTGTGAGTGGGACAAGACAGCCACGGATTTACACTGGGTTCAGAAGGAATGACCAAACAGAAAAAATCTACAGTTTGTTGCCAAAAACATATCAGATCTAGCTTGATGAAACCAGAAAAAGTGCTGCTACCACCGCTTCATCTTGAACTTGGATTAATGAAGCAGTTTATCAAACCCCTATCCAAAGATGGAGCCTGTTTTGTGTATTTGTGGCAAAAGTTTCCTGGTTTGTCTGAAGCTAAATTGAATAAAGGATGTATTTACTGGACTTGATATTAGAATATTTATTGTAGATTCAGAATTTGATAGCGCGATGAATGACCTGGAACGAGAGGCTTGGGTATCACTCAAAGAAGTACCCTCTAAGCTTTTAGGTAACAGTACGGATCCAAATTACAAAGATTTTGTGAGAAATTTGTTGGTCAAGTTTAAGGAGATGGGTTGCAACATGAGTCTTAACGTTCACTTTTTTTATTCGCATTTGGAATATTTCCCCGAAAATCTTGGAGTGGTGGGTGAAGAAAACAATGAAAGATTCCATCAGGATATCAAGGACATGGAAAAAATGTACCAGGGACGTTGGGATGTAAGTATGATGGTGGACTACTGCTGGATGATTCATAGGGATGCACCTGAAGAAGTCTACAAACGACTGGCCACCAAACAAAGTTTTTAAGCAAAAAACAAGAAGTTGCAAAGACTAGAGATGTTAATATGAGTCATGGAATATACAGTGTTGGTTCCTTATGTATATGTTTAAAAAATTATATTGACTAAACATTTTAATTTTCAGTTAACTTAGAACGATATTGCATATATAGATTTAAATTTATAATTTACTAAATTTTAATGACATTTCGTTTTAATGTTGAATTAAATGTGATGCGATGGAAGCATTCTAACTGCATTTTTTTTATTGTGTTCACAAATGCACTGAAAAAGAAAACCAGTAAGAATGAAAACAGTTCTTAATTAATTTTGCAGACCTGTATAATCTGAGATAGTTACTTCCCTCAGTTTTTAGCGATGCTACAGTTTGGTTTCATCAAACAGAGAGAGAGAAAAAAATGAAGTTTTGATGGACAACTTGCCCGTGTCCATCACAGTGAAATAAGGTTTCTGTTTCGTTTGATTTATAAACCTATAAACAAAAATGATGGTCGTTTTCAATTTTCATTTAGGTGATTTAAAGAAAAAGTAACATGCGTGCAAGGATAGCAGCTTCTGGGATTGTAAGATCTCTGGTGAAATAGAAGGACAGGCCAACAATGAAGTAGGGTCAAGAAGAGTAGCTAATGAAAAGTACTGTGATTACTAAACATAATACGAGGGAGGTTGGGCAAACTTTCTTGGGGTGTTTGGAATTACTAATACAGATAGGAAGTACTTAAATAACGGATATTAAAAATACTGAATACCAAACAAACAAAATATACAGAAGAATGCAAGACATAAAGGATATTACTCAATATTCCATTGTCAACAAAGAATAACGAACATGAGGAAAGCTAATAATGGTCATGAAATAAATGTTGCTTGTGGATTTCATATATATATATATATATATATATATATATATATATATATATATATATATATATATATATATATATATATATATAACTGAGAAAAAGGGGTTTTGTAAAAAAAAAATTACGTGATGGAGACAAATGGTTTTTATTTTTTAATTCAGCACCCAAAAATATGAAAAAAATCACATGAAATATTCAAAACTCCTTTTTCAATGTATACCTGTGTTATTCATGTAATTTCCTCTGAATTTCTGTAAGCTGCTAGGTGCCGTCAAGAGTTTTTATGATGGCAGTGAAGCATGTGTAAGAGGAAATGGACATCTAAGTGAATGGTTCACGATCGGTGTGGGCGTGCGAGAAGAATGTGTGATGTCCCCATGGTTGTTCAGTATATGGATGGGGAGATGACAAATAATTCATCATCATCATCAGGACTTCCTTTCCCACCTTAGGGCAGGGTGAGTAGTAGTAATGTCCAGACAGACCAAATTTGCTCAGTCCAATGGGCCACGCTTCCACTCACTCATCATTCAAGCCCCCGGAATTCTGGCTCTATTGGATACACAAAAAACATTCACCACGATCTGTAGCTTCACATAAACGTATCCGATTGAATCAATCAAGACGCTGCCACGTCATAAAGGGATGCCAAATCACCGATCATGCACTATTCCTCACAACATTCTTCCATGCAGCTTGATCTCTTGTCAGTTACATAGCCTCGCCAACTTCCAAACCTCTTTTCCTCACACACTCATCCACTATATCTCTCCATCTCCTTGGCCTACCTCGCCTCCTCCTTCCTTCAGATTCGCTCAGGTATACCTCTTTCACCACTCTATTGTTATTCATTCTCTCCACATGATCATATCATCTCAGTACACTGTCTTCGATTCTGGTGTCCACCGACTTCCTCACTCCACATCTTTCACAAATCACATAATTTTGTATCCTGTCCACCCTCTGTACTTCACATACATTCCTCAGCACTCCCATCTCCACTGCTGTCACTCTTGACTTTTCATTTTCATGCCACACCATAGGCTCACATCCATATGTTAAAGTTGGCATTAACACTCCTTCATGTAAGCCTCGTGCAGGTGCAACACTCAAGCCATTACTCAATCCCTCTCTCCATTACTCGTGTTTTTACTTCTCTCTGTATATAACACAATTAATGGAGAGGGGGATGGTGTTGGTTATGAATGGTGATGAATGGAATATATCAAATTTGTTGTGTGCTGATGATACAGTACTACTTGCAGATACCGGACAAGAACTTTGTAGACCAGTACAGAGTTTAGCTGATGTCTGTGAGCGTCGTGCCTTGAGGGTAAAGGTAGAAATGAGTAAAGTGATGGTTATTGAGAGAAAGAATGATTCCCTGTGGGATGTTACAGTGAATGGAGAGAGACTGAAGTTGGTGAGAGAATACAAATACTTGGGTACAATGATAAAAAAGAGGAAAATGTGCAAAAGAAGTGGAAAGTAGAGTGATACAAGGAAGGAAAGTAGCTGGTGCAATGAAGGCCTTGATAAGAAACAGAGGCTTGAGTGTTGCAGCTGTACGAGGTTTATATGAATGAGTGTTAGTGCCAACTATAACATATGGATGTGAGACTCTGGTGTGGCATGAAAATGAAAATTCAAGAGTGACAGCAGTGGAGATAGGACTGCTGAATAATGTGTGTGGAGTAGAGAGAATGGATAGGGTACGAAATAATGCGATTCGTGAAAGATATGGAGTGAGGAAGTCTATGGACACCAGAATCGAAGAGAGTGTACTGAGATAGTATGGTTATGAGGGGAGAAGAACAATAGAGTGGTGAAGAAGGTATATCTGAGCGAATTTGAAGGAGGAAGGAGGCAAGGTAGGACAAGGAGAAGGTGGAGGGATATAGTGGATGAGTCTGTGAGGAAGAGAGGTTTGGAAGTTGGCTGGGCTAGGGGGACTAGCAAGAGATCGTGCTGGCTTGATGAATATTGTGAGAAGCGCATGACCAGGGATCTGGCACGTCTTTTTAATGTGACAGCATCCAGACTACCTACGTTTATGGGAAACCACAGAACGCATGTTTTTTTTTTTTTTTTTTTATGCGAGGAAGAAGGATCCAAAGACTAAAGAGCCCGCAAACAGGTCCTTTCAAGAAAAAAAAAAACAATACAAAAGAGAGCCAAATTCAAGATCTGCTCGTCTCGACATGCATGGAAACACTGCGTTTGAAAGACTAGAGATCATAGGAAGTAGGAAATACAGACAGAGGGCGACAGTTCCAGAGCTGACCTGTTGTATAAATGAAGGACTGGGAGTAACGGTTAACTCTTCCATTAGAGAGTTTCACAGAAAAGGGATGAGAGTTTGTTGCTAGACAGGTGCTACACACCCGTCGTCGAGGTGGAGGGATGCAAGCAGACAATTCAGAGAGCAGTGACCATTGAAGTAGCGATAAAAAAGAGATAAAGATGCAATAGTGAGGCGAAGAGACAGAGGTTGAAGGGAGCCAGTAAGAGGAGGAGAATTAATGAGATGAAAAGCCTTTGACTCCACCCTATTGAGAAGAGCTGTATGTGGAGAGCCTCCCAACATATGAGACTTGTATCTACACTGAGGCAAATAAAACACTTGCAAAAAGTCAACAACTGTGCAGGGGTAAAGAAGGTACGGATTTGCCTTAGTACACCTAATCTCTTGGAAGCAGATTTTTAAAGGAGATGCAATATGATCTTTCCAAGATAAGTCCCGGGTGAATGAAACTCCAAGCATGTTCAAGGATGATGCAGGATTGAGGTAAAGTTGTTAGAAAGATTTTTGGCAAAGTGCCAGAAGGAGTGGGAAGAATTCGAGTTGGAGGGTTAAGAGCATTAAGTACGGATGAAATTATTTTTGGCAGAGTGAAGAACAGACTTAGCATAATTCCGGACAGAAACAGAAACAAGATGTGAGTCAGGGGTGGGCTCTGGTACCCTTTATAGGCCCTCTCCTTGTTACAGACAGCATTAGAACAAGTGTGATTAAACCAAGGCTTTCTTGCATTAGTCAAAGGTGTGAGAAAGGAATGTATGCTTCCATGCCCGAGAGAATAGCCTCTTTAATATGCAAGGCACACTCAGATGGCTCCCGGCTATAGAAGCAATAATCATTCCAGGGTAAATCAAAGACGTACTGCTTGAGGGCAACATTCGTGGCCTTTCCTCTAACTTTCGCTCTGTTGAGCACCACCTCTCCTCCTCTAAACCTCACCTTCTCTTTCTAACTAAGACTCAGCTGTCTGAGGCAACTGACAGCAAACCCTTTTCTGTATCCTCCTACTTTCTCTATACTCATTTCAAAGCCAAAGGAGGCTGTTGTGTATATATACACAACAACTTATCTTGCTCTCGTGTTCCTGAACTCGATTCCTCTGAATTCTCTACACCAGCGTTTCTTAACCTGGGGTGCTGAAATCAATTTTAGGGGGTGCTGGAAAATGCTGCATTATTGTTTTATTTCCTTATTGGTGTTGCTTAGCACTGGCATCCTTGATTTTTTTTTTGGTTGAGAATGTATGAAACAAGCTGTTAGGCAGTACTTCACTTTACTTTAACCCTGCAGTAGTGTAGCAACTGTAGTCCCGATAACTAGATGTAAAGGAGTGCTGTCTGAACTGAGATATTATTACAGGGGGTGCTGAGGTCGGAAAAGGTTAAGAAACGCTGCTCTACACTCTGGCTTCGGCTTTCCTGTCATTCTCTGACTAAATATATCTGTGCTGTTTACTTCTCCCCTAATTCTACTGACTAGCAAATATTCATTGACTATCTTACTTCTACGATGGAACAAATGCTATCCATTTCTCCTTTCTCTGAAATCTCCGTTTTAGGAGATTTCAATGTTCACCACCACCTTTGGCTCTCCTCTCCTTTCACTGATCCACCTGGTGAACAAGCCTACATCTTTTCTATTTTTAATGACCTAGAGCAGCTTGAACAGCACCCTACCCATATCCCAGACCACCTTGGAGAGAGCTCCAACATACTTGACCTCTTCCTTACAACTAATCCTTCTGCTTACATTCTTAATCTTTTCTCTTCGTTGGGCTCCTCCGATCACAACCTTATCACCTTAACCTGTCTTATCACTCCGGTACGGCCTGTGGACCCTTCAGGAAAAAGTCGTCTGTAGCATTTTGGAGCCGCCGATTGGGAGGTCCTCAGGCAGTACTTCTTTGATTTTCCATGGAATAATTATTGCTTCCATTGCCAGGAGCCATCTGAGTGTGCCTTACGCAATACAGAGGTTATCCTTTCAGGCATGGAAGCATACATTCCTTTCTCATATCCTTTGTCTAATGCAAGAAAGCCTTGGTTTAATCACGCTTGTTCTAATGCTGTCCGCAACAAGGAGAGGGCCTACAAAAGGTACCGGAGCCGACCCACCCCTGAATCACATCATCTTTACGTTTCTGCCCGGAATCGTGCTAAGTCTGTTCTTCGCTCTGCTAAAAATAATTTCATCCGTACTAAATGCTCTCAACTCTCAACTTGAATTCTTCCCGCTCTTTCTGGCACCTTGCCAAAAACCTTTCTAACAACTTTACCTCATCATCCTTCCCTCCTCCTTTCTACTCTGATGGTTCTGTAGCTATTTCTTCTACTGATAAAGCAGATCTCTTTGCTCAGACTTTCTCCTCCAATTCCACCTTAGACGATTCTGGTGCTGTTCCTCCATCACTTCCCCGCTCTGACTTCCTCATGGCTGACCTTAAAATTTCTTCAGCTGATGTATTTTTTACCATCACTGGCCTCTATACTAACTAGGCATATGGGCCTGATGGAGTCCCTCAATGTTCTCAAGAACTGTGCTTCTGTGCTTTCACCCTGCCTAGGGAAACTCTTTTGCCTTTGTCTGTCAACTTGTACCTTTCCTTCTTGCTGGATGTTTGCTCTCATTCAGCCATTTCCAAGGAAGGGTGACCATTCCCAATCCTCCATCTATCGTCCAATTGCTTTAACGTCCTGTATTTCAAAAGTTTTTGAGTCAATTCTCAATAGAAAAATTTTAAGGCATCTTTCCTATCACAACCTTCTTTCTGACTGTCAGTATGGGTTCTGTCAGGGACGCTCCACCGGCAATCTTCTCACCTACCTTTCAGACTCCTGGTTATCCTCCTTTCGGGACTTTGGCGAAAGCTTTGCCATTGCACTTGACATCTCAAAGGCTTTTGATCGAGTCTGGCATAAATCTTTAATTTCCAAACTGCCCTCTTACGGTTTCTATCCTTCTATCTGTGCCTTCGTCGCTAGCTTCCTTTCTGGTTGTTCTATAGCTGCTGTTGTAGACGGCCATCGTTCTTCTCCTAGATCTATCAACAGTGGTGTTCCTCAGGGCTCTGTCCTATCACCAACTCTCTTCCTTTTATTCATCAATGACCTTCTAAGCTGTACATCTAACCCTATCCACTGATACGCTGATGACTCCACCCTTCACCTTACCATTTGGTTCCCGCAATGCCCATCTCAGCAGTTACTTCAACAAACAAGGGATGATGCTATGGCACACCTAATGTCTGACTTGGTTTGTATCTCTGACTGGGGTAAAAATAATCTGGTTGTTTTTAATGCATCTAAAGCTCCGTTCTTACACCTATCAACCTGACAAAATCTTCCACAGGTATACCCACTAATGTTTAATAATATTCAGTTTAATCCTGCATCATCCTTGAACATGCTTGGGGTTTCATTTACTCGTACTCGGGACTCGTCTTGGAAAGATGATATTACATCTCTTGTAAAATCTGCTTCCAAGAGATTAGGTGTGCTAAGCCAACTCCGCTCTTTCTTTACCCCGTGTGGAGTACACCTCTCATGTGTGGGTAGGCTCCCCACATACAGCTCTTCTCAATAGGGTGGAGTCAAAGGCTTTTCGTCTCATTAACGGTCCTCCCCTTACTGACTCCCTTCAACCTCTGTCTCTTCACCGCACTGTTGCATCTTTATCTCTTTTCTATCGCTACTTTAATGGTCACTGCTCCTCTAAACTCTCTGCATGCATTCCTCTACCTTTACAAAGGGCGCATAGCACCCATCTAACAACAAACTCTCATCCCTTTTCTGTCCAACTCTCTAATGCAAGAGTTAACCTTTACTCCCAGTCCTTCATTTATGCAACAGGTCAACTCTGGAACTGTCTCCCTCTGTCTGTATTTCCTGCTGCCAATGATCTCCAGTCTATAAAATGCAGTGTGTCCAGGCATCTCGAAATAAATGGATCTTGAATTTGGCTCTCTATTGTATTTTGTTTTTCTCTTGGAGGGAACTGTTGTTGCGGGCTCATGGCCTTTGGTTCCTTCTTCCTCCCATAGGGCCCGGCCACTGGCCGTGGCCTGTGTGGGGAAGCGACTACCGTCTGTCTCCTGAAGGAGGGGTGAGCAGCTACTGGCCGTCTCAAGGGCACCTTCAGAGTGGCTACTGGTCGTCTGAAGACAAAAGTGGGAGCGGCTACCGGCCATCTCAAGACGAAGGCGGGAGCGGCTACTGGCCATCTCCTGAAGATGGGTTGAGCAGCTACTGGCCGTCTCAAGGGCACCTTCGGAGTGGCTACCGGCCGTCTCAAGACGGGAGCAGCTACTGACCATCTCCTGAAGGTGGGGTGAGCGGCTACTGGATGTCGCAAGGGCACCTTCAGAGAGGCTACCGACCATCTAAAGATGAAGGCGGGAGTGGCTACTGGCCATCTCCTGAAGGAGGGGTGAGCGGCTACAGGCTGTCTCAAGACGAAGGCGGTAGCGGCTACCACCCATCTCCTGAAGAAGGGGTGAGTGGCTACTGGCCGTCTCAAGGGCACCTTCCGAGCAGCTACCGGCTGTCAACAATACGAAGGTGGGAGTAGCTACCAGCCGTCTCCTGAAGAAGGGGTGAGCTGCTGCAGGCCGTCTCAAGAAGGGTGCGGCTACTGGCTGTCGCTAGGGTGCTGCCTGGAGCTAGAGTAATAGCTCCATCCCTATCCTGTCGAGGGTCAGCTCGCCCGCAAGGTGGTCTCCTTTTTCCTGCTATGGCAGTGGCGAGCGAGTTCGAGATCATAGTGGCGCATGGCTCAGGCGGACTTATGTCCCTGTCATCCGGGGTCGGGTTGTGCTCTGTCTGCCCCTTCATAGGCTCCTCCTAGGGGTGTTGTGTTGCCCTCAGTCGCTATTCGCGGCATTTTACGTCCCTTATGGCTAAACACTCAATCATAGAACACCTAGGGCCTCTCATTCAAGAACAACTCGAACCCCAGCATCCCAAACTATCAGCATATCGCAGCACGGTCTCCGCACCAACTTAACAAAGCAACCTTCCATTAATATCGTCTTCTGTACTCCTAGACATAGACATTACCTCCTGAAATATACTCTGCTAAGTCTCATTCGACTACCTCTCCCTTATAACAAAACACACAATCAAAGCAAAGCCAAACACAGGAAAACCATTACAAGATACAAGACAGCAAGTAGAGGACAAATTACACAGGATATTGAATAAACACTAAAACTTTAACCCGCCCCATCCCGGCAGACTTTTCACCAAAGTCCTCCCCCAATCCTGGCAGATTTTCATTTTTTTTTTTTTTTTTTTGCTAAAACCTCCGCTTTTTATAAGAAACATCGAAAATTCATAAAGAAATTGCTCACCTGAGCTTAAAAATGTCGGTACAGGTGACCCTACCATCACCTGGCACCGTGTTCTATCAAGCCTGGCTCCATAAAAGACGTTTTCTATGGGAGGGATAACTATTCCAAACCACTCAGAATAGGTAGATATTTATTTATTTGGTACGAATTTATATGTAGTACAAGAGTATATTGGTTTTCACACAGTAATTATAGGCAATATGAGCGTGGTTTCACTCACGAAACACATCAACATACCGCACCTTTCAGATTGCGCACCTTTCATTTACAACCAGACGAAGCACATCATTAACAGCCTTAAGCACTCATCTGCCTGTGGACCAGACAACATAGGCAACATTCACCTTAAACACTTTGGACCACAAGGCATACAAGCACTCACCAACATATCAAACTACAGCTACTCACACAACATAATACCCAACATCTGGAAGCACGGCAATATCATCACTACCCCTAAACCCAACAAAGACCCCATGTTACCATCCTCACACCGCCCTATCACACTCCTCTGCACCCCCTCTAAAGTCACTGAACGACTGGTACTACAGCTAGTCACACCTCACATTCCCCTAGCTCAATCACAACATGGCTTTAGGCCACTACACTCCACAAACACCCTTCTTACATACTCTACACAGAAAGTTTTCGATGGCATGAATTCAGCTAGGGCACCACACAGAACACTCCTAATCACACTAGACATCAGCAAAGCTTTTGATGCCATCCCCCGTCACAACCTCACAAACAAAATACTCAGCACAAACATGCACAATAACCAAAAAGATGGCTGGCAAACTACTTAGCAGGCAGATGTGCACACGTAACATTTGCCGGTCAGTCTTCTAACATCAGAAACTTCACAAACGGCGTCCTCCAAGGATCTGTTTTGTCCCCTACACTCTTTAACCTAAACATGCACGACATACCCACACCCCACACACCACAGATACACAAAGCTTCTTATCCAGATGATGTAACACTTACATGTATGCACCAAAACGCAAACACAGCTGCACACATCATCCAACCTTACCTCAACACACTACACGAATGGTTCACCACAAACAGGCTCAAAATAGCCCCAGCCAAATCAACAGTGACCTCTCTCACAAACTGGACAGCAGAACACAGTCACATCCCACACCTTACCACAAACAACACTCCCCCCTCCCCCACAAAATCCTTGGTGTAACATACAATACATCAACGTCATTTATTTAAACAACACATCACAAACATTAAAAATAAAATAACACCAAGACTCAGTGCCTTGAGGTCACCTGCCCATACAACATTCAGACAAGAAACCACCACCACAGTATACAAACAATACATACGTTCAGTGATGAATTATGCAAGCCCTGCCTGGACTCCTAACCTCACCAAAACACACTACAACACTCTGCAGACCATACAGAACTAGGCCCTAAAAATAATCACAGGCTGCACAGCTACTACACCCACAGACCACCTACATCAAGAAACCAAAGTCCTCGAAGTCAAGGATCACCTAGACATGAGGGGCACCCAAATTCTTGCTGCAGCCTCCAGAAACCCACACCATCCACTGTATTACATGGCAGCACATCCACCCACACCAAGGTACATCAAAACAACACCCAGTACACGATACCATACACAAATACTGTCATCTCTCCCCCCTCGTCCACCTCAGACCAGCTTCCAGAAACATATCCACACCCAGATCACTCACTGCTCCATTCAGTCACTTAAAGACAACACACAGCTGCATGCATGGCCTCCTGACATCCACCCTTCTGAATCCTATCTCCCTCGTGAGGACAGGGTCCACCTGGCCAGGCTGAGATGTGGGCACCATCCAGCCCTCTTAAGCTACCAGAAGAGGCTGGATGACTCTGTCGCTGATGCCTGTCCAGGATGCAACACAGCACCCCATACTATTAAGCACATTATGGAAGACTGCATTACACACAATCACCTACGCCAACAACACAACATACACTCTTTGAGAGCTCTGTGGGAAAGCCCGGTCTCGGCCATGGCCTTCCTAAGGGACTCGGGGCTGTTCGGCCAGACTGCCTAAGGAACAACTACTACTACATACCGCACATTGTTTGGCGACGTTACTGCTCATTACTTCTGATTGTTTCTTCCTCTAATGCCACGTAAACTTTGTCCTCCACATTGTCATCGATTAGAGAATCACTCTCGCCTTGAATTTTGTACCATGGTGCGACATGTCTTTACTGGCCAGGTCACTGGTAACAGGTGAGGTGCCAAGACAGTGGCGTGTGGAGGGTGGAGGTCACGCGGGGTAAGGCATTGTCCCCACCTGGCCTTGGGTAGAAGATGGTGTCCCGCATATACGTACCAAAAATCACTCAAGAGATTTGAAAAATGTGCTAATGATGGGCCTTGCAATTGCAGCATGTTTATAAACATTAATGGCAGACACAGCGACAAAACGTTCAGTGGCATATTTACATCAACGGGACGTGGCAGGTTAAACTTGAACTTTTTTTTTTTCAAACGCTGATAAAGCACTTACCACTTCTATAGTATTTAGTTATATAGTTATTAAATCTCTCATCTCTAGTGATAATATCAAAATTTTTAACTCTAACCTTCTTCTGCATTAAAGCAAAAACCTCAGCCTACCCCCCCCAAAAAAAAAAAAAAAATATTCTCATTCTAAACAATATTGTAATGCACTAATCAAAATGCAAAAGAAAGAGAACTAGAAAATAACTTTATGGAAACAGCAAAGTTTGAAAAGTAACAACAAATATCCACACATACAAAAACTCCATCTCTCAAACCCATGAAACATCACTGAACAATCATGGAGCATCATAAACATGAAGGAATAAGAAGACAACCTACTAAATTACTGTATTACTAAACAACAAAAATACAAATCCTCAAAAGAAGAGCAATTATAAAAAAGTAAACAACATCTTTATCTATTTTTTATTTTACTATTCAATGGTTACTGCTCCTCTGAAATGTCTGCTTGCATCCCTCCACAACTATACGGAGGGTGCGTAGCACCCATCTAGAAGCAAACTCTCATCACTTTTCTGTCTAACTTGTTAATGCAAGAGTTAACAGTTACTTCAAATCCTTCACTATGCAACAGGTCCTCTGTCCGTATTTCCTATTGCCTATGGCCTCCAGTTTTATAAACGCAGTGTGTCTAGGCATCTCGAAATGAACTGATCTTGAATTTGTCTTTCTGTTATTTGGTTTTATTTTTTCTTTGAGGGATTAACCTAGTAGGCTTCTAGCACTTGGTTTCTTCTTCATTGCATAAAAAAACACACACAAACACCCTTTCTGTTGACCTAACAGTAAGCCTAACAAATGATCAAAGTGCAAAAAATTTCAAAGAATGACCAGACCGTAACCCTATACTCCCTCCTCAAGTACCACGACTCTATAGCCATAATAATCTTCAATGATATTTTAGCTTTTCCTGGGTTCATAGTCAAATTTCTGACATCTGAAGGAAGGTAATCACCATTATGATACTCAAACTATGAAAACCGATCTATTGCCCTTCATTGCACATGACAATAATGCTGCCTTGCACATTATCGTAAATCATGGAAAGATTAATCTAAAATAATATTTCCAACATTTATTGTTTGACTCCTAGAATGTACGAGTACTTTGACTCAAGCACTCAACTACCACACGTTTCTACGTTGATACAACATGTCTTGAATGGTATTAAAAAGAAACAACCCCTTTTAAGAACTACACTAGCAGCAGCAGACAAACAAATCTTTCAATACAGTACCAATATAATCTTGAAAACAAACTATGAAAAATATATAGGGAGGACATTTTCAAGAAATAACCAGTGAATTTGCTCTCAGGCAAAACCAAAGTCCATGAAGAGTGTAAAATTCAGCGTGAGGAACGCGAGTGAAAACGCAAACACGAGCGAGAACAGCGTGAGGAACGCGAGACAGAACGTGAACACGAGTCAGAGCAACGCGAACACGAGTGTGCCGAGTGTGAGGCACGTGAGAAACATGAACTTGAGATGCTGAAGCTCAAGTGAGACTCCTTGGCTTCAAGCACATCTGGTGCAGCCGATCCAAGCTCCACGAGTGCTCTCCCTGCACATTTTCTGGCAACCCCGCGCCTCAAGATTCCTTTATATGAGGAGGGTGAGCAAATCGAGCCATTCATAGTTCGTTTCGAAGACATGGCGCAGCTGTACCAGCTGGATGAGGCAGCTAAGCGGCTCCAGTTTCTTAGCTTGTTTGAGGGCCCTGCCCTCGATATTCTCCACAGAATTCGTGGAGACAATCTCACGTATGAGATGATGAAGGCCGCACTCATCAAAGCATACGGTCTCAGAGTTAACGACGCCAGGAGTCAGTTCATGAGAGCGCGTCTCCAAGAAAAGGAGACTGCTGTTCAGTTCTTCGACCGTCTCACTGCTTATTTAGATGAGTGGATGGAGAAAGATGAGACCCCTTGCACGTGAGAGGGGATAACTGACCTTATGCTGCACACACAACTAGAAAAGTTATGGCCTGCAGAGCTTATGGCTCAGCTTAAGATCTGCCAGGTAAGGGATGCCAGTCAAATGATAGAAAGGGCTAATGCATTCTTCACAGCGTATGGGTACGAAACTCGTAAGCAACACACCAGGAACAAGAAAGATACTGCCAAGTCTGGGAAGCCATCTCAGACTGAACCCCAGCATCAAGGCCATTCTCAGGATAATGGCCACGGTCCAAACAAACCTCAGAAGAAGGACCAGGGGCAAAATATGCAGAAACCCGATTGGAAGAAGTACAAGCAGTACCCTAACCAGCAGCAGCATCCCAAGCAGCAGCAGAACAAGGACAAACCACGTAACCCTCAGTCAGGACAATCAACTTTAGTGTATCTGAGTCAGGAGGCAAATGCAGCCTTCATTCCACAACAAGTGCACGGTGGTGTCATTCCCACCAGCACAGGTACTTCTCCACAGTTCACTAGTCCCCCTGAGATAGTGAACCCGCCTCCACAGGTGGTCAATGCTTCAACTCCTCAGATGGTGAGCACGACCCCTCAGGCATCTTGTTCTCAGGGCGCCACGTTTGCTGCATCGTTCGTTCTGCAGTCTCATCAATGACTGTCTGCTACCTCTTCAGACCGTTCCACCAGCAACACTGCCTTTTTTGTTCAGCCAGGGTTTCCGGGAGATGTTTCCGTAAATGTTTTGAGAGACAATGGTTCCTCAGGTTGCTCCATCAAGCAGAGTTTAGTTTGGCCCCACGAGTACACAGGTAGGCAGATCCAAGTTAGACTTCTTGATGGATCAAAGAGATTGTTCCCTGAGGCATGTATCTAGGTGGCATCTCCTTTCTACATTGGCTTGACAGCTGCTGTTGTCATGCCAGAACCTTTGTTTGACCTCATTATAGGTAATATACCAGGCATCAAAAATAATTGCGCCGTAGATGTTGCTACTCAGACTTTGGCTGTTGCAGTAACACGTGCCATGGCCAAGGCTCCAAACCGTGTCACCCTGTTGACCGTCGCAACGCCGCAAGATCTGATTCATAGTCAAGATGTTGTCCAAGAACAACAGTCTGACCCGATACTTGCCTCAATGTGTAAGAAGCTGGCGGGTAATGTGATTAAGTATTCATGGGGAAGTCAAGCCAGGTTCCTTCATAAGCGAGGACAGCTGTACCGTAGGTCACAAACACCCCAGGGCAAGGTTGGACTGCAGTTTGTCATTCCTGCGAAGTATCGCTGAGCAGTGTTTGGATTAGGTCATTGCTCAGTGATGGGAGGTCACATGGGCCAAAAGAAAACCTCTGACCACATCCATGCTGACTTTTTCTGGCCAGGAATGGGACAGGAAATAACTAGGCTTCTGCATTCCTGTGATGTGTGTCAGCGTACCACTGACTGGGGGTGTGTCCGTCCTGTGCCATTGAAACCAACGCCTATAATCACTGAATGATTTGAGAGAGTAGCAGTTGACATTGTTGGGCCAATCTCTCCTAGGGTTAGTGATGGATCAAAGTCTATCCTCACTATCATTGATTCCAGCACACGGTGGCCTGAAGCCGTGGCCCTTAAGAATATAGAGGCCATCACTGTTGCTGAGGAACTGATTGAGGTGTTCTGTCATGTAGGTATCCTCAAGGAAGTCTTAAGCAACCGGGGTTTGCAGTTCACCTCTGTGATGATAAATGAAGCATTCAGGTTGTTGTCCATCCGAGGCTTGTGAACTACTCCCTATCATCCCATATGTAACAGGTTGTGTGAGAAGTTAAACGGGACTCTCAAGAAGATGCTAAAGTGCATGGCCGCTGAACAGCCAAAGGAAAGGCCACGGTTTATTGCCCCTCTTCTATTTGCTTATCGAGAAGCCCCACAGCATTCTTTGAAGCTCTCACCTTTTGAACTGGTGTATGGAAGGTCAGTCCATGGGCCACTTCAGGTCCTTCGCGAGTTATGGGATGATGAAGAACCCGACCCTGAAGTCAAGACCACCTACACCTATGTCCTTGATTTAGCTGACCACCTCCAGTCGACTACTCCCTATCATCCCATATGTAACAGGTTGTGTGAGAAGTTAAACGGGACTCTCAAGAAGATGCTAAAGTGCATGGCCGCCGAACAGCCAAAGGAAAGGCCACGGTTCATTGCCCCTCTTCTATTTGCTTATCGAGAAGCCCCACAGCATTCTTTGAAGCTCTCACCTTTTGAACTGGTGTATGGAAGGTCAGTCCGTGGGCCACTTCAGGTCCTTCGCGAGTTATGGGATGATGAAGAACCCGACCCTGAAGTCAAGACCACCTACACCTATGTCCTTGATTTAGCTGACCACCTCCAGTCGACTACTCCCTATCATCCCATATGTAACAGGTTGTGTGAGAAGTTAAACGGGACTCTCAAGAAGATGCTAAAGTGCATGGCCGCCGAACAGCCAAAGGAAAGGCCACGGTTCATTGCCCCTCTTCTATTTGCTTATCGAGAAGCCCCACAGCATTCTTTGAAGCTCTCACCTTTTGAACTGGTGTATGGAAGGTCAGTCCGTGGGCCACTTCAGGTCCTTCGCGAGTTATGGGATGATGAAGAACCCGACCCTGAAGTCAAGACCACCTACACCTGTGTCCTTGATTTAGCTGACCACCTCCAGTTGACATGCGAGTTAGCTAAGAAAGAATTGATCGAGGCGCGTGAAGTTCAAAAAGTTTACTATGATAAGAATACACAGCTTCGGAAGTTCAGTCCAGGCGATAAATGCTTATTCCCCACTGCCCAGAACAAGTTGCCGGCACAGTGGAAGGGTCTATATGATGTAGAGTGCATTTCAGACCTCAGCTACATAATCCAGATGGGGAATCTTCGTAAAAGGTTCGACGTTAACATGTTGAAGGCTTATCATGAGTCAAATCCCGAGGAGACTGGCCTACAAGTAGCCGATGACAATGACCAGCCACTGGAAGAAACTGGTTCGGCTGCAGTGATCGCAGCTGATGACAATGATGACGAGCCCTTATCCGTTCAGTCCCGTCAGGATGAGACTGTCGGAGATGTCTTACTTAACACTGACTTAGTGTTAGGTGACCAGAATTCCATAAGGTCACTGCTCTGTCAGCATGCTGATGTCTTCTCAGACCAACCTAGACTCGCAAAGGTTGAGTGTCACGAAATTGAGTTGACCAGCAATACTCCTGTAAAGGTTAAGCCATATCTGATTCCCATGCGACTACTGGATGCAGTAGACAAGGAAATTGCCGACATGGAGACTGCAGGTATTATTGAAAAGTCCTCATCTCCTTACTGTAGTCCAATTTTTTTTTTTTTTTTTATGCGAGGAAGAAGGAACCAAAGGCCATGGCCCGCAGTAACAGTTCCCTCCAAGAGAAAAACAAAATACAATAGAGAGCCAAATTCAAGATCCGATCATTTTGAGATGCCTGGACACACTGCGTTTGAAAGACTGGAGATCATAGGCAGCAGGAAAAACAGATAGAGGGAGACAGTTCCAGAGCTGACCTGTTGCATAAATGAAAGACTGGGAGTAACGGTTAACTCTTGCATTAGAGAGTTGGACAGAAAAGGGATGAGAGTTTGCTGCCAGACGGGTGCTACGCGCCCGTCGTAGAGGTGGAGGAATGCAAGCAGACAGTTCAGAGGATAAGTGACCATTAAAGTAGCGATAGAAAAGAGATAAAGATGCAACAGTGCGGCGAAGAGACAGAGGTTGAAGGGAGTCAGTAAGAGGAGGAGAGTTAATGAGACGAAAAGCCTTTGACTCCACCCTATTGAGAAGAGCTGTATGTGGGGAGCCTCCCCACACATGAGAGTTGTACTCCACACAGGGGCGGATAAAACCTCTGTATAGAGTCAACATTTGTGCAGGGGTAAAGAAAGAGCGGAGTCGGCTTAGCACACCCAATCTCTTGGAAGCAGATTTTACAAGAGATGTAATATGGTCTTTCCAAGATAAGTCCCGAGTAAATGAAACCCCAAGCATGTTCAAGGATGATGCAGGATTAAGCTGAATATTATTAAACATTAATGGGTATACCTGTGGAAGATTTTGTCGGGTTGATAGGTGTAAGAACTGAGTCTTAGATGCATTAAAGACAACCATATTATTTTTACCCCAGTCAGCGATACGAGCCATGTCAGACATTAGGTGTGCCATAGCCTCATCCCTTGTTTCTTGAAGTAACTGTTGAGATGGGCGTTGCGGGAACCGAATGGAAAGGTGAAGGGTGGAGTCATCAGCGTATGAGTGGATAGGGTTAGATGTACAGCTTAGAAGATCATTGATGAATAAAAGGAAGAGAGTTGGTGATAGGACAGAGCCCTGAGGAACACCACTGTTGATAGGTCTAGGAGAAGAACGATGGCCATCTACAACAGCGGCTATAGAACGACCAGAAAGGAAGCTAGCGATGAAGGCACAGATAGAAGGATAGAAACCGTAGGAGGGCAGTTTGGAAATTAAAGATTTATGCCAGACTCGATCGAAAGCCTTTGAGATGTCAAGTGCAATGGCAAAGCTTTCGCCAAAGTCCCGAAAGGAGGATGACCAGGAGTCTGAAAGGTAGGTGAGAAGATCGCCAGTGGAGCGTCCCTGACGGAACCCATACTGACGATCGGAAAGAAGGTTGTGATAGGAAAGATGCCTTAAAATTTTTCTATTAAGAATTGACTCGAAAACTTTTGAAATACAGGACGTTAAAGCAATTGGACGATAGTTGGAGGGTTGGGAGTGGTCACCCTTCTTTGGGACTGGCTGAATGAGAGCAAACTTCCAGCAAGAAGGAAAGGTACAAGTTGACAGACAAAGGCGAAAGAGTTTGCCTAGGCAGGGTGTAAGCACAGAAGCACAGTTCTTGAGAACAACAGGAGGGACCCCATCAGGCCCATATGCCTTGTTAGTACTGAGGCCAGTGATGGCAGAAAATACATCAACTGAAGAAATTTTAATGTCAGCCTTGAGGAAGTCAGAGGGGAGAAGTGATGGAGGAACAGCACCGGAATCGTCTAAGGTGGAATTGGAGGAGAAAGTCTGTGCGAAGAGATCTGCTTTATCAGTAGAAGAAATAGCTACAGAACCATCAGAGTAGAAAAGAGGAGGGAAGGATGATGAGGTAAAGTTGTTAGAAAGATTTTTGGCAAGGTGCCAGAAGGAGCGGGAAGAATTCGAGTTGGAGAGTTGAGAGCATTTAGTATGGATGAAATTATTTTTAGTAGAGCGAAGAACAGACTTAGCACGATTCCGGGCAGAAACGTAAAGATGATGTGATTCAGGGGTGGGTTGGCTCCGGTACCTTTTGTAGGCCTTCTCCTTGTTGCGGACAGCATTAGAACAAGCGTGATTAAACCAAGGCTTTCTTGCGTTAGTCAAAGGATATGAGAAAGGAATGTATGCTTCCATGCCCGAGAGCATAACCTCCGTAATGCGCAAGGCACACTCAGATGGCTCACAGCCACGGAAGCAATAATCATTCCAGGGAAAATCAAAGAAGTACTGCCTGAGGGCCCCCCAGTTCGCGGCTCCAAAATGCCACAGACGACGTTTCCCTGGAGGGTCCACAGGCCGCACTGGAGTGATAGGACAGGTTAAGGTAATAAGGTTGTGATCGGAGGAGCCCAACGGAGAGAAAAGATTAACAGAGTAAGCAGAAGGATTAGTTGTGAGGAAGAGGTCAAGTATGTTGGAGCTCTCTCCAAGGCGGTCAGGGATACGGGTAGGATGCTGTACAAGCTGCTCTAGGTCATTAAGGATAGAAAAGATGTAGGCTTGTTCACCAGGTGGATCCGTGAAAGGAGAGGAGAGCCAAAGGTGGTGGTGAACATTGAAATCTCCAAGAATGGAGATTTCAGAGAAAGGAGAAATGGACAGAATGTGTTCCATGGTAGAAGTAAGATAGTCGAAGAATTTTTGATAGTTAGTAGAATTAGGGGATAAGTAAACAGCACAGATATATTTAGTCAGAGAATGACAGGAAAGCCGAAGCCAGAGTGTGGAGAATTCAGAAGAATCAAGTTCAGGAACACGAGAGCAAGATAAATCGTTGCGTATGTATACACAACAGCCACCTTTGGCTTTGAAATGAGTATAGAGAAAGTAGGAGGATACAGAAAAGGGTTTGCTGTCGGTTGCCTCAGACAGCTGAGTCTCCGTCAGAAAAAGAAGGTGAGGTTTAGAGAAGGAGAGGTGGTGCTCAACAGAGCGAAAGTTAGATGAAAGGCCGCGAATGTTGCAGAAATGAAGAAGAAGAGAGTCAGACAGTGGTTCCAGGCACCTCGAGTCGACACCGGGAGAGGGGCAGATGGCAGGGGCATTTATGGTCCCCCCCCCCCTGGGGACTCCAAGGCTTGATTAGTAGACGCCATTTTTGTTGATTTTTGAATAGGAAGTGTAGTGTGTACTGTGCATGCAGTTTGGTGAAGATAGTTAGAGAAATTTGTACTGGAGAGCATGCTGGCCTACTCTCTGTGTAACTGAGACACTGAAAAAGTTCAGCAAAGGGGGATGGTCAGGAACTAGTCCTGAGGGCTGATGAAACGGGAGCTCCAGCACTCCATGTCATCAGCTTTCCATCCACCTCGGGAGTACTGCCCTGCTCGACTGGTGCTACAGTCGCAAGAAGGATGGTGGAGTCAGGATTTGTGGCAATTATAGAAGGCTAAATGCAATCACCAAAGTGGATGCTGAGCCAATGGGTGACCATATTGCCATCTTCTCCAAGCTGGCAGGGTCATGATATTTCACAAAGCTCGATTTGGGAAAAGGATTCTTTCAAATTCCCTTTCATCCCGAAAGCCATCAGTTCACTGCCTTTGTTACTCCTAGGGGTTGTACCGGTATAAAGTCTTCCCATTTGGACTTACCAATTCCCCAGCAGTAATCAATTGTACCATGAGACAAGTGATCCAATGGTATAGCAGTAGAAATGTTCACTGACGATGTCCTCGTTCATTCTGCCACGTTGGAGGAGCACCTCAGACTCTTGGAAATTGTCTTCAGTAAAACTCCAGAGTTTCAACATGACTGTGAAGCCTAGCAAGTGTAAAATTGCGCACAGTGAGGTGGAGTTCCTCGGACATATTGTTGGCAACAATCGCTGCAGGTGTCAGGGTGATAAGATCAGAAAGGTTAGGGAAGCCCCGAGACCCGTGACCAAGAAACAGGTTAGGCCATTCCTCAGCCTAGTGGGGTATTATAGAAGTTTTACCCCCAACTTTGCTCTCATTGCCTGGCCATTGTATGAGGTGCTTCGGAAACATGCTCCAAATACCATTGAATGGGGAGAAGTGCAAGAGAGATCTTTTGCCACCCTCAAGAATATGCTGTGTAAGGAGCCTATCTTGCAGTTGCCTGATCTCAATAAACCTTTCATACTGCACACTGATGCTTCACAAGATGGAGTAGATGCCGTATTAATGCAAGAATCGGAAGGTGGAATTTTCTCAGTGGCTTATCACACCCATAAGCTAAAACCTGCCGAGAGGAACTGCAGTACTGTGGAGAAAGAACTCTTGGCCATGGCTGACGGCGCTAAGAAATACTACTATTATTTATATGGAGCACCATTTACTCTGGAAACTGAACATATGCCACTCATTAGTCTCAGCGCAACTAAGACGGCTAATGCAAGATTGATATGCTGGACTCTGTATTTGCAGCAGTTTAACCTTGTTGTGAGATATATCAAGAGAAGTGATGATGTAGGCACAGACTTGATGTTTCGCCTGCTAACTGATGACTAACGGGCAACTGTTGTACACTGGGGTCCATGAGACAGGGGTCCTGAGAGATTTGAGCAATCCAATGACTAGTTTGGCTCCCAGTATCTCGCTCGTTGGTCCCATAGGACACATTATGTCCAGGGCCTGTACATACATATGTACCGTAGGTTAAGGGGGAAGTTCAAGACCCCCACAGAGGCAATCCGAGGCTGTCTGAATTGAGGCGTCCCCTGCTGAAGTGATGCAAGTGACACCTATGTCGAAATTTAGTTTTCACTTGCATCGAGTAGTACGATAATAGCTCTATGTGAGATACGTTTCCCAAAATGATTCAGGGAATGGTGTGGTCATAAGGTCTATAATCCTACACAAAACCACACATTTTTTAAGGAAATGCCCCACGACTTTACTTTCCGATCGGTAGTAAGGCAAGAGCCCGGGAAAGGTGCCCAACCAATCAGCACACTAGCATCATGGTGCCCGCCAGCCAGTGGGAGGCAAGAAAAATATTATTTTGACAAGTCTTTATGAGTGTTACACTACCTACTGTTTCTTTTTTTTTTAAAGAAAATATTATTCAGCGTTGACCCCTTGTCCCAAAGGGGTTCTACGGCTATGATTAAGTGAAGTACCCAAGAGAAAGTTAGTGTTAGAAAAAATAATAAGAAAAAATATTATGAAAGAAGTCATTATTATTATTATTATTATTATTATTATTATTATTTTTTTTGTAAAAGCAAGGTGTGTGTGCGTGGCTACATTGAAGAAAAATATTATTTTGAAAAGTCCTTACTAGTTTTACATTACCTATTTCTTTTTAATTTACAAGAAAATAATATTCACTGTATTATGAAGAGGAAATTATTAAGTACTGACATCAAGAACATATTAAGTGACGAAGTAGTACGGTAGCAAGACAAAAGCACAATTACATTCAATAATATTATTATCAGGGTAATTGTCTCGCAATGGCTTGGGTAGGCCTTCAGTCTTCATCAGCCACTTATTCAGACAATTTAAAACAACAGGATTGTTAATAGGTAAAGGATGCCGTTTTTTTATCCATGCAACTCCGACAAATCTTCGTATGTTGAGTGAGATCGTATGGAGGTACCTAAAATATGAGGTACAAAAGCGCCATGTGCTTTAAAGGGTCATGTTTTATCAGCTGATTAATAATAACCAGAGTAAATAGCGTATGAGAGATGGAAATGAGGTTAGCGCCACCGATTTGCTCCTTGCTTCACTTCCGCTCTAGAGGTGAAGTGAGGCAAGGGAAAGCGGGAGTGAGCCAGCCCGCCAACTTTCAAACGCTGTTTTCTCGACTTTTTGTTTGCGTCACTTGCATCACTTCAGCAGGGGGTGCCTCAATTAACTTGTGGTGTGTCTTGTGCTCTGGGCCTCTCTGAGGATTCCAGAAGAATGCACATTATCCACAGGAGTCTTCACACCCATGCTGGATGTTAAAATGTGACCTGCCTAAGTTTCCATAGGGATTCTCAGCTTGCCGATATTAATCGTAAGTGCAGAGCTAGGTTCAACCAGTATACTGGATGTTCTGAGAGATTTGAGCAATCCAAGGACTACGTTTCCTGGTTAATAACGTATCCAATAAGAAAATAATGGTGGACTTATTGTAGCATATGTACTGACTACTAGGCAGAGAGAGAATTTGTAATTTAATACAAATCATTTGTCACACTGACACTACTGATGCTCCACCTTGATTGATTTTGCAGGTACAGTTGGCAGGTGCAGCAGTTTTATCGTGCAGATCAGCTGATCGTCACTGCCGCATGCCTCGTCATCCTCATTTACTATAAATTTGTATTATATCATTTTACATGTACATACAGCTACACTACAACTGTCAAATCTACACCATGTATTACATACACCACGCTACATAACAATTAGTTGTTAACGTAAATGTAGCGAATTTTCGCTCAGTTTGACCTGAGTGCAGAATTTTTCACCATCGTCAAGGAGTTTTTTCCCTCAAGCTTACTTCTATTAACATAAATACGAGGTTTTTACACTCAGTGGCGACAGTGATTTCTCCTGTAGCAGGATAGTAAACACACCATGGTGTGAATCTTGTGTGACTGAGTTAGGATGTTTATATATGTATATACTGTTAAATTTTCAGAGAAAAATGTGATTTCGATGGGGCGTAATGTCACGATTTAATTCGCAACATTGTGTTAGTATTATATAGGGAACGTCTGAAGAATTTTGAAATGCGTACACTTTCGCTCAGTCCATTAACTGCCTCGCTCTTGCACTCAGATTGTAATGAGTTTTCATAACCCTTGTCATTGTTTTCATAAGTGACTGTTTTTCTGTATAGACAGTGCATTTCACTGCATGAAACTTTTTGTGATATTGTTGTTTCCATGCATTCCTTCTCTGACAGTTAAGTTGAGCCACACTCATCTCTTGTGCTATGTGCCCCAGCTTGCTTACTTCAGTCAGTCAGCTTTGGACTGCCTCGGGAGTAGGAACTTGTGGTGCCCAACGTAGAGAGCAGCGTCTCTGTTGTACAGCGATTTCCCGCATTTCCCCACCCCAATCGGTGTAGTGGACTAGTAGCGAGCAGCGCCTGCCATAGAAACGGACAGATGCCCAGTCTTGTGTAGTTTCAGCTCCATTTCCTCAACTGACCAGTATTTCCGTTCGTTTTCCTAGGCTTAAGTCTGATTAGCTCTTTGAATGAGTGAGTGAGTGTATTTCCTTTGTTATTTGATTTCACTAGTCCCCCTCTGACAGTGAATTCCCCTCTTGAATTCATTTTTGAGATTCATGTAACGTAAATTAATTTAATTGAAATTAATAAATCTACAGTTCCTTTATTTGAGTTTAATGTAAAACTAGAATTGTGTTTGATTTCTCCACATTGTGCTCTCTTAAATTTCCTTACCCCAGTTTGCACAAATTTCTACATTAATCACAACTGGTATTTAGGCCAGTTCTTTTGTATTAATTCTCAAATCTGTTGTGCCAACTAAGTGTTAAGCATCAGCAAGAACTTGTCTATTATTAATATTAGTTATTGATTGTCAGGGGGTAAAGATCACACTTTCTCAAGAGGCCAACAGTACTAACAAAACAGCATTCGTGATTAGTCTCCGCTGTGTACTGTTGAGAATGTTTATAAAATTCTCTTTCTTAGAGAATTGGCAAAGAAAGCCAGCATAAAGTAAAACTGCCTTGATTTCACAAGTCGATTCACCTTGTGTCAACTGATTATATACATATATATATATATATATATATATATATATATATATATATATATATATATATATATCAGCCTTCTCTTCTTAAATTTTACATCTCCCAGTGACATTCTATATATATATATATATATATATATATATATATATATATATATACACATATATATATATATATATATATATATATATATATATATATATATATATATATATATATATATATCATCATCAGCCGTTTGAGTATCCACTGCAGGACCGGCTTATCCTGACCGAAGTCGGGACGATACAGCCAATGTATCTCTACCAAGTGGCTTAGGCTGTCTAGTAGAGATTGTATGTTTTTTTTTTTTTTTATGCGAGGAAGAAGGAACCAAAGGCCATGAGCCCGCAGTAACAGTTCCCTCCAAGAGAAAAACAAAATACAATAGAGAGCCAAATTCAAGATCCGATCATTTTGAGATGCCTGGACACACTACGTTTGAAAGACTGGAGATCATAGGCAGAAGGAAATACAGACAGAGGGAGACAGTTCCAGAGCTGACCTGTTGCATAAATGAAAGACTAGGAGTAACGGTTAACTCTTGCATTAGAGAGTTGGACAGAAAAGGGATGAGAGTTTGCTGCCAGACGGGTGCTACGCGCCCGTCGTAGAGGTGGAGGAATGCAAGCAGACAGTTCAGAGGATAAGTGACCATTAAAGTAGCGATAGAAAAGAGATAAAGATGCAACAGTGCGGCGAAGAGACAGAGGTTGAAGGGAGTCAGTAAGAGGAGGAGAGTTAATGAGACGAAAAGCCTTTGACTCCACCCTATTGAGAAGAGCTGTATGTGGGGAGCCTCCCCACACATGAGAGTTGTACTCCACACAGGGGCGGATAAAACCCCTGTATAGAGTCAACAATTGTGCAGGGGTAAAGAAAGAGCGGAGTCGGCTTAGCACACCCAATCTCTTGGAAGCAGATTTTACAAGAGATGTAATATGGTCTTTCCAAGATAAGTCCCGAGTAAATGAAACCCCAAGCATGTTCAAGGATGATGCAGGATTAAGCTGAATATTATTAAACATTAATGGGTATACCTGTGGAAGATTTTGTCGGGTTGATAGGTGTAAGAACTGAGTCTTAGATGCATTAAAGACAACCATATTATTTTTACCCCAGTCAGAGATATGAGCCAAGTCAGACATTAGGTGTGCCATAGCCTCATCCCTTGTTTCTTGAAGTAACTGTTGAGATGGGCGTTGCGGGAACCGAATGGAAAGGTGAAGGGTGGAGTCATCAGCGTATGAGTGGATAGGGTTAGATGTACAGTACAGCTTAGAAGATCATTGATGAATAAAAGGAAGAGAGTTGGTGATAGGACAGAGCCCTGAGGAACACCACTGTTGATAGATCTAGGAGAAGAACGATGGCCGTCTACGACAGCAGCTATAGAACGACCAGAAAGGAAGCTAGCGATGAAGGCACAGATAGAAGGATAGAAACCGTAGGAGGACAGTTTGGAAATTAAAGATTTATGCCAGACTCGATCGAAAGCCTTTGAGATGTCAAGTGCAATGGCAAAGCTTTCGCCAAAGTCCCGAAAGGAGGATGACCAGGAGTCTGAAAGGTAGGTGAGAAGATCGCCAGTGGAGCGTCCCTGACGGAACCCATACTGACGATCGGAAAGAAGGTTGTGATAGGAAAGATGCCTTAAAATTTTTCTATTAAGAATTGACTCGAAAACTTTTGAAATACAGGACGTTAAAGCAATTGGACGATAGTTGGAGGGTTGGGAGTGGTCACCCTTCTTTATGACTGGCTGAATGAGAGCAAACTTCCAGCAAGAAGGAAAGGTACAAGTTGACAGACAAAGGCGAAAGAGTTTGCCTAGGCAGGGTGTAAGCACAGAAGCACAGTTTTTGAGAACAACAGGAGGGACCCCATCAGGCCCATATGCCTTGTTAGTACTGAGGCCAGTAATGGCAGAAAATACATCAACTGAAGAAATTTTAATGTCAGCCATGAGGAAGTCAGAGGGGGGAAGTGATGGAGGAACAGCACCAGAATCGTCTAAGGTGGAATTGGAGGAGAAAGTCTGTGCGAAGAGATCTGCTTTATCAGTAGAAGAATTAGCTACAGAACCATCAGAGTAGAAAAGAGGAGGGAAGGATGATGAGGTAAAGTTGTTAGAAAGATTTTTGGCAAGGTGCCAGAAGGAGCGGGAAGAATTCGACTAGGAGAGTTGAGAGCATTTAGTATGGATGAAATTATTTTTAGTAGAGCGAAGAACAGACTTAGCACGATTCCGGGCAGAAACGTAAATATGATGTGATTCAGGGGTGGGTTGGCTCCGGTACCTTTTGTAGGCCTTCTCCTTGTTGTGGACAGCATTAGAACAAGCGTGATTAAACCAAGGCTTTCTTGCGTTAGTCAAAGGATATGAGAAAGGAATGTATGCTTCCATGCCCGAGAGAATAACCTCCGTAATGCGCAAGGCACACTCAGATGGCTCACGGCCATGGAAGCAATAATCATTCCAGGGAAAATCAAAGAAGTACTGCCTGAGGGCCTCCCAGTCCGCGGCTCCAAAATGCCAGAGACGACGTTTCCCTGGAGGGTCCGCATGCCGTACTGGAGCGATAGGACAGGTTAAGGTAATAAGGTTGTGGTCGGAGGAGCCCAACGGAAAGAAAAGATTAACAGAGTAAGCAGAAGGATTAGTTGTGAGGAAGAGGTCAAGTATGTTGGAGCTCTCTCCAAGGCGGTCAGGGATACGGGTAGGGTGCTGTACAAGCTGCTCTAGGTCATTAAGGATAGAAAAGATGTAGGCTTGTTCACCAGGTGGATCCGTGAAAGGAGAGGAGAGCCAAAGGTGGTGGTGAACATTGAAATCTCCAAGAATGGAGATTTCAGAGAAAGGAGAAATGGACAGAATGTGTTCCATCGTAGAAGTAAGATAGTCGAAGAATTTTTGATAGTCAGTAGAATTAGGGGATAAGTAAACAGCACAGATATATTTAGTCAGAGAATGACAGGAAAGCCGAAGCCAGAGAGTGGAGAATTCAGAAGAATCAAGTTCAGGAACACGAGAGCAAGATAAGTCATTGCGTATCTATACACAACAGCCACCTTTGGCTTTGAAATGAGTATAGAGAAAGTAGGAGGATACAGAAAAGGGTTTGCTGTCAGTTGCCTCAGACAGCTGAGTCTCAGTTAGAAAAAGAAGGTGAGGTTTAGAGGAGGAGAGATGGTGCTCAACAGAGCGAAAGTTAGATGAAAGGCCGCGAATGTTGCAGAAATGAAGAAGAAGAGAGTCAGACAGTGGTTCCAGGCACCTCAAGTCGTCACCGGGAGAGGGGCAGATGGCGGGGGCATTTATGGTCCCCCCCCCTGGGGACTCCGAGGCTGGGTGAATTGACGCCATTTTGGTGAATTTTGAATAGGAAGTGTAGTGTGTACTGTGCATGTAGTTTGGTGAACATAGATGGAGAAATTTGTACTGGAGAGCATGCTGGCCTATTCTCTGTGTAACTGAGACACTGAAAAAGTTCAGCAAAGGGGGGTGGTCAGGAACTAGTCCTGAGGGCTGATGAAACGGGAGCTCCAGCACTCCCTGTCATCAGCTTTCCATCCAACTCGGGAGTACTGCCCTGCTCGACTGGTGCTACAGTCTACTCCTGGCAATGTAGGGTGAGAAGTGCTTGTAAGTGTAATTGTAGTGTTGTAGTAGCTTTGGATGTGGGTGTAGTCTGTGAACCAAGTGTAGGCGACCCACGCAAGCCGACCGGGTGCAAGCCTACTTTATAGTAAGCAACACTGGTTCAACCACAGCACCCCTTTTGTCCGCCAATGCAGTACGTGGCCTGGTGAACACTCCCAAAGTTTACTACCCTGGCGGGGCGCGAACCCTGTGTTCACCTGTTTATGAAACGCACACTCTACCACTGTACCACAGAGGCTCCATATATATATATATATATATATATATACATATACATATATATATATATATATATATATATATATACATATATATATATATGTATATATATATATATATATATATATATATATATATATATATATATATATATATATATATATATATATATATATATATATATATATATATATATATATATATATATATATATATATATATATATATATATATATATATATATATATATATATACATATATATATATATATATATATATATATATATATATATATACATATATATATATATATATATACATATTTATATATATATATATATATATATATATGTATATATATATATATATATATATATATATATATATACATATATATATATATATATATATATATATATATATATATATATATATATATACTGTATACAGTATATACATATACTGTTTATATATATATATATATATATATATATATATATATATATATATATATATATATATATATATTCTGTTACATAGCCTATGATTTCATCATCCTTTGTATAATTCTAACGTACAGTATGCTGCATGTTTGATCACGATTCGCCTCATGGCTTCCGTAGTGACCAGGCTTGCATGTTCTACCTCACTCCCCCCTTTTCCCCCATATAGTAGAATAAGTCGTTCTTTCTGTTGTTCAGAGCAGGAGTGTCAACTCTTTGGTCCCTATGGCTTCATTTGTGCGTCCTTCTTACAAGTTGTATCAAGCTCTGCCGGCCCCTATATAATGAGCTCAGTCTCTGCATTAATTGCCACTTAGATCTACTCCTCATTTGGTTCACATCTTTGTCCTCCCCTGTATAGTGTATTATCTTTGTGAGTGCTCAGGAAGTCTCCAATCATCTAACTGCTGTATAATTTGAGTATAAGTGTTGTTACCATTTTTCTTGTACTGTATGGCCTAAGGTGTTAATTCGTAGGCCTGGTAAGGTTTTTGTGATTCATGTGGAGTTTTTGATGTCAACCATTATTAATAATATTTTGTATCTGTAATATTATATCTTGCATTAACTGAGCATTATCCGGTTTTCTCATTTTATCAGGGTTGACTTAGATAAATTTACTCTTGCTAATTTCGTGTTAATAGAGGCTATTGCAGTTAAATATATATTTAACTTGTTTTTGCCATTACATTATCCTTATGAGTCCTGAATGTTTAGTTGTTAGTTTGAGCATTAAACTTTAACTTGTAATTTTACCTAACTCTTTTGTTTTGAACCTGGAACTTTGCGGGACAGTAGTGATTTTAGTATTCTCACTTGAAATGTTCATTATCTCTCTCTGTCCCATAACATAAATTTGGCGACCTCTTATCAGGATTTTCAGGATATTATCATAAGGATGTTGCTTGATATTTTGTGACTGTGATTTATTCATGATGTCAACTATTACTACTCTTGATGAAGCCAAAAATTTTTTGTCAAATGTGCAAACAGTGTGTGATATAGAAAACAGAACAAAGAATGAACTTAAGCTTGTTGCTCAACAATTGGGAATTGCTGTTCACTCTCATCATTCTAAAGATCAAATTGTTGGCATAATTAATAAAAGCTTGTTTGATGTAACTTCTCCAGATGAGCAAACGCAGATTGAAATAGCTAAGTTACAGCTAGCCCTGCAGGAGGCTCGTGCTAACGAGGCTGTTTCAGGCACATGCTAAGGAGGCTGAGTCTCAGGTTCGTATTCAGGAGGCACAGGCATAGGCTGAGTCTCAGGCTCGTATTCAGGGGGCACAAATTGAACTTGCTAGGATTCAGGCAGACCATGAGTATCGCATTAAAAAAGGTAGAACTGGATCATCTAGCTCTGACGATTTTGATGTGGCTAAAAATGTTAAACTTGTCCCTCCTTTTAATGAATCTGATTTAACAAAGTATTTTCAGTTGTTTGAGAGGGTAGCTACAGGTTTTAATTGGCCCAAAAAGTATTGGCCAGTACTCCTTCAACCTGTTCTCACTGGTAAAGCTCAAGTAACTTATGGATCTTTGCCTCAGGATCAATCTGATAATTATGATGTAGTTAAGAGCTTGATTCTTAAGGCCTATGAGCTTGTTCCTGAAGCCTATAGAGTAAAATTTAGGACAACTTATAAGCAAGATAAGCAATCCCATGTTGAGTATGCAAAAAATCAAAGAAGATCTGTTAGAGCAGTGGTTAAATTCTAAGAATGTAAATTCTGATTTTGATAAATTTAAGCAGATGATTTTGCTAGAGGACTTCAAAAGGTGTATTAATAAAGATGTAAGCCTATATCTTGATGAGAAAAGAATAGATAATTTGTCGTCTGATGCTGCAGTTTTAGCTGATGAATATGTTCTCACTCACAAGAGATATTCTAAAGAAAAAAGGAAAGCTGAGAGTAAGTACGTTGCCTCTACTCAGAGTACAGGTAACAGGAAAGAAAATAAAGATGATGTTTCTCAGGAAGTAAATACCAGCTTCACCTCTAGATTTCAGAAAAGTAAATGTACTTATTGTAGTAAGCTTGGTCATACTACGGAGAAATGTTTCAGGAGACAGCGTGATGTGAACAAAAAGGAGTCTTTAAATATTCAGTCAATTGGTCTAGTGTCCACCCTTCAGAGTTCCCAGAATTCTTTAAGCGAGTTAACTGAACCTGCTTTGAGGGGTAAATTAAATTCTCATGATGAAGCTCCTCTTTTGAGCAGTAACGTGGGTGACACTCTCAAGAGTTCATGTGCTAATTTCCTGTCTGATGGTTTTGTCAGTTCTCCGGACAGTAATGACAGGAAATCAGTTAAAATATATCGTGATACAGGTGCTTGCCAATCCCTTATGCTGACCAGTGTTCTAGGCTCTAATGTTAATTCCTCTGATGAAACTGTAATCTTACAAGGTGAAGGGAATAATTACTTCTCTGTCCCTCTGTGCAGAGTGAATTTAGAGTCTGGTTTTGTTAATGGTTCCGTTATGGTTGGGTTGGTTGAGACACTCCCAATGTCAGGTGTAACTTTCTTACTTGGAAATGATATTGGTGGAAGTCAAGTGTGTCCAGCTCCTCAGTTGCCTAGTGAACCAGTGATTGCGACCCAGGATTGTGATATCCCTGATGATGTCATCCCTCGTGTTTGTAGGCGTATTTTCAGTTGAGGATATCATTAGAGTGGCTTCTACTTGTTATTCCAGTTTGGCAGGACACCTTGGAGTGAGGAAGACTGTGTAATCAGACCGAAAAGGTTGCTCCTCTAGTTCCCATTCCTCCCTTTGAGGCGCCATTCACGCGTGTGTTGGTGGATATTGTGGGCCCTCTTCCTAAGACTTCTTCAGGATTTCCTTATGTGTTGACCCTGATTGATATGGCTACTCGTTATCCTGAAGCCATTCCACTTAGAAATATCTCTGCAAAGAACGTGGTTAAGGAAATGCTAGGGTTTTTCACCAAGTTTGGTCTGCCCA
>NC_136974.1:13481594-13504094 GCF_032717465.1 Coenobita brevimanus | reverse complement strand
TTTTTGGTTAGGAGGGCTGACAGGAGGTTAGTGAGGAATGTTAAAGTTATAGGAAGTGAGATGTGTGTGCAGCAGCACTATTGATTTGTGATATGGTGCTTAAAGAACAAGTGATGAAAAAGAGGACTTATGTACCTAGGAGGAAAATATGGAAGCTGATAAACCAAGAAGTAAGGGATGCCTTCTATAGCGAGTTGACGAGAGTGGTGGCTGAACAGGGAGCTGTAGACAGAGGCGTTAATGAACAGTAGAGAGCCCTCAAGAACAATCTCTTGAGAGTTACTGATGTAACATGCGGTTGGGCAAGCGGACCACCAAGACATAAAGTAACTTGGTGGCGGGATGAGGGTGCAGAAGCTGCAGTTCAGGAGAAAAGAAGGCTTTACCGAGAATGGAAGAAGGGTGGTAGCAAGGAGGAATACTTGGCTGCCAAGCGTAGGGCTAGAAGAGAGGTATACAGGGTGAAGTCTGAGTCACAGAGACTTTTACTTGATAAGCTAAATCATGGGGAAAGGAAAAATATGATATTTAAGGTGGCAAATCTGATGAAGAGGGATAATCGGGATATTATAGGTGAGCAGTGTGTGAAAAATGATGAAGGAAGGGTAGTGGTGAACAGTGAGGATATTAAAGATGCATGGCGAGAGCATTATAGCCAGTTGTTGAATGAGGAGTTTGACTGGTACAGGGAAGGTTTGGAGCCAGCAGATCCAGTGTTTGGCCCTTGGCCTTTGATTGATGCTGCTACTGTGAGTGAGGCAATAGGCAGGATGAAGATGGAGGAAGGCAGCAGGTGTGTCTGGGTTGACTGCCGAAATGTTGAAGGCCTCCGGAGATATAGAGGTGAGGTTAGTCACTGACCTGATAAATGTGATTATTTATGAGTGTGTTATCCCAGATGATTGGCTGAAGAGTGTAATTGTAAATTTGTTTAAAGGTAAGGGTGATGCCCTGGAAAGAGGAAATTATAGAGGTATAAAACTTTTAGATCAGATAATGAAGGAAATGGAGAGCGTTTTAGAAGGTATGATTAGAGAATGAGTGAATATTGATGAGATGCAGTTTGGGTTTATGCCAGGTAGGGGGACCACTGATGCCATATTCATTGTTCGTCAGCTTCAGGAAAAATATACTGGTAGGAGAAGGGATCTGTATTTTGTTTTTGTTGATTTGGAAAGGGCCTTTGACAGAGTCCCTAGAGAGGTGGTGAAGTGGGCAATGAGAAAGCTTGGTTTGAAGGGGTGGCTGGTTAGGGTGGTTATGGCTATGTATGTGGGTGCTCGCACCCAGGTAAGAGTGAATGAAGATTTGAGTGATGAGTTTTCTGTGAATGTTGGTGTGCATCAGGGGTCAGTTTTGAGTCCCATGTTGTTTATCATGGTACTTGAAGCCCTCTCACGTGACTTTAGAAACGGACTCCCATGGGAGATGTATGCTGATGATTTGGTGTTGACTGCAGAGAACGAAAGCGAGGCAGAGGAAAGGTTTAGGAACTGGAGAGATGGGATGGGGGACAAGGGCTTAAGGGTAAATGCAGATAAAACAAAAGTGATGATATCCAGGGTTGTTGGTGGTACTGTCAAAGACGAGGGAGAGTGGCCATGTGCAGTTTGCCACAAGGGCGTGGGAAGTAATTCCATCTTGTGCAGTGTTTGTGATAAATGGGTACACAAGAGATGTAGTGGTATCAGAGGTAGACTGCGAGATAATGCTGATTTTATGTGTACGGCGTGTCGGGGAGAGCAGGTGGAGAGTGTCAGGCATGAAAGGATTGAACTTGCTGGAGAATCTCTTGAGTGTGTGGAAGAGTTTTGTTATTTGGGAGACGTTGTGTGCTGGAGGTGGGGCTGGAGCTAGCTCTGTGGCTGGGGTGAGAAGTGGTTGGAAGAAGTTCAGGGAGCTCTTGCCTCATCTGACATTGACAGGGCTCTCCCTACGTGCTATGGGATCTTTGTATGCAGGATGTGTTAGGAGTGTAATACTGCATGGTAGTGAGACCTGGGCAGAAAAGGAGGAGGCTATTCGCTGGCTCAGACGTACAGAAATGACAATGATTAGGTGGATGTGTAGTGCGTCCCTACTTGCAATGTCTGGGGGGGGCTGGGTTTATGATGGAAGAGTTATGATGGAAGAGTTGAGAGGCCGACGCATACAGTATATATATATATATATATATATATATATATATATATATATATATATATTCTCTCTCTCTCTCTCTGTATACTGTATATACATATATATATATATATATATATATATATATATATATATATATATATATATATATATATATTATGCAGTATATTCAGGGTTCAACTTCTTCAACACAGAACATGCACACGGACTTGGGTTCTTTTGTTCAGGACCGGGCAAGAGCATGCAACAAAGGAATAGGGCTCAAACACAGGCTAACCAGTCTTACACGTATATTACCTTAAAAAATACAGTGGACTGCACAATATGTGGAACACAATACAACACCAATTGGTACACAAGTGGAACATAGAGACCAAATCACAGGTAGGTGCAGGTGGAGGCCAGGTGGGGGAGGGGGGCAGTCTGGGGTGTGATCTCAGGAGCGGCGCTTGTCTCGGGCTGTGTAGTTGGGCATCCGATGTGGGCTGAAGGGCGGCGTTGTAGGTGGCCCTTTCCTGGTGGGGCCTTTAGGAGTGTGGTGGCCCTCGGGACTGGGGCCAAATAGGTCATGTAGGCACACTGCTCGGCACCTGCTCTTGGCTGTGGTGGGAGTCCTGGTGGAGGATCCAGACTGGTCCTGGCCCGGGTTCGTCAGGGCACCCCTCGAGGATTGGGGACTGCAGTCTCATCAGGAAGGGGAGGCCATCAGGAGCTGCCTGTGGCCACTCGCTCCCGGGGAGTCCAACAGTTGCTGGGGGCGTCGAGGGCTCAGCTGCAGGGATAGGATGCCCAGGCTCATGATGGGTCCACTCCAGACGTCCTCCAACCTGAACTCTGTAGGGGAGCCATCTCCATTCCTAGTGGTACAGGGGCAGTGTGAGGGGCCTCTCTCCCAGCCTCTGGAGAGGCAGGCCGAGCCAGGGATGCTGCCCTCAGTGGAAGCCTCTGGGGGAGTGGAGGAAGGAAGACCGGTAGTCGTTCCCTCAGCTTGGCAAGTCCGGTGGACGTTGCTGGAACTCCACTCCGGGGCAGTGCAAGGAGATTTGGTGGATGCTCCCTCTGCCTGGCAAGTCCGGTGGATGTTACCAAGGCTCCCTTCCAGGGTACTGGAGAAAGGAAGTCCAATGAATGTTCCTCCCACCTGGAAAGTCCGGTGGATGTTACTGGGGCACCACTTGTCCTGGGGGCAGCAGAAAGAGGAAGTCTGGTGGACGTTCCTGAGCCTGCAGTAAGTCCGGTGGATGTTACAAATGTCCAGCTGCCGGGGAAAAGTCACAGCTGAGGGGAATCCAGTGGAAGTCCCCTCTATGGCAGGTCCGGTGGATCCCACCAAGGCTCTGCTCCCTTCCCTGGGACGACAGGTGAGGGAAGTCCAGTGGACGTTCCTCTGACGGCAAGTCCAGTGGATGTTACCATGCTCCCCTGCTCCCGTGGACGCTCCCTTTACAGCAAGTCAGGTGGATATTACTGTGCTGCTGCTCCTCTTGGGGTGTGTAGGACTGGGAAGACCAGTGGTCGTTCCTCCTCTAGTGGCAAGTCTAGTGGACATTACAGAGGGCCTGCGCGGGACTGTGTAAAAACAAGTTCCACCCTGAGTCTGGTGAGTGCTGTCCTGGTTGGAGGGTAATGCACCTGAGAGATGCACTTCCCGCTGGTCTGGCTGGGTGGAAGAGGGGCATATGGTAGCGGGGGACGTGGGCCAGTGTGACTCGGGGCCCCTGTGCGCCTCCCCGTGGCCTCCTCTTTGGGTGGGTGTCTCGCCCTCCTCTGGTGGATATTTCAATATATATATATATATATATATATATATATATATATATATATATATACAGGTATGATGCAGAGAGTTGACGAATATTACAAAGAACTGTATGCTTCAAAGACAATAATACAGATAGCTAAGTTTTCAGTTGACACAAGTGAAATACCTGAGGTAACACCAGACGAAGAAAACATTTCTCTTAAAACTATGAAAAGAGGGAAGGCCCGAGAAGATAGAATACATGCAGGAATAGAAGTTCAAGACAGGTTCGCTCACATATTTACACGATGTACTAAGAAAAAGCAAGTCCCCCAAACATGGTGTAATGCAATAGTTGTTTTTGCCTTACAAGAATGGCGACTCAAAAGATCTTACACCCTTTTTGATTGACCTGTGCAGCTGAGATGCATGGGGCGGGTAGGATGTGTTTGAATCGCGGCTGCTGACTGGTCGACGATGGTTTAATAGTAATTTCATATCCCATATTTGATGGATATCCTTTTCTTGTTAATCTTAATTGTAATTACTGTGTAGCTGTTAATGCACCATTCTGGATTTGATATGTAAGCTACACATGTACGCCTGTAAGCATGTATGCCATACCCTAATGCAACCTTCTCATTTTAGGTGTATTGCTTGGCTTCAATCCCTTAACATCGCAAACTTGAAGACCAAGTCCTTGGAGCAGCTCAACAAAAGCCACGTTGTCTGTAGCAATCATTTCACTGAGGGATATTGCTCTAGTAGCGGCAGGTTTTTTCCTACAGCTTATTACATTACGTTAATGCAGACAAACCTACACAGTTTTAATATATTGTATATGATCACTTATTTGGTTCAGTATTTATGTTGTATAGGCTATACTTATTGGTAATTATCCCATATGTTTCTTTCATTAAAGCTTAGGCATATAAAAATCTGTATTTTCTTAAAAGCTGTATAATGGTTACAAACCACATTAAAGCTGTCACGTATTACATTTGTTTATGTTATACACCCAAAATATCTATCTATCTATTGCCAGACGCCTCAATCCCGTTTGGGGTGGCCACAAACAAATCGCCTCCACGTCGTCCAGTCCCCCGCCATTTCACTGCCCTGCCCCCAACTCACCCCCCCCTCTCTCATATACGGTACCTCTCCACCCCATCCCTCCATCTCATCCTCGGCCTCCCCCTCCCTCTTCCCCCCTCCACCTCACTCACATACACTCTCTTCGTCAGTCTTTCACCCTCCATCCTCTCCACATGGCCAAACCACCTCAGTGTGTTCCTCATAACACTTCCTATCACATCCACATCCACACCACAACGCTCCTTTATATCCTCATTCGTCAGCCTGTCTCTCCATGTGACTCCACAGGCTCCTCTTAAATAATTCATTTCCACTGCTCTAACTCTTGACTTGTGTCCTTCCAACAATGTCCAAGCTTCACTTCCATACGTTAGAGTTGGTATCACAATACTGTCATGTAGTAACTTTTTCACTTCCCTGTTTCTTATCACTGCTTTCAAAGAACCAGCAACCTTTCTTCCCTGCTGTACCCTTTCAAGCACTTCACCCTCCAAACCTCCCTCCTTACTCATCACACTACCCAAGTACTTAAACGTACTCACATTTTCCAATTCCTCACCATCCAACCTCGCTGTACATTCACTGACTTCACCTCTCTCAAACACCATCACTTTACTCTTCCCTACATTCACCTTTAGATTCCGTTTCTTGCACACTCTCCCAAACTCATCCACCAAGCCTTGCAGCTCCCCTTCGTCTTCACTCAACAACACAGTATCATCTGCAAACAACAGCACAGGGAGTTTCCAAACACTATCCTCTCTCACCAGGGCCACGCCAACATCCACTACCCTACCTTGTACCTTTTTTATTACCCCATCCATGAACAGATTGAACAACCATGGAGACATGACACATCCCTGTTTCAACCCAACCTCCAAAGAGAAAAATTCACTTAGTTCACCATCCACACGCACTGCAGCCTTAGCACCATTTTACATACTCTTCAGAGCATTCAACAACTTTCCATCTACTCCATATATTCTTAACACTTTCCACAATTCTTGTCTATCCACCCTGTCATATGCTTTCTCCAAATCCATGAAAGCCGCATACAACTTCTTTCCCTTCTCTAGAAACTTTTCCACTAAAGATCTAAGAATGAATATCTGATCTACACAACCTCTTCCCTTCCTAAAGCCTCCCTGTTCTTCTCCAACTAATTCCTCTGTTCTTTCTCTGACTCTGTCAATAAGTATCCTACCATACACTTTTCCTATTATACTAAGAAGACAAATGCCCCTATGATTACCACACACTTCTTTATCCCCCTTTTCCTTTGTACAAGTGAATAATTATACCTGACTTCCAATCCTCCGGGACTCTACCTTCCTCCCAGGCCAATCTGCACATCTTCCACACCCATTCTACTACTATCTCTCCCCCATGCTTCAGCATTTCACCACACACACCATCAATTGCTGGGGTTTTCCCCCAATTTAACTTTCTTCATTGCTTCCACAACTTCTATCCTACTGATTTCTTACTGTCTTCTCACCTCCCTCCTTCTCCCAGCCATTCCCCAGCCACTTGTACTCGCATTACTTCCATCCTGTATGTTCAACAATTCCTTAAAGTGTTCTCTCCATCTGCTCACTTTTTCTCCCTTCTCCACTAGTAATCTACCATTTTTATCTTTCACTCTCCTGCTAACCTCACTTCCACCTTGTCTTACTCTCTTCACCTCTTTCCAGAACATCTTCTTACAGTCCCTCCACTTTACACTCAAATTCCATCCAAATTCCTCATCCACTCTCTTCTTACTCTCTCTTACTAATCATTTCACCTCTCTCTTTCTTTCTACATACAACTCTCTCTTCCGGCTCTCAACTTCTTCCACGCCCCTATTTCTCATCCATTCATTGTATGCTTTCTTCTTTTGTGCCACAGCCTGTCTCGCCTCTTCAGTCCACCACGCTGTTCCTTTCACCCCCCTCCGTCTTCTCTTCCTCCAACACACCACATCACATGCTGCACAGATTTCTTCTGCAAATATCCTGCACACACCTTCCACGTCTCCCATCTGCTCCAATTCATATTTGCCCAATCGTTCCTCCACTTCTCTCTTATACTCTGCCTTTTTCTCATCCTCTTGTAACCTTTCCACTCTCCTTGGTACTACTCCTTCCTCTCGTCTTTCCCCTCTTCTATTCCTCCATCTTACTTGTATCCTAATTCTGGCCACCACCAAGTAGTGGTCAGAAAGTCCACTCCCCCAACCTCTATACGCTCTTGCATCCATCCCAAACTATTGCTTACTATTATTTCATACATTTATATCCAGCTACTATAGACACATGAGCTATATTTAGCACATTGTTTTCAATTGATTTTTAGTATTCATTTACTTCAAATTTATTTCTTCTTGTTCTTACGATCGTTTTTCTTTTCAAATTTCTTTGTAGTCTCTGAAATCCTTATCTCCCAGATTTCGGGGAAGTGGGTTCATGCAGGGAAATAAAATACTCTGGCATTATCCAGAGCATTATTGACAAATCATCACCCAGAACTTAAGGGTTACCGTTCTGTGGTGCGCCTATAAAGTATACTGTATATACAGTATAGTGCATATACATTAGTAAATAGTATAGTTTCCCATGTGAACGTTTTCTTTGATTTCCCATTTTCTAGCTAGCTTGGACAATAGATGGCGTTACTGTGCGGACTCGAAACTTTAACACTGAGTCGTTACTCCGTATCTCTTCTCCTCCGTGGGTAGGGAGGAGGAAGTCGCTGTGAAAGGGAGAAGGCAGGGGGTGAGAGTTACGTAGTACGGGGGAGCAGGGGAGGTGGGGGGAGTAAGAAGGTTGGGAATGGCTTTAGTTTGATGTATCATGCATAAGAGTATTTACCGCTTAAACCCATGCAAATTAAAGGACGTTATTCACTGTTTCTACAGTAATTCAGTTATAGATATATCGATGCTTCGACCTATGTGCTCTGAATGAATAACAAAGCTCGAACTAGCCTTATGTGTGCTGAGAATGTAGGCATTCACTTTTCTATTCACACTAGCAGTGTTTCATGAAACAGTCGTCCTTCTAGAATAAACTAGGAAAACTAAGGACACCCATGTAAGCGTGTGTATATTTGGGTATAAATATAACACTGAATGAAACGCATTGGGGTTGGCCTTAATAACCAGGGGCTTTGGCCCCAATGGTTGATAGGCCGGAAAAAAAAAAAAAAAAAAAAAAACGCATTGGGGACTTTGATGAATGGTTGTGGAGAAGGAAGACGTGTTTCTGAGCTCTCCTCTAGCTACAGGGTTGCCTAACCGGCGTTAGCTTTTCCTTTTGCTCGCCACTAGGGCGTTTTTCAATAAAGTTAGGTTAGCTAGACCTCATTTTCCTCCCTGGCCTTAGTAGATATAGTAGGTGTCTATATCTAATTTTTGAGATTGCCTTTACTTACTCACCTCTGGATTGTACCCCCCACTGATCGCAATGGGGTGTGAGTTACACACAGGCGCGTCCTCCCGAGAGTGGTTTGAGAGGGTAATCTCAGCCTAGGTGGGTCTTCCCCAGGTACTTTGCCCCTTGGTCGTTTTTCTCTCGCTTCCCACTTCCCTTTCACGGGGGAAGTGGTAGCTATGACGGACGCCCCTACTGCCTCCCCCCCCCCCTTCAGGGGGGGAGGTAGTCCTGACAACATTCCTACTGTGACTGACCGGCCCCAGAATGACGGACGCCAGACTCGTTCCCCGCTTGACATACCTGTAAATAACGCGACCTTCGTAACGCTTCATGCACTAGGTTCCACTCCCCTGTCCAGATTCAATCCCTTCATTGTCAAGAAGGTGATTGATCACTGTGCGGGAGAGGTGGAACAAGTAAAAAAAAACTTGGAAATGGGGACCTCCTAGTAAAGACATTCAACTCAGCTCAGGTTAAAAACTTGCTAAAGCTGCGCAAGTTTCACTGCCATGATATCGAAGCCAAGATCCCAACATCCATGAATTCCTGCAAGGGTGTTATCACTTGCAGGGATCTCATGGTGATGAGTGAGGAAGAGATCATACAGGAACTCGCTCAGCAGGATGTAATTGATGCCAGATTCATCACTCGTTTTCAGGAAGGCGTAAGGACGAAGACAGCCACTGTTGTCCTCACTTTTGACAAAGTTTTTCTACCTACAAATGTCAAAGTAGGATATGAAATTGTAAATGTAAGACCGTACTTCCCCAATCCCCTTCGTTGTTCAAAATGTCAGCTCTATGGACATCATGAAAAGGCTTGTCTGGCTTCCAACATGGTGTGTGGCAAGTGTGCGGCTGTAGGTCACTGTGCTGACAACTGTACATCCGAGACTGAGTGCTGCTTTCACTGTAAGGATGCTCACTCCACTTCCTCGAGGGTTTGTCCCAAGTGGAAGGAGGAGAAAGAGGTCTGCACTGTGAAAGTGACTGAGGGCATTTCCTTTTACGATGCAAGGAAGAAGGTGAAGGAGTTGCATGCAACTCCCAAACCTAATATCTCCTATGCATCGGCGGTTGTGTCCCGTCCCATGATGTGCACCGTTGAGACACCCAGCTCCCACTACCACTTCCCAACGACAACCAACTACTCACCCACCTCCGTCGTCTCCAACTTGGGTACCTGTGCTCTGCTGAGCTCAATGCAGCTGACAATCCCTCGCTCACCGAATGTGACCATTGTAAAGCCATCACCCCCTTCCCCCTCCTACACTACATACTCCGCTGCCCTACCACATCCCGTCTTCGGGCAGAACTGCCCTACCCCAACCCTGACATCACAAGATGTAGTAGCATCTCTACAAATACTCCGCAGTTCCGCTGCAAGACTCATTGCCTCAATGCCTTACAGAAGTCTAGCTGCAATGGTGCGCAGCACCGCATCTCCAAGATAAGAAACATAAGAAGAAGACGTTGTGTGTGCGTGGGGCGGCCCCACCGGGACCATTCCGCGCCCACGCCTCGTCTTCCCTCATACTAATGACAAGCTCAATCCCACTGACTGGGCTAATGTATGGCTCGGCCCCCACTACAGGTGGGGGAAAACTACAAACGAACGAACGAACGTTGAGACACAGACTGACCTTACATTCGCTCCTCATGCACCACGCCCTACCTCTCAGTCTAAGCCTCCTGTATGTTCCAACTCTCTTACGGACATCCCTGTTGCTACATCATACTCTCAGGCTGCCGCTGCTCCTTCGCAGTCAGTGCGGCCAAAACAGAAGCCTGACAAGTCTGACAAAATTAATTTGACCACCCTCACTAAGCAGTCACGTCCTCATGTCCTTCCCGCTCCTGGTCCAGCGAGGGACAGAAAGAATAGCTCTTCCTCGGTGGAGTCTGGGAGCCTTATCATTGATGAAAATATGGAAGTCTCCATGAACAAGGACCGGGAAAGGTCCCCCGGTAGCCACTCGCCTGGACGCGGGGGGCATAAAAAAACTAAGCATACTGGCCACCCTCATAAATGTTAAACCGCCGCATTCACTCTATTACAGTGGAATTGTTGAGGTGTCGGGAATAAGTTACACAATATAGCAATCTTGCTGTCAATACACAGGCCAGACGTTGTTTGTTTACAGGAGACGCACCTGGAGGATCATCCTGATCCACCACAGTTCAAACACTATCACTCGTACAGAAGATATGAAGGTCACGGAGTTGCCATATACACCCACAAATCACACCCACAAACGGAAGTGATTCTAAATTCTACTCTGGAAGCTGTCGCGTGCAGAGTAAAATTTAATAACACGTATCTGTCTATTTGCTTCCTGTACTGTCCTCCACATGGCCCCATTGATAGTGATGCTTTAAATTCACTAGTTGAACATCTACCTGGGAATAAGTTAGTGTTGGGCGACTTTAATGCCCATCACTATCAATGGGGCAGCTTGAGGATTGATGGTCGTGGGGAGCAAGTAGCCGATCTAATACTACAATCCAACCCCTGTGTTCTGAACGATGGTAGAGTGACTCGTGTAGATAATCGTACTGGTAACTTTTTGGCCATTGACTTATCTTTGGCCTCCCCTGGTATACATCAAGATTTCTCATGGGACCCTTACGACGACTCCTTGGGAAGTGATCATTTACCCATCTATCTTTCTTATACACGCGACATCATTTCAGATCCTCCACCTCCAAAATTTAACTATAAGAAAGCAGATTGGGGATCCTTCTCAAGGATTGCCAATTTAGATATAACTGGGGAGACCATAGATGTTAAGGTCAAAAATATAACCCAATCCATAATACACGCAGCTGAGGCTGCTATTCCCAAGACTTCTACAGTTCATGCGAAGCATAGAGCACATTGGTGGACGCCGGATTGTTGACAAGCATTAAGAAAACGCAATAGGAGATACAGGATTATTGATAGTCAGCCCACTGAGATAAATTTTATTGCATACAAACAGGCACGGGCTGAGGCAAGAAGATTAATAAGAAGGGCCAAACGTGGCTCCTGACGGTCCTTTGTGTCCACGATGACTCGTACTACACCATTACGTAAAGTCTTGTCCACTATAAGAATATTAAATAATAAAGGCCCATACATACCTATCACCACCCTGAAAGTTAATAATAACATCTACGACGAGCCCGTGGACGTTGCTAACATCCTCGCCAGGAGTTTTTCACATGTAAGTAGCTCAGCCAATTATGACCCGCGTTTCCAACATCATAAACGCATGGCTGAGCTACAGATAATTGACTTTGCCACAGAAGACGTAGACTCCCCGTACAACCAAGAGTTTACGCTAGATGAACTGCTCCTTGCCCTTAAATCCTGTAAAGACACCAGCCCTGGACCAGACACCATCACGTACGGTATGATCCAGCATCTTAATCAGGACAACCTGATTAAGATGTTAGCATTGTACAATGAGATTTGGGTGTCTCAAACGTTCCCAAACTCATGGCACTTTGTGGACGTCATACCGATACCCAAAGAGGCTGGTTGTCTTATGAATCCCACTTCATTTCGTCCTATTGTGTTGACTTCTTGTCTATGTAAGGTCATGGAACGTATGGTAAACAATAGGCTTCTTTTTGTTTTAGAGTCGAAGAATTTGTTAAATGATCAACAATGTGGCTTCCGTAAATACAGAAGTTCACTAGATCATTTAATGAATTTGGAGCATTGTACTGCAGAGGCATTTGCCAATAAAGAATTCATGATAGGGGTGTTCTTGGACATCCATAAGGCCTATGACATGACATGGCGACACGGTATACTAATGAAGCTCTATGCTTATGGTTTAAGAGGAAATTTGCCTATTTTTATTTCAGATTTCTTAAGAGACAGAACTTTCTCTGTCAAATTGCCCCGTAACATAACATCGGATATATTTATCCAAGAAAACGGGGTGCCACATGGAAGTGTGCTTAGTCCTACTTTATTTTGTATTATGATCAATGATATTCTGTCCTCAGCTCCCATCCCGAGGAATCTTAAATACTCGCTCTACGCTGACGATTGTGCAATATGGCACTCTTCCCATAATGCACAATTTCCGGCTGGGAGGATTGCAGCCCTTGACTCCGTCCATCAATGGGCCTTGCAGTGGGGATTTAAGTTTTCCGTGCGTAAGTGTGCCGCTATAGTCTTCACTAATCGTAACGTACCTAATTTGTGCTTAACTTTGGATAATCAGGCAGTACCTTTTCAAAATTCTGTAAAATTTTTAGGAATACATTTTGATCGTAGAATGAATTTTAAACTTCACGTTAATGCTTTGCTTGCTCGTTGTGATAAACCGTTAAATGTCCTCAAGTACCTAGCGGGTACTACCTGGGGTGCCAACAGAAAATCTTTATTAATGGTGTATAAGTCCCTTATTCGATCGAAGCTAGACTATGGCGCACAGGTGTATGGCTCGGCATCCGATGCCACGCTGAAAGGATTGGATGTGCTACAGAATAAATGTTTGCGAATGTGTCTTGGAGACGTCCAGTGTACCTGTGTGGCTCGTATGGAAGTGGAGGCGAATGTGCCTCCCCTCCGTATTTGCCGTGACCACCTGGCCTTGTCCTACAGCGTAAGGACATTTAGGAAAAGTAATATCGGCAATATGGCCTGTACCCTCCTGTGTCAATACCACCACCTTCTGCGGGGGGTGCGTCGGCCACTTGCTGCTCGCCTCCACTTACTGACTCAGGAGCTTGGTGTGGACCCCAGTGACTGTGACAAATTGGTGTTCAAAAATATAGCGCCTTGGGAGCCACCCGGCTTTACAGTGGATGTCTCATGGCTCCCAGCACCAAAGGCCAAGGCGCCGGAGGCAGAGGTCCACCACTTGTTTCGTAACATCATTGTTCGTCACTTGGGGTCCCATCAATTGTACACCGACGGCTCCAAGTCGAGTGAATGTGTAGGTGCAAGTGTGTGGTCGACTGAATGTGTCCTCAGGTTTCGGCTGCCGACTCATACATCTGTGTTTACCTCCGAACTTTTTGCTATTGACAAAGCCATAGACTATGCTCTCAATTCTAGGCATGACTCATTTGTCATATTTTCAGATTCAAAATCAGCCCTTCAGGCAATTGCATCTTGAACTACGGACTCTCACGAGATCCAGGGCCGCATCGTTAATAAGTTGCATTCATGCAACAAATCATTCACGCTGATCTGGGTGCCTGGTCATTGTCGTATCTACGGCAATGAGCAGGCTGACTTACTTGCAAAGTCGGCTGTAGAGCTCGAGGAGACTTGGGACGTTCCTCGTGATCTACGGTCGAGTCTATCTCTCGGAAAGAAATCAATAAATCTTCTGTGGGAAGGTCAGTGGACCAGACTGAATATTCCAACTTGTAAGCCGTACCTGGGCGACTGGGACACTGCCAACCGTCCCAGTCGCCTAGAAGAAAAAGTGTTGGCACGGCTACGGCTTAATGCCACCATTTTAACTCACATGAAACCACATATGGAAAGACTCTTTCCACCGCACTGTGACATCTGTAATGCGGTGTTATCTATCTGTCATATCATCCTACGCTGTTGGCGATTTATTCGTGAACGTGCTTCACTTATAAATTACTGCGGCGCAGTAGACGTCCCCTTCACCCTTTCCACCATCCTGGGTGATGGGGACATTGTTATGACTGATAAATTGATGGCTTTCTTGAGAGAGAGCAGACTGATCAGAGTGATGTGACTTTTTTACTGTGTGGTTATGGTTTTATCAACGGTAAATATGTATATATTGTAATATTAATTAGGGTTGACAGTTGACATATGTTAAATAGTTCCTCCTCCCACTGATCTATTTCTAATATAGATGTCCCCTACATTAAGCCAAGTTCCTCGCCTGACAGTCACCAGCTGATGAGTGCAAGTGTGCAATATCGGAAGGTATTGGGCACTTGCAGTCGATGGTGGCCTGCTGGGCGAGGTTCTTCACTTTTTGTACAAATTATGTAAATACATTATACTATCTTGCCTAAGTTATTCTAATTAGGGACGACAGCTGACGTATATGAAAATGTTCCTGACTCGTCTGGTTCCTTTTCATATATTGATGTCCCCTATATTAGGTTGTGCCTCGACTGACAGTCACCAGGTGATGAGTGCAGGTATGTCATGTAGAAAGGCATTAAATATCTGCAGTCGATGGTGTTCTCTTGGTCGAGGCTTTTTTAACATTAGTGCAGGTCTAGTTATTTGGCTCTTAGGATTTAGTATAGTTAGCGATTTGTCTGTTAGGTGGTTAGTTTTAGGGTATTTAGATTAGGTATTTTTGATTATAAGTAATATAAGGTTAAAAATATAAAAAACTAAATTAAAATAAAAATAAAACTACAAAAAATAATAAAATAAAAATTATTATATATATATGTACGTTTGCATGAAAGTGTGTATGTTCATATGCATGGATGTGTGTATGTATGTATGTATGTATATATATATGTTCGTGTATATATGTATATATATATATGTCAATATATATACATATATATATATTTTGCCTTAATGAACAGGGGCTCCGGCCCCAATGGTCGATAGGCAAAAAAAAAAGAAAAAAAAAAAAACGCATTGGACTTTTATGCATGGTCGTGGAGAATAAAGACGTGTTTTCTGAGCTCTCCTCTAGCTATAGGGCTGCCTCACCGGCATTAGGTTTCCTTTTTTTTCGCCACTAGGGCGTACTTTCAGTTAGGCTAGCTAGTATTCATTTTCCTCCCCTCCCTGTTAGAGATACAATAGGTGTTTGTATCTTTTCCTGAGTTTACCTTTGTTTATCGCCCACGGAGGGTCCCCCCCACTGATCGCTCTGGGGCGTGAACGGACACGGTCGGGCCTCCCTGGAGTTGTTTGAGAGGGCAGCCTCAGATTTAGGTGTTTTGCCCCGGGTTGTTTGCCTTTTGTTTGTTTTCTCGTCTTCTTCCCACTTCCCCCTCTAGGGGGGAGTGATACTATGACGGACACCCCTACTGCCTCCCCTCCATTCAGGGGGGGAGGTAGTCCTGACCGACCCCCGACTGACCAACGGACGGACTGTCCCCCGACTGAACGGCCCCGGACCCGAGCACTTGACATCAGTGTAAATAATGCCTCATTCATCCTCATTCACGCAGTTGGTTCTACTCCCCTGTCCAGCCTGAATCCCTTCATCATCAAGAAGGTGATTGATGGGTGTGCAGGTGAGGTGGAACAAGTTAAAAAACTTGCAAGTGGAGATCTCTTGGTAAAGACTATCAGTTCTGCCCAGGTAAAGGACTTGCTGAAACTGAGGAAGTTCCACAGTTACGATGTCCAGACGACAATCCCCCACTCCATGAATTCCTGCAAGGGTGTTATCACCTGCAGGGATCTGGTGCTTATGGAAGAGGAAGAAATCGTACAAGAACTTGCTCAGCAAGATGTAATAGAGGCCAGATTTATTACAAGATTTTCAGAAGGCATAAGGACGAAGACCGCAACAGTTGTTTTGACTTTTGGAAAAGTATCTCTTCCAGCCAATGTGAAAGTTGGATACGAAATTTTCTATGTCAGACCATACATCCTGAACCCCCTTCGTTGTGCAAAATGTCAGATATATGGACACCATGAAAAGGCTTGTCGGTCTTCCAACCTAGTATGTGGCAAGTGCGCGGCTGTAGGCCATTCTGCTGACGACTGTACATCAGAGAATGAATGTTGCTTTCACTGCCAGGGCGCTCACCCCACTTCCTCTCGGGTTTGTCCCAAGTGGAAGGAGGAGAAAGAGGTCTGCACAGTGAAGGCAACTGAGGGCATTTCCTTTTACGATGCTAGGAAGAAGGTGAAGGAGTTGCATGCAACTCCCAAACCTAATATCTCCTATGCATCGGCAGTTGTGTCCTGTCCTGTGATGTGCACCGTGGAGACACAGACTGACCTTACATTCGCTCCTCATGCCCCACGCCCTACCTCTCAGTCTAAGCCTCCTGTGTGTTCCAACTCTCTGACAGACATCCCTGTTGCCACTTCATACTCTCAGGCTGCCGCTGCTCCTTTGCAGTCAGTGCAGCCGAAACAGAAGCCTGAGAAGTCAGATAAAATTAACTTGACCACCCTCACCAAACAGTCACGTCCTCATGTCCTTCCTGCTCCTAGTCCAGCGAGGGAGAGAAAGAATAGCTCTTCCTCGGTGGATTCTGAGAGCCTTGTTATTGACGAGAATATGGAGATCTCCACGAGCAAGCACTGGGAAAGGTCACCCAGTAGCCATTCGCCTGGTGGCGGGCGGCATAAAAAAACTAAGAGCACTGGCCACCCTCGTAAATCTTAAACCGTCACTTTCACTGTATTACAGTGGAATTGTAGAGGTGTCGGGACTAAGTTACCAAATATAGCAATCTTGCTGTCAATACACAGGCCAGACGTTATTTCTTTACAGGAGATGCGCCTGGAGGATCACCCTGATCCTCCACAGTTCAAACATTATCACTCGTATAGAAGATATGAAGGTCACGGAGTCGCCATATACACCCACAAATCACACCCACAAACAGAAGTGATTCTAAATTCTACTCTGGAAGCGGTCGCGTGCAGAGTAAAATTTAATAACATGTATCTGTCTATTTGCTCTCTGTACTATCCTCCACATGGCCCCATTGATAGTGATGCTTTAAATTCACTAGTTGAACATCTACCTGGGAATAAGTTAGTGTTGGGCGACTTTAACGCCCATCACTATCAATGGGGTAGCTTGAGGATTGGTGGTCGTGGGGAGCAAGTAGCCGACCTAATACTACAGTCCAACCTCTGTCTTCTGAATGATGGTAGAGCGACTCGTATAGATGATCGTACTGGTAACTTTTCGGCCATTGACTTATCTTTGGCCTCCCCTGGCATACATCAAGATTTCTCATGGGACCCTTACGACGACTCCTTGGGAAGTGATCATTTACCCATCTGTCTTTCTTATACACGCGACATCATTTCGGACCCTCCACCTCCAAAATTTAACTATAAGAAAGCAGATTGGGGATCCTTCTCAAGGATCGCCAATTTCGATATATCTGGGGAGACCATAGATGTTAAGGTCGAATATATAACTACTTCCATATTACACGCAGCTGAGGCTGCTATTCCCAAGACTTCTACAGTTCAGGCGAAGCATAGATCACATTGGTGGACGCCGGATTGCCGATAAGCATTAAGAAAACGCAATAGGAGATACAGGATTTTTGATAGTCAGCCCACCGAGGAAAATTTTATTGCATACAAACGGGCATGGGCTGAGGCAAGGGGAATAATAAGAAGGGCCAAATGTGACTCCTGGAGGTCCTTTGTGTCCGCGGTGACTCGTACTACACTGGTCCACTATAAGAATATTAAATAAAAAAGGCCCATATATACCTATTACAACCCTTCAGGTTAATAATAACATCTATGACGAGCCTGTGGACGTTGCTAACATCCTCGCCAGGAGTTTTTCTCACATAAGTAGCTCAGCCAATTACGACCCACGTTTTCAACACCATAAACGCACGGCTGAGCTACAGATTATTGACTTTGCCACAGAAGACGTAGACTCCCCGTACAACCAAGAGTTTACGCTAGATGAACTGCTCCTTGCCCTTAAATCCTGCAAAGACACCAGCCCTGGACCAGACACCATCACGTACGATATGATCCAGCATCATAATCAGGACAACCTGATTAAGATGTTAGCATTGTAAAATGAGATTTGGGCGTCTCAAACGTTCCCAACCTCATGGCAGTTTGCACACGTCATACCGATACCCAAAGAGGCTGGTCGTCTTATGAATCCCACTTCATTTCATCCTATTGTGTTGACTTCTTGTCTATGTAAGGTCATGGAACGTATGGTAAACAATAGGCTTCTTTTTGTTTTAGAGTCGAAGAATTTGTTAAATGATCAACAATGTGGCTTCCGTAAATACAGAAGTTCACTAGATCATTTAATGAATTTGGAGCATTGTACTGCAGAGGCATTTGCCAATAAAGAATTCATGATAGGGGTGTTCTTGGACATCCATAAGGCCTATGACATGACATGGCGACACGGTATACTAATGAAGCTCTATGCTTATGGTTTAAGAGGAAATTTGCCTATTTTTATTTCAGATTTTTTAAGAGACAGAACTTTCTCTGTCAAATTGCCCCGTAACGTAACATCGGATATATTTATCCAGGAAAACGGGGTGCCACAGGGAAGTGTGCTTAGTCCTACTTTATTTAGTATTACGATCAATGATATTCTGTCATCAGCTCCCATCCCGAGGAATCTTAAATACTTGCTTTACGCTGACGATTATGCAATATGGCACTCTTCCCGTAATGCACAATTTTCGGCTGGGGGGATTCAAGCAGCCCTTGACTCCATCCACCAATGGGCCTTGCAGTGGGGATTTAAGTTTTCCGTGCGTAAGTGTGCCGCTGTAGTCTTCACTAATCGTAATGTCCCCGATTTGCTTTTATTTTTGGATAATCAAGTGGTACCTTTTCAAAATTCTGTAAAGTTTTTGGGCCTCCACTTTGATCGCAGAATGAATTTTAAACTTCATGCTCGTTGTGATAAACCATTAAATGTCCTTAAGTACCTAGTGGGTACTACATGGGGTGCTGACAGAAAATCTTTATTAATGGTGTATAAGTCCCTTATTTGATCGAAGCTAGACTATGGAGCACAGGTGTATGGCTCGGCATCCGATGCCACACTGAAAGGATTGGATGTGCTACAGAATAAATGTTTGCGAATGTGTCTTGGAGCCGTCCGGTGTACCCGTGTGGCTCGTATGGAAGTGGAGGCGAATGTGCCTCCCCTCCGTATTCGCCGTGACCACCTGGCCTTGTCCTATGGCGTAAGGACATTTAGGAAAAGTAATATCGGCAATGTGGCCTCTACCCCCCTGCGTCAATACCACCACCTTCTGCGGGGGGGGGGGGTGTCGGCCACTTGTCATTCGCCTCCACTTACTGACCCAGGAGCTTGGTGTGGACCCCAGTGACTGTGACAAATTGGTGTTCAAAAATATAGCGCCTTGGGAGCCACCCGGCTTTACAGTGGATGTCTCATGGCTCCCAGCACCAAAAGCCAAGGTGCCGGGGGCGGAGGTCCACCATTTGTTTCGTAACATCATTGTTCGTCACTTGGGGTCCCATCAGTTGTACACTGACGGCTCCAAGTCGAGTGAATGTGTGGGTGCAAGTGTGTGGTCGACTGAACGTGCACTTAGGTATCAGTTGCCGACTCATACATCTGTGTTTACCTCCGAACTTTTTGCTATTGACAAAGCCATAGACTATGCTCTCAATTCTAGGCATGACTCATTTGTCATATTTTCAGATTCAAAATCAGCCCTTCAGGCAATTGCGTCTTGTACTACGGACTCTCACGAGATCCAGGGCCGCATCGTTAATAAGTTGCATTCATGCAACAAGTCATTCACGCTGATCTGGGTGCCTGGTCATTGTCGTATCTACGGCAATGAGCAGGCTGACTTACTTGCAAAGTCGGCTGTAGAGCTCGAGGAGACTTGGGATGTTCCTCGTGATCTACGGTCGAGTCTATCTCTCGGAAAGAAATCAATACATCTTCTGTGGGAAGGTCAGTGGACCAGACTAATTATTCCAACTTGTAAGCCGCACCTAGGCGACTGGGACACCGCCAACCGCCCTAGTCGCCTTGAGGAAAAAGTATTAGCACGGCTACGGCTTAATGCCACCATTTTAACTCACATGAAACCATACATGGAAAGATGCTTCCCACCGCACTGTGACATCTGTAATGCGGTGTTATCTATCAGTCATATCATCCTGCGCTGTCGGCGATTTATTCGTGAACATGCTTCACTTATAAATTACTGCGGTGCAGCAGACGTCCCCTTCACCCTTTCCACCATCCTGGGTGATGGGGACATTATTATGACTGATAAGTTGATGGCTTTCCTGAGAGAGACCGGACTGATCAGAGTGATGTGACTTTTTTACTGTGTGGTTATAGCTTTTATCACCTGTAAATATGTATATATAGTACTGTTAATTAGGGTTGACAGTTGACGTATTTGAAACAGTTCCTCCACCCACTGATCTATTTCTAATATTGATGGCCCCTACATTAAACCCCGTTCCTCGACTAACAGTCACCAGCTGATGAGTGTAAGTGTTCAATATAGAAAGGTATTGGGCACTTGCAGTCGATGGTGGTCTGTTGGGCGAGGTTCTTCACTTTTTGTACATATTATGTAAATACAGTATACCATCATGCTTAAGTTATTCTAATTAGGGCCGACAGCTGACGTATATGGAAATGTTCCTGACTCGTCTGATTCCCTTTCATATATTGATGTCCCCTATATTAGGTTGTGCGTCGACTGACAGTCACCAGGTGATGAGTGCAGGTATGTCATGTAGAAAGGCATTACATATCTGCAGTCGATGGTGTTCTGTAAGTTGAGGTGTGTTTACCATTAGTGTAGGTCTAGCTATTTGTCTCTGTAGGATTTAGTATAGGTTAGCGATTTGTCTGTTAGGTGATTAGTTTTAGGGTCTTTAGATTAGTTTGTCTTTATAATATAAGGTATAAAAAAATATAAAACCAAGAAAAAATTTAAAAAATAAAAATACAAAAATAAAAATAAAAATAAAATTATTATATATATGTACGTTTGCATGAAAGTGTGTCTGTATGTATGCATGGAAGTGTGTGTGTGTGTGTGTGTGTGTGTGTGTATATATATATATATATATATATATATATATATATATATATATATATATATATATATATATATATATATATATATATATATATATATTTTTGTATATATATGTATATATGTTTAAATGTATATAAATATATATATCCGGCCTTAATAACCAGGGGCTTCGGCCCCAATGGTTGATACGCCAGGGGAAAAAAAAAAAAAAAACATTTTCAGTACTGGCGGTAGTACCATACACAAGCTACCTAAGTTGCGTGCTTCTCTGTCAAACAACCGTTCCACCTCACTACCAAGTATCAACTCAGTCATATAATAATATAACAAAATGATTTAGTGTTTTGTAAGGCTAAAACAGCAGATTATGATTATATGCCAATGGATACACAGGCAGATGAAATAAACAGGCTACAGTCCCCTTTAATTACAATTGACCAGGATTTCTGTAACACCTGCATTGATTAATGTTTTCATAGGAGGAAACTATTTTGAAATACTCCGCAACAATAGCCAGGTAACGATAAAAAAAAAAAGAATATTTTGTCGTGTGTGTGTGTGTGTGTGTGTGTGTGTGTGTGTGTGTGTGTGTGTGTAATTTGCTAATGAAATTTACCTAATTATTACAAGCTAATGATGCTTTACACTCATAAGATGGTGTGAGTAAAAGAAAAAGTGAGTCATATGACACTCATACTAAATCGTGTGCTGTTTTTTTCAACTATTCAGCGTTCAGATATTTACAATGAGGAAAACGATATATCATTTTTTACATTACTCTCTCTCTCTCTCTCTCTCTCTCTCTCTCTCTCTCTCTCTTCGATGAGAGACCATCCATGTTCGTCTCCGCTTGGGTCATAACCTCCTTACTCTGGTCATTTAATGAGTCCTGACCCTCCGCCACTCTGCTACCACTGTTACTGCCCCATAACTGTCCGTCACTTTTTTCTTGACTGCACGTCTACCCTCCGCCACCGTCTCTCTGCTCTTCCACTCCTCACTACAACGGGCCCTCAGTGCATATTGATTCTTAGGTGATTGTCCCACTGTTTCTTTTCCAGTATCATTGGTTTTATTTGTTTTTCACATATTGCATTGAATATCATTATCCCCCATGCTCCCTGCTACATTAGTGCCATGTAGACATGGTGCTAGATCTTCATTAGCTATTCTCTCTCTCTCTCTCTCTCTCTCTCTCTCTCTATCTCTCTATCTATCTATCTATCTATCTCTCTCTCGGTCATGTAACACAGAACATAAATCACTGAACTCGTTATTATCGCCACTACTGTAAAGAAATACATAAGATGGAAGTATTAGAGTAAGGTTTAGCTTGCGACAGGGAAGCTATTGTTTGAATAGCAGGATTTTATGAACCAGGAAGTCAGTATCTTCC
>NC_136974.1:13426594-13476594 GCF_032717465.1 Coenobita brevimanus | reverse complement strand
GTTGAACATAGGGAATGAAAGTAATGACTCTGAGTATAAGTGGCTGGGGAATGGCTGGGAGAAGGAGGGAAGTAAGAAAGGAGTAAGAGATCAGTAGGAAGGAAGTAGTGGAAGCAATGGAGAAAGTCAAAAGGGAGAAAGCCGCAGGAAGTATTGAAGTATGTGATGAAATGCCGAAGTGTGGGGAAGAGATAGTAGTAGAATGGATGTGGAAGATGTGCAGTTTGGCCTGGAAGGAAGGTAGAGTTCCGGAGGATTGGAAGTCAGGTATAATTACTCCCCTGTACAAAAGAAAAGGGGGGAAAAAGAAGTGTGTGGTAATCATAGAGGCATTAGTCTTCTGCGTGTAATAGGAAAAGTATATGGCAGGATACTTATTTACAGGGTTAGGGAAGGAACAGAGGAATTAGTTAGAGAAGAACAGGGAGCTTTTAGGAAGGGAAGAGGTTGTGTGGATCAATTACTTATTTTTAGGTCTTTAATGGAAAAGTTTCTGGATAAGGGAAGGAAGTTTTAAGCGGCTGTCATGGATTTGGAGAAAGCATATGACAGAGTGGATAGACAAGGAATTTGGAAAAAAGTTAGAACATATGGAGTAAATGGTAAGTTGTTGAATGCTGTGAAGAATATGTATGAGGGTGCTAAGGCTGCTGTGCGAGTGGACAGTGAACCGAGTGAATTTTTTCATCTTAATGTTGGATTGAAACAGAGATGTCATGTCTCCCTGACTGTTCAGTCTTTATATGGATGGGGTTATAGAAGCGGCGCTAATAAGAGAGGGCAGTGTTTGGAAACTTCCTGTACTGTTGATTGCAGATGATACTGTATTGTTAACCCCTAAACCCCGAGGTTGTTTTTGCTTGACTTGCGTGTCTCGCGGGCATATTCACGCTCCGACAGACTCTTTAAAAATATTTGCCAAAAATCAGTTATTATTCCTAGAATATTAAAATTATATATGCCTATGGCACATGCCTTCAGCTTTCTCCTGGGATGTTTGTTGAGCCTTCGACGAGTACCGTAGGACTTGTGGAGACCTCTGAAGTTGGGTAACGAAGTCTCCACTTTACACTTCCGACAACCCGTAATACGATTACCACAGCCTGATATTATCACTAGAAACACTAATCTATGATTCTCAAATAGTTTGGAATCCATACTCCAAAGAAAACACTGTGAAAGCACTCGTTTACCACTGGTATTCTGTCATTTATTATTCATAAAAACACTCACACTTTATATTTCTATTACTATATAACACTTTTATATATCTACAGTCTTTATCCATAAATTTCCTTCAGTAATAGTAGTTTTTTGTCACTGTAGGCATTCAATTTCTCTTTCAGTAAATTATGTAGCATTCACTTTCTCGTCCTGTATTATAGCGATGAGAGTGAATTTGTCACTTTCACTTCCATTTTCATAACTCATAGTATTCATACATGCTAGAGTGAAACTTTCACTTTCATACTCCCAGTATATATACTCGTATTCTTATATTACTACTCATTTACATTTCTATTTTCATTCTCTATTTTTTTACATTATTTACATTTCTATTTTATTTACACTGTGTTAGGCACTGTCACTTGCAGTAACTTATAAAACTATTTTGCACTGTTCACTTACATTTACATTCACTGCTTTCACTTGCTGTTTACATATTATATACATATTATTTACATTTCCACTTGCACTGTTTTACTCACCAGAAAGATCATAGTCACTGTCTATCATTTTCATTGACAAATTAGCCAGTTGACGTTCCACAGCAGTCACTTAGCCCTTTACCCCTTTCCATGCAAGGTTTAGTAGGGGGTAGAGGTCACAGGGCCCTTTGCATGGGGCTAAAAACCGGAGGAATTGGACAGGCGCGAATCCGACGTGGTTTCACCTTGAAAGACGAGAGTAAACTGAATACAGTGTGGTGGCCTAGCCGCTTAGGGGGAGTGCAATGCTGCCAATGTCAGCATGGTGACAGCTGCTAATATATACGCTATTAAATGATTGGCAGGAAATCTAGACAATACATAATAAATTAGGTAGTTCCAGGTGAATGTAAATATCACTTAGGCTTATCCCTTCCTTTCTTATATATTTTTTTATTACGAGAATAGATTATACGGCATATTTCAAGGGGAAATAAACAGCAAAAATTAGCGAACGAGTGCACGTGAGGTGTTGTCAGGTGATAATTAGCCAATTCCAGGTGTATGGCACTATCACTTACCTTATTTCCTTTTTGTATATATTATTTGGTATAAGTATAGGGCATAGGGCTTATTTCACTGGATGAAATCAGTGGAAAATTCCAGGGAAGATTTACTTATTGTAGCACAGTCAGGCAGGCGAGAGGAGAGGGTAATGGAGGGGAGGTATGGAGGGGAGTCAAGAACGGGGAGAAATGGCTAAATTGTTAACAATGGATGGGACTACAGATGAGATTAGGAGTGCTGACTAGTGTTGGACATTGGCAGTACTGATAGATGATACAAGCCATCACTTGAAAGCCCGGGCGAATTCAAAATAACACAGAATCACAAAAGTGACACCCCGCGGTATGATCCCTTGCTCCCAAGCATCACGAAAGTGACGCCCCACAGTTAACGGGTTAAGGGAAGATGAAGGGAAACTGCAAGGCTTGATGAATGAGTTTGGGAGAGTGTGTACGAAACGGAATCTAAAGATGAATCTAGGGAAGAGTAAAGTTATGGCCTTTGAGAGAAATGAAGTCACTAAATGTACAGTGAGGTAGGATGATGCGGAAATGAAAAATGTGAGTGCATTTCACTGCTTTGGGTTGTGTGATGAGTAAGGATGGAAGTTTGGAGGGTAAGGTGCTTGAAAGGCTACAAGAAGGAAGAAAGGTTTGCTGGTTCTTTGAAAACACTGATAAAAAATTGGGAAGAAAGCACAGAAGCAAAAATGTTGCTGCATGATAGTACTGTGATACCAACTCAAACATATGGAAGTGAAGCTTGCACCTTATTGGAGGGACACAAGTCAGTAGTGAGAGCATTGGAAATTAGTTATTTGAGAGGAGCATGTGGAGTTTCTTGTGTAGGTTTTTATGTGTTATATGTAACAATAACAGACAGAAAAATAAAAATATTGATATGAGTAACACATACACAATAAGTTATGTCCGATGTACACAAGGAAAGTCTAACACATGTTCTAGTTCAAGAATATTGATGTATCACAAAGTCTTTCAGCCAGACAATACATGTATCTCATAAGAACATAGTACAACCAACTTGAGCAGTTATCTGATGTCATGGAAAACTACCTATGGAAAGGTAACAGACCATGACACACCTATACACCGGTCAGTATATAACCCCAGGGGAAGCAACCGTACGGGCGGAGAGCCCGAGATAACAGTCGGAGATAGAGTAGGAGAGGGTAATTAGGTGGTTTGCCGTTACGTTAAGCTGTCTAGCACATCTTCATATAACTTTGTACAATCTCTCCATAACCCAAGAAGCGACTGTAATTCACCTCACATACGATAAAAGATTACACAGAAAGAGAGAGAGAGAGAGAGAGAGAGAGAGAGAGAGAGAGAGAAAGAGAGAGAGAGTGCTACATATTCACTTTACTCGACAACGCACCATTTTACTAGTGGCGACCCACACTCCACTGGTGATAAAGGGGCAGCCATTAATCTACGATACACCTTCAATCTCTCTCCATCTAATCTAGCTATACATGAGAGACAGACTGACAAGTTAGGAAGTATAGGAATATTGTGGTGTGGTTGTTGATGTGGCAGAAAGTGTTAGGAGAAATACATTGAGATGGTTTGGCCATGTGGAGAGGGTGGAAAGCGAAAGACTAACGAGGAGAGTGTATGTGAATGTATGGAGGTATGTGAGAGTGTATCTATGGAGGGGGGATATGGAGGAGGAGGACGAGGATGAGATGGAGGGATGGAGTGAAAAGATGTATGAGAGAGGGAGGTGTGAGCTGGAAGCAGGGCAATGAAATGGCGGGGGACAGGATGACATGGAGTCGATTTGTTTGTGACCACCCCTTACGGGATTGAGGTGTGTGGCCATAAATAGAAAAAAGAGTTTTAATTTTCCGAAATGATAGTTTTCATCTAGGCATCAAATTCGAAAAGTCAAATAATATTTTCGTTTCCAGTTATAAGTCTGAGTGAACGTGATTGGGAGGAACAGAGTTAACGGTGTGTAATTTCCTTACCAAAAACATGCGTGAATCGTGTAACATGTAAACATCTGGTTATTTCATGGTTGGATATTCCTCAATGATGTGTAATGAATAGAGACTTACAGTAGCAGCAAAAAGAATTGGGCAGTGGCTCTGAGTTCTGAGCGCGCACCAAAAGTTACCCTATTGCATCCATAAAACACAGTAAATTTTAACACTTATCACTTCTAATACTGTACCTCGTGCTTCATCCCTTAGCCTTCTTGCATGCTCATAAACGGCGAGGGACTGATGAGGCAAGGTTCTGGATGATGTTGAGTAGAACATTGCGCCACTCATCCGTGATGGCGGCGTGGAGCTTGTCGAGTGTGGAGGTGTCCCGGCCCCTTAACCGGTGCTTGACGATTGACCACAGGTTTTCAATTGGGTTAAAATCTGGTGAATTACCAGGCCAGTCCTTGAAGTATCTTACACCACAATTGTCTAACCACTCAGTTACATATTTTGAGGTGTGTGCAGGCGCACCGTCCTGCATGAAAAAGTTAGCGCGACACTGGCGGAAACACTCTGGTAAATGCTCTGAGAGAAGCTCAAGATAGGAATACCTGTTCACAGTTTCATTCTTAGAAAAGAACACTAGCTCACCAACACCAAAGAAACTAAAAGCATCCCAAACCATCAGATAATCAGGGTGTTTAGTGGTAGCAGCAATGTATTTGTTCGTGAGAGGGTTGCTGGTGTGGCAGCGCCTCACATTTCCACCCCTATTTCCAGTCACAGTAAAGGTTACCTCGTCTGTCCACAGCACTTTGCGCCATCTGGCCACAGCCCGCTGTAAGTAGCGCCTGGCAAAATCGACCCTAAGGCTAGCTTGGTGTAAGGCTCTTAGTGGCTTCCTGTGAGGCCAGTGTGAGTGGTAGCCGAGCCTGTGGAGCAAAACGTGTCGTACTGTTCTAACATTCACATTTCTTAAGAGAACCGGGTTATTTTCCTTCAACTGTCTTGCTGTTAGACGAGGATTACTCTCTATTTGTCTTCTGAGTACATGCAAAGTGCGTTGAGTCACTTTCTGGGGCCTGCCATATTTTTTCTTGTGGTGCAGTGGGGTGGCGCCGCCGCCATCATGCAAGCGCTTGGTCCAACAATGCACTGTCTTGATGTTAATTCCAGTTAACCATGCAATCTCGTTGTTGGAGGTACCATCCCTACACAGCGTAGTTATCGTAGATAACTGCTCAGACGTTAAGTTTTTGCCTCCAACCATAATAACGCCTACTGGGGGAGGAAAACACACGCGACCCAGGGTGTGACAACATGTTGCAACATGAGAGGCAGTCAGACAATCCTTCCCCTGTCATAGTTGCAAGCACACTGAGCTCATCATAGAGGGCCTTATCATAGGGCATGTTTATGTCGTCCAAGCTGGAGCTTGGGATTTGAAGCGCGTCTTGGGGTGCTTGGTTTTTGTCCGCAAAAACAGTCCAGGATACGTAGAACCGAAAAATTACTTGCCAATCGCAAAGTAAACAGAGGCGTTCGCCAAAGACGATCTTCTGACGAATATGCAACTTACATGTAGCCGTTATTTGTGCTGAACCTGCTCTATATGTCGTTAATATTAGCCACCTGCACCCTAATTTTATGTACATAATGCTAATTTCAGGATATATGTCATTTATGTGTCCTTGTTGGCCAATCTCACTTTCCCCAAGCTACACCAAGACTACTCCCGACCACGCTTGGGTGGGATACGAAGACGGTCTTGGTTTTGATGACAAACGCTTGGGCCAGCTTCGAATCACTTTGGCCTACAAAAACAGCGCAACTTGGTTTCACCAAAGATGGCTTCGAATCCAATCCCTCAGCTTGGACAACAAAAACGCAGCTAAATAGAGGGATCTCTGCTTGAATGCCTGACGTACGATCAATCATACCCTGACAAACGGTCGACTAATGAGACAGGTGATATCAGTTATGGCAAAAATTGATGGGCATGCACTTCCGCGCCTATTTCTTTTTACATGTAAACATCTGGTTATTTCATGGTTGGATATTCCTCAATGATGAGTGATGAATAGAGACTTAAGAAGCTTCTGAATATTAAATGTCAATGAAATTGATATTGCCTCCCTCGTCCTTCCACTTTCTCTATCTGATTCCTGAACCTCCTGCCTTGCCCTCGTCATGCAGTATAGAAAAAAATATAAAATATCCGACCATTTTTGTACTCTTTCATGTATGTGTAGCATATAGTTAGTGAAGGTAGACGTTAGGAAAAACAAATACAGTATAATAAATGCTGCATTAAACAGGATAATGTAACGCCATACAAAAGCTGAAACAAATCATACCCACAAACACACAGACATTCATATACGAAAGCAAATACACATTAGCACATACCACCACCCATACAAAGTGCGAAAACAAAGCAAAAACAAAAACCCAAAAACAAAGCACACACATGCATACAAATGCAACCCCAGAATGAAAGAAAAGCATTCAGGAGCCCAATACTAATCGCCTGCCAGAATATGCTGTTGGCCAAGTTACAAACTACTTTAAAACCAAAAGTAAAGGAAATTCGCAAAACACTACGGAATTCAGTCACAGCGTTTCACAAGAAGCCAATCCATTTTACAGAAACTAGCTGACCTTTGGGAGCCATTATGGTGACCTTGGCCTTGACCCCGAGTGCCCATTTTTTAACTTACCCAAGAGTTTGGCCGTATCTTGATACCCTGAAGGTTTCATGTTGATAGCTCAAGCCGTTCATGAGATATAATGGTGCTAAGGGCAGGCGATAAAAATAAGTTGACCTTTGGCAGCAATTTTGGTGACGACCTCGACCGCGAGTGCCCATTTCCGAATTCGTCCAAAATTTTGGCCATATCTTGATACCCTGGAAGGTTTCATGTTGATAGCTCAAGCCGTTCATGAGATATAATGGGAACAGATACACACACACACACACACACACACACACACACACACACACACACACACACACACACACACACACCAACAGACAGACAAATGCGGGCAAAAACATTATCGCACCGCCTTCCTTAAGGCGGGTGATAAATGTGCACAAAATATAGAAAGCATAAGCACACGCACAAACACACACAAATACACACGAGCACAGTCATGATGCACACACACTCACACACACACACACACACACACATACACACATTCATATACAGAGAGAGAGAGAGAGAGAGAACAGTTTGGCACTTGCTGAAATTAGGACCATCTCTGAACCACGCTTGGGAACAAGTGTTGTGTTGCCCGATAACAGCTGCCACCACCATCATCACCCCTGCCACCACCAACACTATAGCTACCACCATCATCACTAACAACACAGCTACCACCACCACCACTAATACCACCACAACCACCACAGCTACCGCCACCACTACCACCACCACTACTGCCACCACATCTACTGCCACCACTATTACCACCACCACCATTATCACCATCATCACAACTACAGCTACCACCACCACCACTACTGCCACCACATCTACCGCCACCACTATTACCACCACCACCATTATCACCATCATCACAACTACAGCTACCACCACCACCAAAGGTACCACCACCACACCACCACAGGTACCACCACCACAGGTACCACCACCACTACCTTTAGCATCACAGTTACCATTGTCACGAATCAATTCGTGACATTGTGATAGTATGATATTGGGAACACCTGAAGAATGTTGACATGCATAAACTTTCGCTCAATCCGTTAACTGCCTCGCTTTCACACTCAGATCATAATGAGTTCTCATAAACCTTGTCATTGGTTTCATAAGTGACTGTCTTTCCATATAGACAGTGGAGTTCACAGAGCGAAACTTAATTATGTAATTGTCATTCCCACGCATTGCTTTTCTGACCACTGAGTTGAGCCACGCTCATCTCTCGTGCTTTGTGCCCCAGCTTGCTTATTTTAGTTAGTCAGCTTCAGACCGCCACGGGAGAAGGTACTCGTCGTGCCCAGTGATGACAGCAGAGTCTTCAGTTGTACAACAAATTCCCCCCATTTCCCCACCGAGTTGGTGATTGGCGTATTGGACTTAGCAGCAAGCAGCGCCTGCCGTAGCATCAGACAGATGCCCAGTCTTGTGTAGCTTCACCTCCGTTTCCTCCACTGACTAGTATTTCCATTCTTTTTCCTAGGTTAAAGTCTATTTAGCTTTCTGAATGAGAGTGAGTGAGTGTATTTCCTTTGATATTTGAGTTCACTTTGAGATATTTGTAATGTAAATTTTTCTTGTAATTGATGAATTTACAGTTCTTTCCTTGAGCTTAGTGTAAATGTAGAATCGTGTTTGATTTCTCTATATTGAGCTTACTTTAGTGTGCTACTCCTAGTTTGAACAAACTTCTTATATTAATCACGATTGGTATTTAAGTCAGCTCTTCCATATTACATCTTAAATCAGTTGTGCCAGCCAGGATTTGGCATCAGTAAGGACCTGTCCATCATCATTAGTATTAGTTATTGATTGTCAGGGGGTAAGGACACTTTCTCAGAGGCCAACAGTACTAATGCTACAGCATTCGTGAGTAGATAGTCTCTGCTGTGTAATGTTGAGAAGTTTAGAAAATTTTTGTCTTTAGAGAACTGGTGAGGTAAGCCACATAAAATAAATTTACTTCTAGATTCCAAAAGTCAGGTCCTTGTATCAACTAATATTTATATATTAGCATCTTATTCATTTATTTCACATCCCCCTGTGACATCTGGCAACCATGCCAGATATTAACTCCTGGCTTTAAAGTTATTAATGAAATAATACTCACTCACTCTTAGCTAGGCATTTCTTATCAATAAAGTCTTTAGGCACTATCTTACTTGTGGTTAGTGGTTCTGCTTTATTAATTTTACATAAGAGTTTCCCCACTCAGTTGCATTTTTTTATTTCTTTACCAGTTTAACTAGATAAAACTGGTCACTACCAGCCTGTACCTATATTCTTTACTTTCAATTATTAGCATTTCTCTGCAAAACAGCAGTCAATACATCAGTCTTTAACCCACCCCATCCCAACGTTTTCTGGGCAGTGGTACGCCCCAGTCCTGACATTTTTGGACCTTTTTTTTTTTTTTGGCTCAAACATCCGCTTTTGGTGAGGAACATCGAAAATTCATAGAGAAATCGCTCACCTGAGGTTTAAAATACTCGATCCAGGTAGGAGTACTCCTTACCTTACAGGGTTTTCTATCAGGCTGGCTGCAAAGAAAACGAGTTCTATGGGAGGATAACTATTCTACACCACTCATAAACGGTATTTATTTATCTATTTGATACGAATTTATATGTAGTACGAGAGTATATTGGTTTTCAAACGGTAATATAGGCATTATAAGCATTGTTTCACTCACTAACTCATCACCATTCCTGACCTTTTTTTGCCACATTACCTGATCATCATTTCTGACTGTTTCTTCCTCTAATGCTTGTCCTCCACATTGTCATCGATTGGGGAATCACTCTGGCCCTGAATTTCGTACCGTGGCATGACATGGCTTTACTGGCCAGGTCACTGATAACAGGTAAATTGCTGAGAAAAGGTCATGCAGGGGGGGGAGGAGGTCATGCTGGGTAAGGCATTGTCCCTGCCTGGCATCTTGTAGAGGAAGGTGTCCTATGTATACATGCCAAAAATCACTCGCAAAAATTGAAAATTGTGCAAATTAGGGACGTTGCAATGTTGCCGCGTTAATTTACGTCTCCGGGATATGAGTGCACATCATGTGAGGACGTGAATTCACGTCTCCGGGATGGGGCGGGTTAATCCACTCAGCCTTAGTTGAGTTAGAATCATGGCTAGTAATACAGTAATCCCCGTACAATCCGGACGCCCACTTTCCGGACACCCCACTTACTGGATATTATGGGCCTGGACCTTCGGAACCCAATAATGGCCTCCCCCCCCAAAAAAAAAAAATCCCCCCAGAATCCGAATGTTTCCCCGCCCGTAATTTGAAATTGCCGTGCAGCGCCAAACAGCTGTTTACTCCGTGGCTCATTCATCCCTCCCCTCCTCCCTCCTCCCCACTCCCCTGTCAAGGTTGCCATTTGGTATTTTTCATTACCAAATGTGGGCCAATTTGGTAATGAAAAATTCGTTTGGTAATGAATCAGAATAATGCATTACCAAACGGATTTTTCACATGTACGAGGATACACAGGATGGAGATGGTGGATTGTCTGTTCTCACTGATTAATCTGCTAGCCTACATAGCGTGAAAATAATCAACATGCTGTTAATTATAAGGAGAGTGATTACATATATTTCCACTTGTATATATAATTAGATGCTAACTTTATGAATTTGGTAATGAATAGTTAATTTTGGTATTGAAAATTGAGGAGTTTGGTAATGTGGCCATTGCGATCTGGCATCTCTGTTTCCCTGTCACCAACACTGTCGTACTGCCTAACTTCGATCGTGAGTAGATGCTTATCGCAATGGAAGCCACACATGTTCGTTTTTTGTGAATAAACAGTGAATAAACTGCAATACCTCGCCACTAGAGCACACGGGAATTTACAGTATTGTGCAGTGTTAAGAAATTAGAATTTAGAGTGCAAAGGATTAACTGTGAAGTGCAAATGGGTGGTTGATACTGGCGGTTGAAACTAGTGAGGTGTAGTTAAGAACAATGTGCAGTGTTAACCCGCCCCATCCCGACGTTTTTGGACCTTTTTTTTTTTTGGCTCAAACATCCGCTTTTTGTGAGAAACATCGAAAATTCATAGAGAAATCGCTCACCTGAGGTTAAAATATGCACTTTAGGTGCGAGTACTTCCTTACCTGACTGGGTTTTCTAACAGGCTGGCATCAAAGAAAACGAGTTCTATGGGAGGGTAACTATTTTATCCACTCATAAACAGTATTTATTTATTTACTTGGTACGAATTTATATGTAGTACGAGTATATTGGTTTTCAGACAGTAATATAGGCATTATAAGCATTGTTTCACTCACTAACTCATCACCATTCATGACCTTTTTTTTCCCACATTACATGATCATCATTTCTGACTGTTTCTTCCTGTAATGCTCTGTAAACTTTGTCCTCCACATTGTCATTGACTGGGGAATAACTCTGGCCCTGAATGTCTTTATTGGCCAGGTCACTGGTAACAGGTGAATTGCCGAGACAATGGCGTGCAGGGGAGGAGGGAGAGGTTATGTGGTGTAAGGCATTGTTCCTGCTTGGCATCTTGTAGAGGAATAGAGGAAGGTGTCCCGTGTATACGTGCCAAAAATCACTTGCGAAATCACTCGCGAAAATTGAAAATTGTGCAAATTAGGGACCTTGTAATGTTGCCATGTTAATTCACGTCTCCGGGATGGCGCGGGTTAAACAATTATAACTCACTGTGCAAGGAATTAAGTGCAGCACAACACTGGATTACTGTACATGCTTCAAGAGCATTTTCACCACTGCCAAAGCCTTAGAGAAGGCAGCCACCCCTGGCTGAGGTACAGTCACTTCTAATTCCTCATTCTTTGGTTCCTTTCATTTATTTCATCCTTTATGTCCATTATTGGTGTGAATAGGGTCTTAAATAGGTTTAAGTAGGTGCTATGCACGTCCAGTAGGGAGTTATTTAGGTGGCTTTCAGAGTTAGGCTGGGTTAGGGTCCTTAAGTACCAGTCCAGGAGCCAGAGGCCCACTTTCCTGATGGGACCATTTTCCGGACATGCCTTTGGCTCTATTATGTCGGATAGTAGAGGGATTACTTACATGTACAGGAAACAAAAGATATGGGGTTTACCAATCCCCAGGAAATTAAAGACTATGTGCTCTCACAGTACACTTATGAACAGCAACATGAGAGTGATGCTCATGAAGAGTGCAAAATTCAGTGTGAGGAATGTGAGAGAGAATGTGAACACGAGCGAGAACAAAGTGAACACGAGCGTGCCGAGTGCAAGGCACGTGAGAAACATGAACTTGAGATGCAGAAGCTCAAGCAAGACTCCTTGGCTTCAGGTACAGTCGGCTTCACTTCTAAATACTACAACGATTTGTGGCGTTTTGGTAGATGTGGCACCACTGTGGTTGTTTACATCGTCGTATTGGAGGAACCCCAGCATAGTAGTCAGGTACTGACAACTACATTGCTATGATCTGTGTTGTGCTCACATTATATAAAAGATGTAATGTAATTGAACATGTGTTTGTAATTCGAGCTTAATTTAATGTGATGGTGATGGGACCAATCAGGGAGTTGGATGCTTCGTTGTGGATGTTCAGGGGTGCTGTTAGTCCGAAGCAGGCCTTTTTTTACTGAATGAGACGAGTGCCAAAATAAGACTTGTCTAGCGCAACGTATAATGAAGGATGAACATATTCATCCTATCTATCTATCTATCTATCAATCCATATATCTATATATATCTACATTATATCTGTATATCTAGGCTATATATATATCTGCATATCTATATCTCTCTCTATATATCCATATATCCGTATATAGCTATATATCTATATATCTGTATATATATCTATTGCCTATATCTCTGTCTATCTATCTATCTATATACAGTATATCTGTCTATCTATCTATCTATCTATAATTATTTATATATTTATATATTTATTTATTTATTGTATATATCACTATAAATACATGGAAATTATGATGCAGGAACAATGCCCGAAATGCAATTTAGGTAAGACAAGGAAGTGAAGTCGCTAATGAAACTGTTCCACACTGAGAAAAAGTATAACGGTGCTCTTAAGAGAGAAGAAAGAAGATTGTGATAATGTGGGATGCTTTTATCCTGGTCGTGGTGTTGTGGATTGCTGCCTGGCTCTCATCTGAGAGTCCTGGGTTCGATTCCCGGCATAGTGGCAATATACTGGAGGATCTTATGAGAGCATTGCCGTATCGGCCTAGTACTTCTGGGCTACTGTCGTCAAATTCATATCTGAAAAACTTCCATCACACAAAGCCTCTCCCAGTATTCTTCCATCTCTTCCTTCTCCTCTCTGTTGCGCCCTCCACCTGTGATTCTTATATCCATTTCACCAGTCCTACTATTCATGAATTCTACAGTACATGATCAGATCACTTCAGCACTCCTTAATCAGCTCTTACAGTAAATACCAGTCTACGCTTCTCTCCACATATCTCATTCATCTCTAACCCATTACATCACATAATGAGTTATTGTGCTCAGACAATTCGGTTCCAGCAGGCCATTTATACTATGTATGCTATGTCATGAATCTATTAACCTGAGCTGTCCCGGCGACGTGAATTAATGTCCGCACATGATGTGCACTCATGTCCCGGCGACGTGAATTAACGCGGCAGCATTGAAAGGTCCCTAATTTGCACAATTTTCAAATTTCGCGAGTGATCTCGCATTTGGCACGTATACACGGGACACCTTCCTCTATTCCTCCACAAGATGCCAAGCAGGGACAATGCCTTACACCACATAACCTCTCCCCCCCCCCTGCACGCCATTGTCTCGGCAATTCACCTGTTACCAGTGACCTGGCCAATAAAGACATTCAGGGCCAGAGTGATTCCCCAATCGATGACAATGTGGACAAAGTTTCCATAGCATTAGAGGAAGAAACAGTCAGAAATGATGATCATGTAATGTGGGAAAAAAAAGGTCATGAGTGGTGATGAGTTAGTGAGTGAAACAATGCTTATAATGCCTATATTACTGTTTGAAAACCAATATACTCTTGTACTACATATAAATTCGTACCAAGTAAATAAATAAATACTGTTTATGAGTGGATAAAATGGTTACCCTCCCATAGAACTCGTTTTCTTTGGTGCCAGCCTGTTAGAAAACCCAGTCAGGTAAGGAAGTACTCGTACCTAAATCGAGTATTTTAAACCTCAGGTAAGCGATTTCTCTATGAATTTTCGATGTTTCTCACCAAAAGAGGATGTTTGAGCCAAAAATAAAAAGGTCCAAAAATGTCGGGACTGGGGCGTACCACTGCCCAGAAAACGTCGGGATGGGGCGGGTTAAAAATCAAGCTATAAAGCTATAATCAGCTTTTTGTAGACCCTCAAATTCATTACGCTGTTCAATTAACCCTTTAACCGCGGGTATTGTTTTGGTCTGACTGTCCTCTCCCGCGGGGGTTTCAGCCAAATGTAAACAAACCTTTAAACCTTAATAACTCTGCACAGAATAAAGCTAGAGAAAAAAATAAGGTACCATTAGAAAGTACTAACCTTCAGCTTTCCATTGCTGTAGGTTTCATGACTTTGTTGACTTTCACAGGACGGGGAGAGCCGTTAGAAGTGAGGGGTGTGAAATAACTATTTTACGCCCCACACACCAGTACCAAATGCCAACCACTCTCTCATAATAGTAATATAAACATATATGAACACTGTACATACGATAAACACCCACTCTGTGTTCACTGAGGTAGGTAAAAGGCACTTCCCTGCGGCTGCGCCCGCTCTTCACTGCGGCTGCGCCTCACTTCACTGCGGCGGCACTCGCTCACTGACGTTTCATGCGATCTTTTCATTCTTTCTAACTTCTAATATTATTTTACATATAATATGGGCAATGTACATTATATTTACAATGCACTTTTTACTATATTGCGTCACTGGCGCATCACAGAATTACATAAGTGCCGCAGAATTCCACAAGTGCCGCAGATTCTCTTATTACAATATCACTTATTATACTGGCCAATATTTCCTTTTTTTTCTAGGCAAAATATCCCTTATTACTACATTATCCATTATACAATTATTGGCAAAGCACGTCACTGTCGCATCACTATATACCACTGTCACTTTCAGTATTTACTCAGAGAGTGGTACTCGGCAAAGCACGGACTTACACATAGAGCGACTTGGCATTCAAGGCACTGGTGTGTGCTCATTTTTCTCGTCCTAGGCCTCCGTGTGGTGGTAGAACATACTCTGCAGCGGCCCTGTGACAACCTGCCGCCTGCTGTAGGAGGCAATTTCACAAGCTGGTGCCGGCTCATGTAATTGCGGCACTCAAGACAGTCAGGTTGTGTGTCAGAGTGTCGCCTCGGGATCAATGCCGTCACCTGACCAAATCGTGCAAGTAGCTGCTGCACGACAGTCTTCGAAAACTGTCTCAGTGATGGTTGCCTTATGCCCCCGACTTGTGTCTTGTAGAGAATGAAGGCGTTGAACATGCACATATTGAGCATGTGCAGGCAAGCCCTCCTGTACCATCGGGTGTTTCTCCTGAGACAGTCGATTTCGCCAATCATCATATCAGACTTATCAACAAGTCTCATATTTACATTATAATCAATGACGGCATCAGGCTTCATGATTGGCTCTCCCGCCCTGTAGCTGACCTTCCCAGTTCTCTTCAGTTCCCCCTTGTGGATGGTGCTGATCATATTCACGACCTTCTTGTCATGCCACCTGATTGCAAGAAGCTTGTCTGACTTCTTCAGGTGAACATCTCCCCTGGATGATGATGATGCTTCGGGGAAACTAGGCCACTCTTTCCTATAGCTCCGTACAGTGCCAACAGTGCCAATGCCGTGTTCAGCAAGGTATTTGGAGAGCTTTGGTGCTGTGTAATAATTGTCTGTGTACAGCACATGATTACCACCAAAATACCTCTCCATCAGCACTTTTACAACGGAGCCAGAGAAGCCAAGGGGGTCTTTCCTGTTCACATCCATTGTGCTAGCCGAGTAAATGACAAAATCAAGGATATACCCCGTCTCACAGTCACACAGCACAAAGAACTTTATCCCAAATTGGTGGCATTTGCTGGGGATGTACTGCATGAATTTGAGACGTCCTCTGAACAATACCAGGGATTCGTCTATGACGACTTTCTGCATAGGCCTGAAAAATCGCATAAATCGATCCCTAATCCTGTTGAGAAAATCCCTCACTTTCCACAAAGGGTCAGTTTGGGACGGGTTGTCATTGTCAGCGAAGTGCAGGTATCCTAGCAGCTGTCGGAACCGATCCCGTGACATATACTTCCCGAATATAGGGATAGTAGTTATGTCATCCACGAGCCAGCACTCCTCCAACTCATGTCTCTTTATATGGGGCATCAGAAACATTAGTGCAAAAAACACATACAGCTCTCTGATCCCGACAGGCAACCACGACACTTGCTTTGGTGAGCCAATAGGTCCCAGCCCTTCTGCTGCACACTGAGCTGCATACCTATTGGTCTCATCGCTGACATGCTGCACAATTTCATCATCAAGGAAGGCCAGGAAGTAATCAACAAACTCATCACCTGCGTTGCATGGGAAGGCAGGCTGTATTCCAGCATTTGTCATATCAAATGGTGGATTGTGTGGATGGAAATCTCCACCGTCAGACCAAACAAATGCATCCACTTGCCCTGTGCGTGGTTCAGTGGCAGGGGCAGGTTGCATTCCACTCCTTTCCCCGTGAGAAGGAGCTGATGTGGAGGCAATGGGTGAGGCAGGAGGTGAGGCAGGAGGCAAGCGGGAGGTGGGTGAGGCAGGAGGCAACGGGGATGGGGGTGAGTGCTGGGGCGGTGAGTGGGGGGGTGGCGCGGGTGAGGGAACTGAGCGGGGGGCAGGCGGGGGGGTTTCTGACCTGGTGCATGGTGAAACTTGACCCTTTCTACCCCGCTTATCACCTCGCTTATCGCCTCGCTTATCGCCCAGCTTTGCCCTCCAACTGCCACGCATCCCCTTTGTTCTAGGCTTGCCTGCACGGCCTGCACGGCCTGCCTTCCCTCGCTTTGCAGGCTTTGGTAATTCGTACTCCTCAGATGATGTAGACTGAGGAGAGGGCACGACAGATGATGATGATGATGATGATGTGAGGGCAATAGGGCTAGGGGAACGGGAAATTGATGGGAAATGCGTACTAGGACCTGGTGTGGGAGACGTGAGCCTGCGCTTCACTCCCTTCCCACGTGCAATACCAGATTTGCCCATAGGAGCCTTTCCTTTCCCAGAGTAAGTTGGGGGTGGTGGGGGGGAATCAACACGATCACTTTCATCACTGTCACTATCAATGGAAAATGGTTCACCACCAATCACTGCCAAATCATCACTGCTTGCTGTGAGTGTGTCACTTTCACTGCCACAATCAAGAGTAGTACTTACAGTTTTGTCCAGCTCAGTTCTAATTTCAGGAGTGCTCAACCCCTTCTGCCTCGCCGTCGGCAGTTCTTTTACCGGTGTAGAGGTAGAGGGAACACTAGCACTAATCACTGTAGAGGAGGAAGCGAGCGACGATGAGTCGACACGGAGCGCCATTATCACGCACAGAGCTGGACAGATACTGACTGACGCGGGTCAGGGCAGGGGTGGGGGGGGCCCCCTCGGGGTTGGAGGAGGGAGGTGTGGGATGGCTGGCGTGAAAGAACTCGACAGCTACTCTTGTGTGAGACTATTTGCGCACCGGGAAAACGCGCGGTGTTCAAAATATTCACGATCATTCCAGAATGACACCCGCGGTTTGGTCCAGTTTTGTCACTGTCATTCTGGAATGACACCCGCGGTTAATGGGTTAACAAAAGACTTGGACAGAATATTACATTATAGCACCAGGCAACTAAAACCACTGGGATTGTCGTGTGTAATGGTATGCAACATTAGAAATGGCTGACAGATTGATAACCGTGAGATTATCACTAATAATAATAAAATGGTCATATATTTAGCCAGAGTAGCCATACCGGTAGGTTTTGCCACCTGCTAGAGGAGAAAGTTTATCATTAAATTTTTAATCCCACTCCAGTAAGATACCCACAGTACTCATGTTTCACAGCCGTGGTATACAGAATAGGCCTACTTTTGTCTTCAGTATATATATATATATATATATATAATCGCGGCGTAGGCATAGAAGGCCATGTAGCACTGCAAGGGCCCTAACTCCTGACCTTATGGATGGCAAGTCATGCACTACTGACTGAGCTACTAGGCTCACTTTAACAGCATTGCCTGAATCTATCAACATACAGTACTAGGAACATTTGGTAATCTGCAACAATATAATATGAAAAAGGAAAACTGAGACTGTAGATCATAGATAGTATATTGATGTGTTTGGTAATGGGTCCATCCTCCCTCCTGCACAATAACATAACGGAGTCTATCAGGCATGCTGGAGATGACAATTCTCACAATGTGCGGCTTTCCCCGCAGAAATTCCCATTCTTCCTGTATATGTTCCATCAACTGCTCGGCTGTCCTCTTTCTGGCTCCCATGTGTTGACCATATTCGCCCAGATACTTTCAGTTGGGTTGCATTCGCGATCCTTGGTAGGCCAGTCCAAGAGCTGATAATTTTCCTTGTAGCAAACCATTCCTGGACTGCACGTGCCATGTGAAATGGGCACCAATCATGGACGAATATGATGGAACCTGGTGGGAAGGGATATCGCTCCTGCGAGAAAGGTAGGAAAAATTCCTTAAAAATATCCAAATTCTTCCGGGCTGTGAACTGTCCCTCTGCTCTCATAATATTTCCCACTCCATGGATAGATATCCTGCCCCATACATTGCACACTTGATGTCCACTTCTGGTCTCGTAGGTTTTTGCTCGATTATAGCTAAAAAAAGAATATTATGTTATAGGAGTTTCTGTTGGTTCTGGCTTCCTCCTTTAGTTGAAAGTTACCCTACTTTGTTTGGAAAATGCTTTAATGTATAAAAAAATAATTATAGAAGGAATAACAGTTATCTAGTCTAGTGAATTATAGGAGGAATAACAGTTATCTAGTTTAGTGAATAGGTGGAAGTAGTGTTTCTTATATTTTCTTGCATAATTTCACCTTACAGACTATGGGTGGTATATGCTATACTACATTTTAACCCGCCGCATCCCGGAGACGTGAATTCACGCCCTCACATGATGTACACTCATATCCCGGAGACGTAAATTAACGTGGCAACATTACAAGGTCCCTAATTTGCACAATTTTCAGTTTTTGCGAGTGATTTCGCAAGTGATTTTTGGCACGTATACACGGGACACCTTCCTCTATTCCTCTACAAGATGCCAAGCAGGGATAATGCCTTACACCGCATAACCTCTCCTCCCTCCCTGCACGCCATTGTCTCGGCAATTCACCTGTTACCAGTGACCTGGCCAATAAAGACATTCAGGGCCAGAGTGATTCCCCAATCGATGACAATGTGGAGGACAAAGTTTACATAGCATTAGAGGAAGAAACAGTCAGAAATGATGATCAGGTAATGTGGGAAAAAAAGGTCATGAATGGTGATGAGTTAGTGAGTGAAACAATGCTTATAATGCCTATATTACTGTTTGAAAACCAATATATTCTTGTACTACATATAAATTCGTACCAAGTAAATAAATAAATACTGTTTATGAGTGGATAAAATAGTTACCCTCCCATAGAACTCGTTTTCTTTGGTACCAGCCTGTTAGAAAACCCAGTCAGGTAAGGAGGTACTCGTACCTGGATCGAGTATTTTAAACCTCAGGTGAGCGATTTCTCTATGAATTTTCGATGTTTCTCACCAAAAGCGGATGTTTGAGCCAAAAAAAAAAAAAGGTCCAAAAATGTCGGGACTGGGGCGTACCGCTGCCTAGAAAACGTCGGGATGGGGCGGGTTAAGACTTTTTTATCCTTCCCAAATGTGCTGGGTAACCGATTCATTGGTCAACAAAACTATCGTTTCTGTAAGTAATAGATAAGTATATTAATATAAAGTGATTTTTAATTTGGCAAACCATTCATATTGTTGCTGATGTGATTATGAGAGCCTATTTCACAGTAAATCACCGAGTTCGTAGGCCAAATCCTAAGTGATTTACGATATTTTGGTCTATGTATTACAGTACTACAGCCGTTTTTTTTTTTTTTTTCCAGTTGGCGCAAATTTCGGTGATCAACATACCCAACACCCTTCCTGTGAAAGCTCTAGATTCACTTGATCCTTCCACATACCGATTCCAAACATTTTCACCCTCTCGTGAAGACTGCGTAAATGTAGGATCAATTTAAAAAAGAAAATTATGAAGGTTAAATGAAAAGAAAACAGTGTGAAATAATAAGTGTTTAAACCCAGCGAGGGATCTCTCTTCTTTCATCTGCAGGCGCCTGTGTAACCATACCGACTCCTTACTTATCCTCTGCAAAGTTATCATTTTATTGTAATTTTGCTTACATTGCGAGAAAATTTAGCCGTTCTTACGTTAGATGACCTACTTTTAATACCAAAAAAGAATAACCAGTAAATGTGACTCGGGAGAAGTTGCTTCTGTGGACAGTAATGGATATGGGTGTGTGATGTAACTGCCCAGCAGGGGATGTCGATTGCCGAGATTTACTCCAGCACACACACACACACACACACACACACACACACACACACACACTCTCTCTCTCTCTCTCTCTCTCTCTCTCTCTCTCTAAAGCTATATGAAACACTGGTTGCGGCAGTGCTTTTAGGTCAACATCAATATATTAAACATCTTGCAAGGTATATTTCTCCTCCACACATGAGCCCTACCATGATCAGATGAACGGAGAGTTTTCTCATCAGTGAAAACAAGTGGCCAGAAGTATATAGTTCGCATGTTGGCGGGCAAATCCTAGCCTGGCAGCACGATGTGCTTCTGTGAGGCTCTCTATTTTCGCGGGAACCCTATGATGTATTCCTGCCTCATGTAACCGCCAATGGACTGTAGAGAGAGATGCTTCTAGTCCAAGTCTCTCCTGGAGTGCCACTGCAAATTTTGTTAGTGGGGATTCCTGTGTCTCCCATAGTAACGTTTCGTCTTGCTGGCACGTGGTCACTCGTAAGCGTGGCCATTTTGAATGCGGTTACGTTGTCAGACGATCGAAAGTATGTCGATCTCTCTGTAAACATTTTCCTACTTCACTGAATGAGTAGTTAGGGCAGATTAGTATTACACTAGGTGCCGGGCTCCTACGCTCCTCATGGGGCAATGTAGGATTGGATGATGATGGATGGATGGGGTTATGTGTGAAGAAATGTTTCGAATGATAACCTTTGGGGTGTGTACGAGATTCAGTAATAGCAATGTCGTGGCCCTCAAGGAAATGGTACACATGCAAACCCTCATTAACATTTACGTGCTGTCTTTTTTAGGGTGAGGTGGAAATTTAGGGACAAAATCGGTGTCCCTCATTATGAAGGATAGATGAAACCCACGAACTGACAAACTTCTTGGGAAGACTTACAACCCCAGTTCCAATGTATTATATTACGTATTTAGTATATCTAAGGGAATAATACATTTATCAGGTATATATGTACAGTATGTCAAAAAGAGATAAAGCTTAAAAATATAATCTAAATAGCTCTGGCAAACAGTTATAAACTTTCTTTGTACAGAGCCATGCCATGCGCAAAGGCTCCAGTCTCCCAAAGGGGGCTGGGGTCACAGACTCACGTAATGCCATAAGGATGGACACACTTGTCACCTTTCACTTGAAAATCTGGACCACGACGGCCTACCCACGGGCCCCTACCCAAACGTGGTGGGCAATATGGGAAAGCTACAAATACAATAATAACAAGAAGGGCACTCAGTAGAGTGCATACCTCCGTAAAGGCCCAACAATCCTTCGCAGTGGTATGCACTCCATTTGAGTGCTCATTTATCCGGATCCACTCCATAATTTAGCGGGTTATTTCTTGGTCCATGCCCCATCCCTCAACCAAGTTTCATGAACATCCATTTAGCAGTTGACGGATGTGTGCGCTCTACCGAGTGCCCTTTTAACCAAAAATTTATGGGTCCTTCCTGCCTCATGCTCCATCCCTCCACCAAGATTCATGAAAATCTGTTCATCAGTTCTTGCATAAAAGACACACACACACACACACACACACAAACACACATTCAGGCAAACACACACACATGCACACTCAGACAGACTAACACATATAGACATACAGACAGACACGCAGAAAATAAACCTCCTGGCGGACGTAACAATAGGGCATATTTACTGCCCCTCGTTAACAATAGAGGAACGTGGCTAAATTAGTTCACTAATTAAAAATGGTGCAAGAGGAATGCAATGTTGTTCGCCGTATGAATACATACCCTGATTAGTCAGATCTCCAGATTCCTGCCATCTTCTTATGCACCTTGCCACAGTCCTAGTTGATATGCCTGATTCGTTGACGACGGCCCGGATACTTAATCCACTCTCTCGAAGACCGATGATCTGTCCTCGTAGTGCAGCCTCGTTGTTTCTTCTGTCAATGACGAACACCTTTGACTGGCGTTGCATTACTTATGATGTCCAGACAAAGTTCGGTTTGCCCATGGTTGGCTGCCTAGTACGCCTGATAATAAATATGATTGGTCACTGCCCCTTTAGTTCTTAAGAACCGCTAGGTTTCGTATACGTCGCTCTTGGCCGTTCAGATTGCGCATATACTATGCCCATGATAACATATCAGCTTTTATTTGTCATGGTGGCCTGTCTGAGCTATTTGGGTGTGTGATAATACTGTAGGTATTATTGTGTTACACCATCGCATTTCATCACTTCATATTTGCCTTTAAATGTTACTTTCCCCCCCCCCCACTGTAGAACAATTTCATTAATTACTTCACATCCATATCATACCTAAATATATATATATATATATATATATATATATATATATATATATATATATATATATATATATATATATATATATATATATATTACGGAACAGAGAGAAATAATGAACACTTCAAGTGAGAATACTAAAATCACTACTGTCCCGCAAAGTTCCAGGTTCAAAACAAAAGATTTAGGTAAAATTACAAGTTAAAGTTTAATGCTCAAACTAACAACTAAACATTCAGGACTCATAAGGATAATGTAATGGCAAAACAGGTTACATATAAGGTTAACTGCAATAGCCTCTATTAACACGAATTTAGCAAGAACAAATTTATCTAAGTCAGCCCTGATAAATGTGAGAACCGAATAATGCTCAGTTAAAGTAAGATATAATATTATCACAGATACATAACACTATTCACACTGGCTGACTTTAAAAACTTTACATGAATCACAAAAACCTTACCAGGCCTGCGAATTAACGCCCCAGGCTACACAGTACAAGAAAAATGGTAATAACACTTATACTCAAATTATACAGCAGCTAGATGGCTGGAGACTTCCTGGGCACTCACAATAATAATACACTATACAGGGGAGGACAGAGATGTGAACAAAATGGGGAGTAGATCTAAGGTGCAACTAATGCAGAGACTGAGCTCATTATATAGGGGGCCGGCAGAGCTTGATTCAACTTGCAAGAAGGACGCGCAAATGAGGGCACAGAGGACGAAGAGTTGACACTCCTGCTCTCAACAACAGAAAGAACGCCTTACTCTACTATAAGGGGGAGAAGGGGGGAGTGAGGTAGAACACGCAAGCCTGGTCACTATGGAAGCCACGAAGCGAATCGTGATCAAACACGCAGCATACTGTACATTAGAATTATACAAAGGATGATGAAATCATAGGCTATGTAACACCTCCCCACAAAGAAAAAGAGATTTACAAAGGAAATTTCTTATTACTCTAAAACAATCTGTCTAAAGTCTAGATAAGCAATCTGCAATAACATTTTCTTTCCCCTTGACATGTTGTATGTCTAATGAATACTCCTGAAGAAGCAGACTCCATCTTGTCAATCTCTGATTTTTATCTTTAAACTTACTAAGGAATTTCAGTGGGTTATGATAGGTATAAATGACTATGGGGTCAAAACCAGAACACAAATAAAATGAAAAATGCTGTAAACCCAAAATCAAGGCCAAAAGCTCTTTCTCAACAGTTGAGTAGTTCTTTTGAGGTGGAGTGAACTTCTTACTGTAATAAGATACAGGGTGTTCAATACCCTGATCATCCTCTTGCAGCAAAACAGCCCCAACTCCTGTATCACTTGCGTCAACAGCCATCTTAAAAGGCTTAGCAAAATTTGGAGTAGCGAGCACTGGCTGTCTTAATAGGATAGCTTTAAGTTTACTGAAAGAGGATTCACAGTTATCGGTCCAGACAAATTTAACTCCCTTTTTCAGTAGGTCTGTAAGTGGTGATACAAGAATTGAAAAGTTAAGAACGAATCTCATGTAATAACCTACCATTCCCAAAAATCTTTGTAGCTCTTTCCTACTTTTAGGTCTGGGAAGATCACTTATAACCTGAAACTTAGCTCCTGGTGGTGCAACGTGTCCATCACCAATTACGTACCCAAGGTACTGAGCTTTAGCTTGACCAAACTCACACTTTGATAAATTAGCTACAAGATTAGCCTGAAAAACGCTCAAAAAATTTACTGACATGGCATAGGTGATCTTTCCAGTTGTCACTGAAGATTAGTACATCATCAATATAAACAATACACCCTGCCAAACCCTCTGTTACAACATTCATGAGCTTCTGAAAAGTGGCTGGTGCATTCTTCATACCATATGGCATTACATATGCTAAAGTCTTTCCTAGTGTTACAAAACATGAGATCTCCCTAGCATGTTCAGTCATAGGTACTTGCCAATATCCCTTTAACAAATCAAACTTACTTATGTACCTAGCCTTTCCGATCTTGTCTATGCAATCTTCCACGCGAGGGAGAGGGTAAGTGTCTGTTTTGGTTATCTGATTAACACGTCTGTAGTCGATGCAAAGCCGCTGTGACCCACCTGGCTTAGGGACTAGAGTGACAGGAGAACTCCACTCGCTCTGACAAGGCTCAATCATCTTGTGGTCCAACAGGTAGCCAAGCTCCTTCTGGATGAGAGGAACTTTCACTGGGTTCACACGGTAAGGAGGCGGTTTAATTGGCTTTGCATCTCCAACATCGACATCATGCATCAACACAGTGGTTCTTCTTGGAGAGGCACGGAACACTTGCGGGTACTCATGCAGTAATGCCGAAAACTCCTGCCTTTCCTCGGGAGCTAGATGAGAAAGCTTAGCCTGGAGATCATTCATGATATCAGGATTCTTCCCCAAACTATCACTCAGGCTCATACTGCATGGGAGACCTTCACTTGCAGACTCAGGTGGAACAGCTACAGTGCAGACTGGGTTATTTTCGTCCCGCCTGTGATATAACTTTAGCATGTTGATGTGACAAAGTTAATTGTTCTTTCTACGATCCAGTGTGGTGATGACATAGTTGACATCACTGAGTTTCTTCTCCACGAAATAAGGACCACTAAACTTGGCTTGAAGAGGTTGCCCATACACCGGTAGCAGAATCAAAACCTGATCTTCTGGCTGAAGGTGGCATAACCTGGACTTCTTATCATACCAAGTCTTCATCTTCTCCTGAGCAGCTCCCAAATTCTCTCTCGCCAGCTGTAAAGCAGTGGACAGCCGTTATTTGAACTTCATCACATACTCCAGCAGGTTGACGTCATCTTCATCCGACAGCCAGCATTCCTTGAGTAGCTTAAGGGGTCCTCTTACTTCATGGCCAAACAGTAGTTCAAAGGGTAAGAAGCCGAATAATTCATTTGGAGATTCTCTTGTGGCAAATACAACGAATGGAAGACCTTTATCCCAATCTTTCTGATGTTCCAAACAGTATTTCCTGAGCATCGACTTGAGTGTTTGATGATATCTCTCCAACGCTCCTTGGGTCTGGGGATGGTAAGCTGAAGACGTGATCTGGGTGATGCCCAACTCTTTCAGAGACTGCTTGAAAACATTTGACATGAAATTACTTCCCCGGTCTGACTGTACCTCCTTCGGCAGACCAAACTTGGTGAAGAACCCTAGTTTCCTTAACCACGTTCTTTGCAAAGATATTTCTAAGTGGAATGGCTTCAGGATAACGAGTAGCCATATCAAGAAGGGTCAACACATAAGAAAATCCTGAAGAAGTCTTAGGAAGAGGGCCCACAATATCCACCAACACACGGGTGAATGGCGCCTCAAAAGGAGGAATGGGAACTAGAGGTGCAACCTTTTCGGTCTGATTACACTTCCCCACAACTTGACAGGTGTGACAAGACTTACAATACCAGGAAACATCTCTGAAGATACCTGGCCAGTAGAAGTGTTTCAAAATGCGTGCCACAGTCTTCCTCACTCCAAGGTTTCCTGCCAAACTGGAATCATGAGCCACTCTAATGATATCCTGCCTACAAACACGAGGGATGACAACTTGATGTACAACCTCCCATTCACAGTCGGCTGATGCTACTAGGGGTCTCCACTTTCTCGTAAGTACTCCTGACTTTATATAATAACAAGTAGAAGCGCCAGCTGACTTTTACTCACTGCAAGCAGAGTTAGCTAGACCTTTCAACTCAGGGTCAGTACCTGCAACTCAACCAATTCTTGACGAGACAAATTATCAACACTACGGGGTACTGCCTCATCTGGTGAGTGGTTCAAATTAGCAAGAAAAGTGTCAGCTAGGATAACATCATCATCATCATTATCCTCTAGGTCACCAGTAACTTTAGACTTAGCCCTAGTGACAGCACATGCAGAGAACACATCAGGGATATCACAATCCTGGGTCACAGTCACTGGTTCAATAGACAACTGAGGAGCTGGACACACTTGACTTCCACCAATATCATTTCCAAGTAAGAAAGTTACATCTGACATTGGGAGTGTCTCAACCAACCCAACCATAACAGAACCATTAACAAAACCAGACTCTAAATTCACTCTGCACAGAGGGACAGAGAAGTAATTATTCTCTACACCTTGTAAGATTACAGTTTCATCAGAGGAATTAACATTAGAGCCTAGAACACTGGTCAGCATAAGGGATTGGCAAGCACCTGTATCACGATATATTTTAACTGATTTCCTGTCATTACTGTCCAGAGGACTGACAAAACCATCAGACAGGAAATTAGCACATGAACTCTTGAGAGTGTCACCCACGTTACTGCTCAAAAGAGGAGCTTCATCATGAGAATTTAATTTACCCCTCAAAGCAGGTTCAGTTAACTCGGTTAAAGAATTCTGGGAACTCTCAAGGGTGGACACTAGACCAATTGACTGAATATTTAAAGATTCCTTTTTGTTCACATCACGCTCCCTCCTGATACATTTCTCCGTAGTATAACCAAGCTTACTACAATAAGTACATTTACTTTTCTGAAATCTAGAGGTGAAGCTGGTATTTACTTCCTGAGAAACATCATCTTTATTCTCTTTCCTGTTACCTGTACTCTGAGTAGAGGCAACGTACTTACTCTCAGCTTTCCTTTTTTCTGTAGAATATCTCTTGTGAGTGAGAACATATTCATCAGCTAAAACTGCAGCATCAGACAAATTATCTATTCTTTTCTCATCAAGATATAAGCTTACATCTTTATTAATACACCTTTTGAAGTCCTCCAGCAAAATCATCTACTTAAATTTATGAAAATCAGAATTTACATTCTTAGAATTTAACCACTGCTCTAACAGATCTTCTTTGATTTTTGCATACTCAACATGGGATTGCTTATCTTGCTTATAAGTTGTTCCAAACTTTACTCTATAGGCTTCAGGAACAAGCTCATAGGCCTTAAGAATCAAGCTCTTAAGTACATCATAATTATCAGATTGATCCTGAGGCAAAGATGCATAAGTTACTTGAGCTTTACCGGTGAGAACACTCTGTAGGAGTACTAGCCAATACTTTTTGGGCCAATTAAAACCTGTAGCTACCCTCTCAAACAACTGAAAATACTTTGTTAAATCAGATTCATTAAAAGGAGGGACAAGTTAAACATTTTTAGCCACATCAAAATCATCAGAGCTAGATGATCCAGTTCCACCTTGTTTCATGCGATACTCATGGTCTGCCTGAATCCTAGCAAGTTCAATTTGTGCCTGAAACTCAGCCTCCTTAGCACGAGCCTGAAACTCAGCCTCCTTAGCACGAGCCTCCTGCAGGGCTAGCTGTAACTTAGCTATTTCAATCTGCGTTTGCTCATCTGGAGGAGTTACATTAAACAAGCTTTTATTAATCATGCCAACAATTTGATCTTTAGAATGATGAGAATGAACAGCAATTCCCAATTGTTGAGCAACAAGCTTAAGTTCACTCTTTGTTCTGTTTTCTATATCACACACTGTTTGCACATTTGACAAAAAATCTTTGGCTTCATCAGGAGTAGTAATAGTAGACATCATGAATAAATCACAGTCACAAAATATCAAGCAATGTCCTTATGATAATATCCTGAATATCCTGATAAGAGGTCGCCAAATTTATGTTACGGAACAGAGAGAGACAATGAACACTTCAAGTGAGAATACTAAAATCACTAGTGTCCCGCAAAGTTCCAGGTTCAAAACAAAAGATTTAGGTAAAATTACAAGTTAAAGTTTAATGCTCAAACTAACAACTAAACATTCAGGACTCATAAGGATAATGTAATGGCAAAAACAGGTTACATATAAGGTTAACTGCAATAGCCTCTATTAACACGAATTTAGCAAGAACAAATTTATCTAAGTCAGCCCTGATAAATGAGAGAACCGAATAATGCTCAGTTAAAGTAAGATATAATTTTATCACAGATATATAACACTATTAGGCCGGGGAAAAAAAAAATATATAACACTACTCACACTGGCTGACTTTAAAAACTTTACATGAATCACAAAAACCTCACCAGGCCTGCGAATTAACGCCCCAGGCCACACAGTACAAGAAAAATGGTAATAACACTTATACTCAAATTATACAGCAGCTAGATGGCTGGAGACTTCCTGAACACTCACAATAATAATACACTATACAGGGGAGGACAGAGATGTGAACAAAATGAGGAGTAGATGTAAGTGGCAACTAATGCAGAGACTGAGCTCATTATATAGGGGGCCGGCAGAGCTTGATTCAACTTGCAAGAAGGACGCGCAAATGAAGGCACAGAGGACGAAGAGTTGACACTCCTGCTCTGAACAACAGAAAGAATGACTTACTCTACTATAAGGGGGAGAAGGGGGGGAGTGAGGTAGAACACGCAAGCCTGGTCACTATGGAAGCCACGAGGCGAATCGTGATCAAACATGCAGCATACTGTACGTTAGAATTATTCAAAGGATGATGAAATCATAGGCTATGTAACAATATATATATATATAATTTATCATCTAATCCTGTGTTATCTATGACGAGCGTAGAAGCCGGGGCCTAGGCAAGTAGGTCTTGATATTTAAGATGAGGGTGACCGGCCCCACTCGTCCCTAAGTCGCATTACGTGAGTAATAAACCCCAACCACCCCTTGCATATAAACCTACACAGTCTCAATCCGATTGGAGCACCTTAATTACCCGCTAAACCCCAGGCGTCATAATTTGGTTATATGGTTACCACCTAGCGTAGTACAGGAAACCATTTGGCTCGTCACTCGGTGCGCTCACCTAAAGGCAGAAGGAAGAGGAAATAATAAAGGAAAGAGAGGCAGAAGAGGGAGGAAGGAAGGACGGAAGAGAGGAAAGGGCAGGCACTCAAGAGCAGCAGTACATCGAGTGAGTGGATGGTGAGTGCCCCCGCCTACCATCAATATATATATATATATATATATATATATATATATATATATATATATATATACTATATATATATATATATATATATATATATATGTATATTTATATATATATATATATATATATAATATATATATATATATATATATATATATATATATAATATATATATATATATATATATATATATATATATATATATATATATATACATACATATATATATATATATATATATATATATATATATATATGTAGTATATATATATATATATATATATATATATATATATATATATATATATATATATATATATATATATATAATATATATATATATATATATATATATATATATATATATATATATATATATATATATATATATATACACACACACACACACACACGAGTATATATACTGTATATGATGAATATGTTCATCCTCCATAATACGTTGCGCTAGACAATACTTATTTTGGCGCGCATCTCATTCAGTAAAGCAAGGCATGCTTCAGACCAAGAGCACCCCTGAATATTCACAACGAAGCATCCAACTCCCTGATTGGTCCCAGCACCATTACATTAAATTAAGCTCGAATTACAGGCACACGTTCAATTACATTACATCTTTTATATAATATAAGCACTACACAGATCATAGTAATGTAGTTGTCAGTACCTGACCACTATGCCGAGGTTCCTCCAACTCATTCGCGTCTTGATACGACGATGTAAACAAAGACAGTGGTGCCATATCTACCAAAACGCCACAAGTCGGTGTAGTACTTAGAAGTGAAGCCGACTGTACATCTGGTGCAGTCAACCCAAGCTCCACGAGCGCTCTCTCAGCACATTTTCTTGCAACCCCGCACCTCAAGCTTCCTTCATATAAGGAAGGCGAGCGAATCGAGCCATTCATAGCTCGTTTCTAAGACATGGCACAGCTGTACCAGCTGGATGAGGCAGATAAGTGGCTTCAGTTTCTTAGCTTGCTTGAGGGCCCTGCCCTCGATATTCTCCACGGAATTCATGGAGACAATCTCACATATGAGATGATGAAGGCTGCGCTCATCAAAGCATACAGCCTTACAGTTGATGATGCCAGGAGTCAGTTCATGAGGGCACGTCTCCAAGGAAAGGGGACTGATGTTCAATTTCTCGACCGTCTCACTGCTTACTTAGATGAGTAGGTGGAGAAAGATGAGACCCCTTGCATGCAAGAGGGGATAATCGACCATATGCTGCGCACATATCTAGAAAAGTCATGGCCTGCTGAGCTTATGGCCCAGGTTAAGATCTGTCAGGTAAGGGGTGCCAGCCAAATGGTGGAAAAGGCTGCATTCTTCACTGCGTACGGGTACCAAACTCGTAAGCAACAGACCTAGAACAGGAAAGATACTGCCAAGTCTGGGAAGCCATCTCAGACTGAACCCCAGCATCAAGGCCGTTCTCAGAATAATGGCCACGGTCCAAACAAACCACAGAAGAAGGACCAGGGGCAAAGTATGGAGAAACCCGAATGGAAGAAGTACAAGCAGTACCGCAACCATCAGCAGTATCCCAAGCAGCAGCAAAACAAGGACAAACCACATAACCCTCAGTCAGGACAATCAACTTTAGTGTTTTGTAGGCAGGAGGCAAATGCCGCATTATTAACCCAATAGCAGTATGGTGGTGCCGTCCCCACCAGTACAGGTACTTCCCCACAATTCACTAGTCCCCCTGCGATGTTGAACCCTCCTTCACAGGTGGTCAATGCTTCAACTCCTCAGGTGGTGAGCATGACTCCTCAGGCATCTAGTTCTCAGGGCATCACATTTGCTACATTGTTCGTTCTGCAGTCTCATCAATGACTGGATGGTACCTCCTCAGACCTTTCCACCAGCAACATTGCCTTCCTTGTTCAGCCAGGGTTAGTGGGAAGTGTTTCCATAAATATCCTGAGAGACAATGGTTCCTCAGGCTGCTCTTGTCAGGCAGAGTCTTTTTCGGCCCGAGGAGTACACAGGTAGGCAGATCCAAGTTAAACTTCTTGATGGATCAGTGACATTGTTCCCTGAGGCACGTATCCAGGTGGCATCTCCTTTCTACACTGGCTTGACAGCTGCTGATGTCATGCCAGAACCTTTGTTTGACCTCATTATAGGTAACATGCCAGACGTCAAAAATAGTTGTGCCTTAGATGTTGCTACTTGGACTTCGGCTGTTCCAGTAACACGGGCCATGGCCAAGGCTCTGAACCATGTCACCCCATTGACCGTCGCAACGCTGCAAGGATTGATTCATAGTCAAGATGTTGTCCAAGAACAACAGTCTGACCTGACACTTGCCTCAGCTGGAGCGTAATGTGATTAAGTGTTCATGGGGAGGTCAAGCCAGGTTCCTTCGTAAGTGAGGACGGCTGTACCATGAATCAAAGACACCCCAGGGCGAGGTTTGACTGCAGTTTGTCATTCCCGTGAAGTATCGCCGAGCAGTGTTTGAACTGGGTCATTGTTTGAGATGGGAGGTCACATGGGCCAAAAGAAGACCTCTGACCACATCCATGCTGACTTCTTCTGGCCAGGAATGGGACAGGAAATAACTAGGCTCATGTGTTCCTGCGATGTGTGTCAGCATACCACCAGTCAGGGATGTGTCCTTCCTGCGCCGTTTGAATCCACGCCCATAATCTCTGAGGCAGTTGAGAGAGAGGGCAGTGGTAATGTGGATGCAGACCTGTTGTCTTGCCCATTGGCCCCACAGGACACATTATGTCCAGGGTCTGTACATACATCATAGGTCAAGGGGGAAGTTCAAGACCCTCGCAGAGGCAATCTGAGGCTGTGTCTGAATTACCTTGTGGTGTGTCTCGAGCTGTGGGCCTCTCTGAGGATTCCCAGAGAATACACATAATCCACATGAATGTTCACACCCACGTTGGGTGTTAAAATGTGACCTGTCCGAGTTTGCATATGGATTCTCAGCTTGCCAATTTAATTGTAAGTGTAGAGTTTGGTTTAACCCTAGAACACAAACCCCGGGTGTTTTCCACCCGATGCTGTTGCATGTCACGTGACCCCTCTACCGAGCTCGGGTCTAAGAGCACGTGACGTCCAGTACCCTCAGTCCATTGTGTGCTGTGGTCAAGGGTGGGTGTACTGCACCGTTCTCTCCTTGGGCTTTTTCCATAGAGTAGATTTCGAGTTATTTCCACCAGACGTTTGTGATACACACCGCATTGTGGTCCAGGTGGAAAACACCCGACATTTGTGTTAGTGTATTTTTTCTGAATTATTATTTACATGCATCTCCTTTGCAGGTCCAGATTTTTGCAATTTCAGGAATAGTAATTAGAACTAAAAGTACAACATGTCAAAAAAAAGAGTGAAATACTATTCCAACAAAGAATTGGAGATACTTATGAACACATCAGGTGCCTTATCTGTCCCAAGCTGTGGCAAAAGTGACAATGGAAGTGATGATGAGGGACAAGTAGATGTTGTTGAAAGTGAAGCACTGTATGATAGTGATGTGGATGAGGACTACCAGCCTGATCCCCACGAGGAAAGTGATGATGATGACGATGATGATGATGATAGTGGTATGCCTAGGTGGAAAAAACCAAGGCATACATCAGCCCCTCAAAACACCTGACTACCTCAACATCTACTTCCCCTCCAGCTGCCTCAACATCTACTTCCCCTCCAGCTATCTCAACATCTACTTCCCCTCCTGCTGCCTCTCCTGCTGCTGCAACTCCTGCTGCCCCTGCTGGCCGTAGAGGAAGAAGGGAGCTCTGTCATGAAGATGATCCTCCTGCAATAGTGGATTTCAATGCCAGCACACGCAGCAGCACCAGCGGATTCAGGTGGAGTTGTCAGCCACAGCTTCCTGCAAGCACAAGAACACCTGCAAGGAACATTGTTGCAGGCTTCACCCCAGGGCTTACAATGGAAGCACAGAGCGCCGACACACCTGTGAAGTCATTTTCGCTGTTCTTCGAAGAGCAAATTATTGACGTCATTGTTTGGTGGACAAACAAAAAATTCGATGAGTTGGCTGCCAATTATGCCCAGCAGACAGCCACCCATGCACAAACAGAGGCAGCAGGATCTGTGCACTACTGGGGGTACTCATCTTCAGTGGCTGCCAGAGAGATGGACATCTTTCTACAACAGAAATGTGGAGTCCAAACACCAGTGCAGCAATGTACCGTGTGGCAATGTCACAGGGCCGTTTCGAGTTGCTTCTGAACTGCTTGCGTTTTGATGACCCTGACACACGGCAGGAGAGGCAGAAGGCTGACAAGTTCACGCCAGTCAGGGAAATATGGGATGTGTTCATTGGAAATTGTCAGCGCTTATACATCCCAAGTGAGCGCCTGACTGTGGATGAGCAGCTGCTTGGTTTTAGAGGCAGGTGCCCCTTCCGGATGTATATCCCAAACGATCCCACTAAATATGGATTAAAATTAGTGCTGCCCACCGACAACAGCAGCAAGTATTTAGTGGGTGCCATCCCATACCTGGGGAAGCAGGGAACAGAACCCCCACGTGGCATAACCTCGGGCATCACCTGACCAGGGAGTTGATGCGGCCGTACCACAAGACAAACAGGAATGTTACCACTGACAACTGGTTCACTTCTGTGCCCCTAGCAACGGATCTCCTAAACAACTGCGGCATGACCCTGGTAGGAACAATCAAGGCCAACAAGAGGGAGATCCCCGAGAAAATGACAGAGGGTTAGCCGCACGCAGGGGTCAAGTGCATTCCTGTTCACAAAGGAGCTCAGTCTGGTGTCATACATCCCGAAGATGCCAAAAACTAAGAAGAAGCTGGTGCTGCTGCTGTCGTCGATGCACACACAGCCAACCCTCAGGAACAGTGGTTAGCCTGAGGTGATTGAATTTTACAGTGCCACCAAAGGTGGTGTTGATACATTCAATGAGATGTGTGCACAGTATTCTTGTGTACGCAAGACCAAACATTGGCCGCTGTGTGTGCTGTACGGGATGTTGATCATGGCCTGCACCAACTCCTGGATTATTCAAGGTGAAAATGTTGCAAGGGGAGGCAGCAAACCCACGATCCAGCGAAGGTTCATGCAGGAGTTGGCACGGTCCATCATTTTATCCCTTGGGCACAAAACTGCCTGACATCTCCAGTCCTGTCTCGCGGTCTCAAGACACTCATATGCACTGTCTGTGACCGCCCTTCACCAGGCAGTGCTGCAGGGACACCAGGGACACCAATGGCCAAAAGCAAGGCTGCATTGGTGCGGTGTGTGGAGTGTCCTGGGAGAGCTGACAAGAAGACGCGGCACAGGTGCCATGGGTGTCGGCAGCCTAAGTGCCCTCTCCACTTCTACCCTATCTGGGGCTCCTGCCTCCAAAGGTAACTAATATGCAGCCACTGGGTATTGTATTAATGTTCTTTATATATCAATTTCTCTTCATGTACCATGGAAAAAAAAAATAAAAATATTATTGCACAAATGCCATTTTTTCACTATAAAAATTTACCCTTTTTTTGTGTACCTCTCATGCAGTTCGTAGTGGCACCAGAGGGATGTGGCTCCACCAGCAGAGGCTCTGAGGACCTGGTAGTGCCCTCATCATTGCTCAAGTCTTTAATGGCAGTATTTTTTCGTCCATAGATTTTAAGGTTTAGGTATATAGCACTTTTCTGTAATTTAAGTCACTTCTTCTAAGTCACCCCTAGAGTATGAATTTTCAGGATAAGTAACTTATTATTTAGGTTAAATGAAAGAGGAAGAGTTCTATTTTCCTTGTATTTTTTCAGATTTAATAAATATTCATTGTAAGTGTGTTTTTTCTTTTTTCCAAAAACTGGTGAAATTCGCCCGACGTTTGTGATACTGTGACTAGGACATGGGGTTTGTTTTCTAGGGTTAACGAATAGACTGGATGTTCTGAGAGATTTATGCAATAAGGACTAGCATGTTTCCTGGTTAATAATGTAGGTTTAACCAGTAAACTGGATGTTCTGAGAGATTTATGCAATCCAAGGACTAGCACGTTTCCTGGTTAATAATATAGGTTTAACCAGTAAACTACAAGGGTTCTGAGAGATCAGAGCAATCCAAGGACTAAGTTTCCTAGTAAATAATGTACCTAATAATGGTGTACCTTTTATAGTATATGTACTGACTACTAGGCAGAGAGAGAGAGAGAGAGATTGTAATATCCTTCTCAGGTAAAAAAAAATTTTTGTACGAGGCAGGTAAAGTGGGGTCTGACAGACCCCAAAATAAAAAAAAAAAGATAAAAAAAAAAATACTTGCACTACATTTATTGAAATAAGAACATAAACTCAATTATTTTAACATATCTTCTTACCGTTAATGCAATTTTGTAGTGAATATAACGTTACAAAATATTTTAAAAAGAATTTTAGAAACAATCATGAAAATTAACACATTGCTTACTTTAGTAGTTACATGACTCAAACTAATAATAATGAAGCAGATGACCAACATCCTCTTGTCGAGACCAATGCCCCAACTATCTGTAAGGAAGTGTAGAACCACAGCAAATGAATACCAAAGTGTTTCACCTCATTTACACCTCAGGTAATGTGGGGTCTGTTGAACCCCAACAGCTCTATAGAGCGAGCATAGATCCAGGAATGACCCCATCACTACCCTAAACTACTCAACTAGTCAGGAAGGTAGAGGAGACGACAGATCGCTAGGGCTTATTTTAATATATGAAAAACTGAAGATAAAAATTCGTGGGGTCTGTTAGACCCCACATTACCTGAGGAAGGTTGTTTGTCACATCGACACTTTTGATGCTCCACCTTGATTGATTTCGCAGGTACAGATGGCGGGCGTAGCAGTTTTCCAGTGCAGATCTGCTGATCTTCTCTGCTGTATGCTGCTGTCTCTTCTCTTCTGCCTCGTCATCTCCATTTACTATTAATTTATATTATATCATTTTACATGTAGGTAGAGTTACACTACAACTGTCACACTTACACTGTGTATTACATACACCACACTACATAACAATTAGTTGTTAATGTAAACGTAGTGAACTTTTGCTCAGTTTGACCTGAGTACAGGATTTTTCACCATCGTCACAGAGTTTTTTCCCTCAAACTTGCTTCTATTAACGTAAATACGAAGTTTTTATGCTCATTGGCGACAGTGATTTTCTCCTGTAGCAGGATAGTACACACACCACAGTGTGAATCTTGTGTGATTGAGTCGGGATGTAAATATTACCTACTATTAAATTTTGTATCATAAAATTCATTTTGATGTGGCATAATGTCACGAATTAATTAGCGACATTGTGATAGTATGGTATTGGGAATGCCTGAAGAATTTTGAAATGCATAAACTTTTGCTCAGTCCGTTAACTGCCTCGCTTTTGCACTCAGATCGTAATGAGTTTTCATAAACCTTGTCATTGTTTTCATAAGTGACTGTCTTTCTGTATAGACAGTGCATTTCACTGAGTGAAACTTATTGTGTAATTGTCATTCCCAAGCATTGCTTTTCTGACCGTTGAGTTGAGCCATGCTCATCTCTTGTGTTTTGTGCCCCAGCTTGCTTACTTCAGTTAGTCAGCTTCGGACTGCCACGGGAGAAGGTATTCGTCGTGCCCAGCATTGAGAGCAGAGTCTCCAGTTGTACAACAAATTCCTCCCATCTCCCCACCGAGTTGGTGATCGGCATAGTGGACTTAGCAGTAAGCAGCGCCTGCCGTAGCATCAGACAGACGCCCAGTCTCGTGTAGCTTCACCTCCGTTTCCTCCACTGACTAGTACTTCCGTTCTTTTTCCTAGGTTTTAGTCTATTTAGCTTTTTGAATGAGAGTGAATGAGTGTCTTTCCATTGATATTTGAGTTCATTTTAAGATATTTATAATGAAAATTTTTCTTGTAATTAATAAATTTACAGTTCTTTCCTTGAGCTTAATGTAAATGTAGAATCATGTTTGATTTCTCTACATTGAGCTTACTTTAGTGTGTTACTCCCTGTTTCCACAAACTTATATTAATCACGACTGGAATTTAAGCCAGTTCTTCAGTATTAAATCTTAAATCCGTTGTGCCAACCAGGCAAGGACGTGTCCATTGTTATTAGTATTAGTTATTGATTGTCAGGGGGTAAGGACACTTTCTCAGAGGCCAACAGTACTAATGTTACAGCATTTGTGAGTAGATAGTCTCTGCTGTGTACTGTTGAGAAAGTTTATAAAATTTTCGTCTTTAGGGAATCGGCGAAGTATGCCACATAAAGTAAAATTTACTCCTCGATTTCACAAGTCAATTCCTTGTGTCAACTGATATATATATACCCGTGGGTTCCCTACTTTATAAAGACTAGAAAAATCCCCGTTCTGTCCAATACTCTGGACACGGGGCTCCAGTGGGTTAAAGAGACCGATAGGTTTGCCAGTCATTAACCCATTGGATCTCAGGGGTGCTGGGCGAGGCACTGCACTGGGAGGGCACTAAGCGTACCGCCCTCCGCCTATCGGCTCATAGTCGCGAAGCTCATAGCTCCCTACCCGTGGGTTCCCTACTTTATAAAGACTTGAAAAATCCCAGTTCTGTCCAATACTCTGGACACCGGGCTCCAGTGGGATATATATATATATATATATATATATATATATATATATATATATATATATATATATATATATATATATATATATATATAAGCTTCTTATTCGTTAATATCACGTCCCCCCGTGACAGCCATCACCACCACTATCACCACCACCACAACCACGGCTACCACAATCCTAACCACCAACACCGCCACCACAGCTGCCACCATTTTCTGCTGAATAAAATCGCATTTTCGTAGCATCAATGAAGTAATAGACATAGGGGTGTAGCTGTAAAGTACTTTCTTTCTCTCTCTCTCTCTCTCTCTCTCTCTCTCTCTCTCTCTCTGCAAAGATGTATGAAACTCCACGGCAATGCCCCACTACCTGTTCTACGTGCGTGAATTGTAACACCAAGGGGACAATTATTAGGGGTCAAAACACCCCTTTAGAAAATATTAATCGACGTGAATATGAAACTGGAAAATCTGGGACCGAATTCCAACCATCTTGCCAAATATAATCGAAATCCCTTTTCCAGTTTTGGTTGCACAACACACACACACACACACACACACACACACACACACACACACACACACACACACACACACACACACACACACACACACAAGCGCGCGCGAGAAAGAGATGTTTATATAAGACAGATTATCACTACTTACTCAGCCCCTGTGTCTTCCCAGAAATGTTTCATGTAGTATTTTTATGCCGTATGGATGATGATGATGTTTAGCTTCCGTTGCATTTCCTTATTTTTGTTGCATATCAGCCTCTGGTTTATATGCAACAAAATTAAAATCAAGTAAGGATGAACGTTTCATAGTTTATATTACTGAAATTGTTGTGAAGGCTCCGTTAAAAGTTTAATGTCATTGCAATATTAATTTTCCAGATAAAGAGAGAAAATTTACACAGTCAGTATATGTAAATAACTACTAAGTCATATGACTGACTACTGTTGGATTTATTCTTGCTATCGCCAAACGAGTTTATTTAAATTTGGTGGTTACACGCCCTCCCAAAAAGAAGTGTTGGACAGGCATGACATACAGGCAGACAGACAGAACGGCACGCAGACAGCAAGTCTTTGCATTAACGACTCACATTTATAGTTATTTTATACTTGATATATCTGGTATCTGATATTCAGTTTCGGTGAGAGTGCGTCCTTACTGTAAGCACAAAGTACAAGACAGGAAGACAGACAAGCAGACAGATAAACAGTCTCAGGATTATCGATTCACAGTGATTAATAGTTTTTTCTTTGCTATACTAGGTAAATTTATTTAGCTAACTCCTCCACTACAATGATATTTACATTTCCTAGATTGTTATTGGTGTCTCCAGACGATTTTATTCTGCTTAGGCGAATGCTTTTCAAACCGGAAGAGTTAGATATAACTTCCAGTGTCTCAGTTACTACAGGGTGGCGCACCCAAACTGAATGTAATCGTATGGTGGTAGCATAAGTAGAATACAAACATCATCATGGCGAAAGAATTTAGATGAGATCACGGCCCTCCAACAAGGAAAGAAGAAAAGGCAGGCAGACATATAAATAAACCCACAGAAAGACAGTCACGCACCTCCAGAAAATAGTCGGATAGATGGAAAGGTGAGCCTACCCCTTTTGAGGATCAACATGATTGGTGTAATAGCTGGCAAATGTCAAACGCCTTTGTCTTATTATTACGTAATCAGAATGGTACTACAAAATGCCCTGAACCTGTTGAACTTTTATGAACTGTCATAGCAGCTGTGGTTGTTGGGAGATGGACGGAAGGAGAAGGAGGGGAGAGAGGACTGAGGCCGTGTCCGAGTGCTAAATCACTGTTGTTTTTTTGGGTCCAGTCACAGCAAAGGCTAGGTAGTGTACTAGACCAGGACTGATCATGAAAAATAAATTTCGGACCACAACCCACATTGATTCTTTCAGTCCATGAAGTTATCTATCTATCTATCTATCTATCTGTCTATATCTATATCTATCTGTCTATATATCTATCTACTGTATCTATCTACTTATTTATCTATCTATGGGTGTTCCTTGAAACTGGATTTCTTATACTCCTGTATCATTTCCCATGGTAATATATGGCACGACTACAAGGTATCTCATTTTATTATCTTATTTTGAAGTTTCACACATGGTACCGGTACCAAAAAATATGTTCTCTTTTCGTTTTTGCAACAGTTTGGAATACAGCAACACCCGGGAGACAATTTTTACTTACGGTACATGTCAGATCCTATGAGCAACTCACGTAAGACCAAGTTATGAGCACTTGTTTCCCCTATTTTCATTTACCTATTTTCACACAAGGTGATTCCCTATTCTCAGGCCCTAGAAAAATATTTGCCAGCTCATGCTGCCCTTATTGCTAATCGAGTTTTCTTGCTTGGCTTTTTTCTTTTGGTCTTTCTTCCTTGTTTGATTGTGGCAGGCACTCTAATCCTTCAGAATTAACCGATTCCAACCAAACTTGGATACAATGACCAGCCTATGACCTAGTTGAGTCCACAAGATTTTGGTTGCTAGGCACCTACTCGTTGCCTAGGAACAGCCGAAAAAACGTTTTTTTCGTACTTTTCACGCTTTGAATTGTAGGAGTATTACTAATGGGAGCAGAAAGTTTTAACTTCTTTAGGTATAATCTTGAGGTCATTCCCTATCAGGAATGTGCCATCCATTTTCATCTCTCACTTCTAGTTTTCGAACGGCAACCCAGTGAAGCTTGGCCTCAGCATCCCTAGCAACCATTACCCTTTCAAAAATGTCCCCCTAGTTCCCCAGAAGCTCGATGGAATTGAATGAAACTTTGCATGCTTATAGACACTGACTAGTACTACAACTTTCTATGTACACCTATGTGCTGCACTGGCCAGATCAGGGGTCAAAGGTCATCATATGTGAAAATGATGGAAAGAACAAAAATCATGACTATGCTTGTGCGAAATGCTAGGGCTCCAAAGATTAATAAGCCAGGGCCATGATTCTCAGGTGGGATGTTGCAATGGAGTACCTCCATACAAAAATGACATTTAATGTCATAACTCACATCTAGTCACTGGCAGCACCACCTAGAAGTTGTACCTCTGCTGAGCTATTCCGTGTATTTCAAGTTCTCTGGCTCCACAGTGGATGGGTGGAATCGAATTAAACTTTGCATGCTGATAGACATTAAAGAGTACTACAACTGTGCTTTGTACATGCATGACCTGTGTCTGCCACATCAGGGGTCAAATGTCATCAAATGCACTTCAGCGAAAAATTGCTAAAATCACAACTAGGCTCATGCAAAATGCTAAGACTCCTCCAAAGATTATTGACCAAAAACCATCATTCTTGGGTGGGATGTTGTCCTTTGGTACCGCCATGCAGGAGTGACTTTTCATACTGAAACACTTTTGGTCGCTGACAAAGCTTGGTCCGTTTAAAGCTGGCCATTGTCACCTACCGGCTTGTCAATAATTTTCTTGTTAAAGAACCGATTTAAGTGAAACTTGGTACTTTTTCATCTTTTAAGAACAATGTATTAACAGATATATTAAATGTTAAAAATGGTCGCCTTTAGCAGTTAAATATAACTGTATGCAGTTTTCTAAACTAGCTAATTTCCATTGCAACTTACCTACTAGGATGGTTCCATTTTTCCTCTAATGTTTGCCTCTAGTTGACGAAGCATGTTAGGCTTGCTTTTAAATTATTTTCGCTAAAGGTGACCCAACTGCAAATGGAAAAAAAGTTAAAACAGGAGAATTAAAAATATGTGGTTAATCGTGAGACAGCCTCTCTATACAATGAACTGCTTACTGTACATGATGCCAAAAAAATGAGGACCTTTTCTGGACATGCAATCACATTTTCGCTTATAATACCAATCATGATCACAAATGAAGCCTCACTGTCAATGTACTATTGCTATTTTCTGTAATATATTGCTAACACACAAGCTTACAGTCATTATTTCTAATTGTTCCAAGAATACCTTTGAACTCAGTCACAATTGGGTGTGTTAATATCACTGTCATTGGAGTTCAAGGTGCAAATCAAATGAAATAACAAGTTTAGGTGAGCTAGAACCTTCCTTTTAGAGTGCTGGGTGAGTGACCCTTGGCCAAAAAAGTTGAACCCATGTTATAAATGGCTTGATATACACTAACCTGTTATGCAACTTTTTTTTTGTTTTTTTTTCAAATTCGTTACATCGTAAAATGAAGGTTTGCTTGGCATGATCGCTGGATCAGTGCACTTGACAACATGATGCCTATTCAGTGCTACGCTGGTGAAAACACAGTATGTGATTTGCAGTATATGTCGTTTAATTTAGATGCCTGGGAATATCTGAAATTTATAATACGACTGACATTGTGAGGAGTGCATGTACAGAGCTTCATAGAAGTCCAGTAAAAAGTAAAGGTGTTATTCTGGACTTCAGATCAGTGAATCACCGTGTATAATATACACGGCATATCTGTCTGTCAATCTCCCTATCTATCTCTATATATGTCTATCTCAGTTTTTTGCTACATTACTATTATTGGGAAAGTATAACTGACTGTTCCCTTGTAAAGTATCGATAAAACATTCAGTGTTGTAAATATAAGTACACGTGCCCTCAGTATATATTATTATACAAGGTTTACTTCTGGTATAGAATTTGGAAATAAAGCATTTTTTGTTTTTTTTGTTTTTAATGTGAGGAAGAAGGAACCAAAGGCAACGAGCCCGTAAAACTTTTCCGTCCAAGGGAAAAACAAAATACAAGAGAGAGCCAAATTCAAGATCCATTTATTTCGAAATGCCTGGACACACTGCGTTTGAAAGACTGGAGATCATAGGAAGGAGGAAATACAGACAAAGGGAGACAGTTCCAGAGTTGACCTGTTGCATGCGTGAAGGACTGGGAGTAACGGTTAACTCTTGCATTAGAGAGTTGGACAGAAAAGGGGTGAGAGTTTGCTGCTAGACGGGTGCTCTGCGCCCGTCGTAGAGGTGGAGGAATGCATGCAGACAGTTCAGAGGAACAGTGACCAATGAAGTAGCGATACAAAAGAGATAAAGATGCAACGGTGCGGTGAAGAGACAGAGTTTGAAGGGAGTCAGTAAGAGGGGGAGAGTTAATGAGACAAAAAGCCTTTGACTCCACCCTATTGAGAAGAGCTGTATGTGGGGAGCCTCCCCACACATGAGAGTTGTACTCCACGCAGGGGCGGATAAAAGCCCTGTATAGAATCAACAATTGTGCAGGGGTAAAGAAGGAACGGAGTTGGCTTAGTGCACCCAATCTCTTGGAAGCAGATTTTGCAAAAGATGTAATTTGATCTTTCCAAGACAAGTTCTGAGCAAATGAAACCCCAAGCATGTTCAACGATGATGAAGGATTAAGCTGATTATTATTAAACATTAGTGGGTATAACTGTGGAAGATTTTGTCAGGTTGATAGGTGCAAAAACTGAGTCTTTGATGCATTAAAAACAACAAGATTATTTTTACCCCAGTCAGAGATACGAGCCAAGTCAGACATTAGGTGTACCATAGCCTCATCCCTTGTTTGTTGAAGCAACTGCTTAGATGGACGCTGTGGGAATTGAATGGAAAGGTGAAGGGTGGAGTCATCAGCGTATGAGTGGATAGGGTTAGATGTACAGCTTAGAAAGGCCACTGATGAATAAGAGGAAGAGAGTTGGTGATAGGACAGAGCCCTAACGAACACCACTGTTAACAGATCTAGGAGAAGAACGATGGTCGTCTACAACAGTGGCTATAGAACGACCAGAAAGGAAGCTAGAGATGAAGACAGAGATAGAAGGATAGAAACCATAAGAGGGCAATTTGGAAATTAGAGATTTATGTCAGACTCAATCGAAAGCCTTTGAGATGTCAAGTGCAATGGCAAAGCTTTCGCCAAAGTCCCGAAAGGAGGATGACCAGGAGTCTGAAAGGTAGGTGAGAAGATCGCCTGTGGAGCGTCCCTGACAGAACCCATACTGACGATCAGAAAGAAGGTTCTGATAGGAAAGATGCTTTAAAATTTTTCTATTAAGAATAGACTAGAAAACTTTTGAGATACAGGATGTTAAAGCAATTGGACGATAGTTAGAGGGTTGGGATTGGTCACCCTTCTTTGGGACTGGCTGAATGAGAGCAAACTTCCAGAAAGGAGGAAAGGTACAAGTTGACAGACAAAGGCGAAAGAGTTTGCCTAGGCAGGGTGTAAGCACGGAAGCACAGTTCTTGAGAACAACAGGAGGGACTACATCAGGCCCATATGCCTTATTAGTATTGAGGCCTGTGATGGCAGAAAATACATCTGCTGAAGAAATATTCATTAGCCATGAGGAAGTCAGAGGGGGTAAGTTATGGAGGAACAGCACTGGAATCGTCTTAGGTGGAATTGGAGGAGAAAGTCTGAGCGAAGAGATCTGCTTTATCAGTAGAAGAAATAGCTACAGAGCCATCAGAGTAGGAAAGAGGAGGGAAGGATGATGAGGTAAAGTTGTCAGAAAAAAAGGTTTTTGGCAAGGTGCCAGACGGAGCGGGAAGAATTCGATTTAGAGAGTTGAGAGCATTTTGTACGGGTGAAATTATTTTTAGCAGAGTGAAGAACAGACTTAGTACGATTCTGGTCAGAAACGTATTAAAGATGTGATTCAGGGGTGGGTTGGCTCTGGTACCTTTTATAGGCCCTCTCCTTGTTGCGGACAGCATTAGAAGAAGCGTGATTAAACTAAGGCTTTCATGTATTAGTCAATGGATATGAGAAAGGAATGTATGCTTCCATGCCCGAGAGAATAATATCCGTAATGTGCAAGGCACACCCAGATGGCTCCCGGCTATGGAAGCAATAATCATTCCAGGGAAAATCAAAGAAGTACTGCCTGAGGGCCTCCCAATCCGCAGCTCCAAAGTGCCACAGACGACGTTTCTTTGGAGTGTCCGCAGGCCGTACCGGAGCGATAGGACAGGTTAAGGTGATAAGGTTGTGACTGGAGGAGCCCAACGGAGAGAAAAGATTAACAGTGTAAGCAGAAGGATTAGTTGTAAGGAAGACGTCAAGAGAGAACACTTTAAGGAATTGTTGAACGTAGAGGATGGAAGTAATGGGAGTATAAGTGGCTGGGGAATGGCTGGGAGAAGGAGGGAGGTGAGAAGACAGGAAGAAATCAGTAGGATAGAAGTTGTGGAAGCAATGAAGAAAGTTAAATCGGGGAAAGCACCAGTAATTGATGGAGTGTGTGGTGAAATGCTGAAGCATGGGGGAGAGATAGTAGTAGAATGGATGTGGAAGATGTGCAGATTGGCCTGGGAGGAAGGTAGAGTCCCGAAGGATTGGAAGTCAGGTATAATTATTCCCTTGTACAAAGGAAAAGGGGAAAAAGAAGTGTGTGGTAATCATAGGGGCATTTGTCTTCTTAGTATAATAGGAAAAGTGTATGGTAGGATACTTATAGACAGAGTTAGAGAAAGAACAGAGAAATTAGTTGGAGAAGAACAGGGAGGCTTTAGGAAGGGAAGAGGTTGTGTAGATCAGATATTCATTCTTAGATCTTTAGTGGAAAAGTTTCTAGAGAAGGGAAAGAAGTTGTATGCGGCTTTCATGGATCTGGAGAAAGCATATGACAGGGTGGATAGACAAGGGTTGTGGAAAGTGTTAAGAATATATGGAGTAGATGGGAAGTTGTTGAATGCTGTGAAGAGTATGTACGATGGTGCGAAGGCTGCAGTGCGTGTGGATGGTGAACTAAGTGAATTTTTCTTTTTGAAAGTTGGTTTGAAACAGGGATGTGTCATGTCTCCATGGTTGTTCGATCTGTACATGGATGGGGTAATAAAAGAGGTACAAGGTAGGGTAGTGGATGTTGGAGTGGCCCTGGTGAGAGAGGATAGTGTTTGGAAACTCCCTGTACTGTTGTTTGCAGATGATACTGTGTTGTTGAGTGAAGACAAAGGGGAGCTGCAAGGCTTGGTGGATGAGTTTGAGAGAGTGTGTAAGAAACGGAATCTAAAGGTGAATGTAGGGAAGAGTAAAGTGATGGTCTTTGAGAGAGGTGAAGTTAGTGAATGTACATCGAGGTTGGATGGTGAGGAATTGGAAAATGTGAGTACGTTTAAGTACTTGGATAGTGTGATGAGTAAGGATGGAGGTTTGGTGGGTGAAGTGCTTGAAAGGGTACAGCAGGGAAGAAAGGTTGCTGGTTCTTTGAAAGCAGTGATAAGAAACAGGGAAGTGAGCATGGAAGTGAAAAAGTTACTACATGACAGTATTGTGATACCAACTCTAACGTACGGAAGTGAAGCTTGGACATTGTTGGAAGGACATAAGTCAAGAGTGAGAGCAGTGGAAATGAGTTATTTAAGAGGAGCCTGTGGAGTCACGTGGAGAGACAGGCTGACGAATGAGGATATAAAGGAGCGTTGTGGTGTTGATGTGGATGTGATAGGAAGCGTTATGAGGAACACACTGAGGTGGTTTGGCCATGTGGAGAGGATGGAGGGTGAAAGACTGACGAAGAGAGTGTATGTGAGTGAGGTGGAGGGGGGAAGAGGGAGGGGGAGGCCGAGGATGAGATGGAGGGATGGGGTGGAGAGGTATATGAGAGAGGGGGGTGTGAGTTGGGAGCAGGGCAGTGAAATAGCGGGGGACAGGGCGACTTGGAGGCGATTTGTTTGTGGCCACCCCAAACGGGATTGAGGCGTCTGGCAATAGATAGAAGACGTCAAGTATGTTGGAGCTCTCTCCAAGGCGGTCAGGGATACGGGTAGGGTGCTATACAAGCTGCTCTAGGTCATTAAGGATTGAAAAGGTGTAGGCTTGTTCACCAGGTGGATCAGTGAAAGGAGAGGAGAGCCAAAGGTGATGGTGATCATTGAACTCTCCAAGAATGGAGATTTCAGAGAAAGGAGAAATGGATAGAATGTGTTCCATCATAGAAGTAAGATAGTCAAAAAAATTTTGATAGTAGAACTAAGAGATAAGTAAACAGCACAGATATATTTAGTCAGAGAATGACATGAAAGCCGCAGCCAGAGTGTAAAGAATTCAGAAGAATCGAGTTCAGGAACACGACAGCAAGATAAGTTGTTGCATATATATACACAACAGCCACATTTGGCTTTGAAATGTGTATAGAGAAAGTAGGAGGATACAGAAAAGGGTCTGCTGTCAGTTGCCTCAGACAGCTGAGTCTCAATTAGAAAAAGAAGGTGAGGTTTAGAGAAGGAGAGGTTTTGCTCAACAGAGCGAAAGGTAGAGGAAAGGCAACGAATGTTGCAGAAATGAAGAAGAAGAAAGTCAGACAGTGGTTCCAGGCATCTTGAGTCGTCACCGGGAGAGGGGCAGAAGGTGGGGGCATTTATGGTCCCCCCCCTGGGGACTTCGAGGCTACGTTATTAGACGCCATTATTTAATATTTTGAAAAAGAAGTGTGGTGTGTACTTTGCATGTAGTTTGGTGTTGATAGAGATACTTGTACTGGAGAGCATGCTGGCCTACTCTCTGTGTTACTGAGACACTGAAAAAGTTCAGCAAAGGGGGATGGTCGGGACCTAGACCCGAGGGCTGATGAAACGGAGCTCCAGCTCTCCCTGTCGTCAGCTTTCCATCCACCTTGGGAGTACTGTCCTGCTCGACTGGTGCTACAGTCTACTCTGGCTTTTTTAAATAATGGAATTAATGCAGCACGTGTGCACCTAGATTCAATTTTTATTTGCTCTGAATCACTCCTTGTAAGTGAAGGCATTAGTTGAGAAATACACAGATGAAACACACTGTCTATAATAGTGAGATACTGATGGTTGAGTGTATCTTCTTGTGTCGTCATAAGTTGTGCATTAGATCTGTGAGTTGTGCCGAGCTGAAACCTGCTCACTCTAAGTACATCTCATCAGTTGATGTCGATGAACTGGATCTATTTTATTTAAATTGGCAAAAAATAAAAAAAATACTGAAAAAAAACACACACACACAAAAACCTCATGATTTATAAACCAAAAACCCAACCTGGGTGAGTAAGTGGGTACATACCAGGGTAGCTACTCAATACAACCCTGGAGGTGAGATTTTACTGCTTGGTTGTCGCATGTCCATCCCATGGTTCTTCTCTCATTATGCTGACTGATATTAAACAAATAACAAAATACGAACTGATTAGTTAAGACTGACACTTATGTAGAAACATTATCAGCCATGCATGTTATATATGCACATGCACATAAGGCGGGAGTACGTTGTTTAACTAGGGATTTTGTATTTATGATGATTAATTTTTCATTAATTGATTAATTTGTTATTTATTTGGAAATCTAGCATCAGGGAACGAAAACCATTCGGAACTGAGAGAGAGAGAGAGAGAGAGCAAAGAGGTGATGGCCAATTGTAATGAATGGGATAAGTGGAACGCGAAGAAAAAGAACACATGACAGTTAAGCATTTGCTGCTAGCGGGGGAATGGAATATGATGAAATTTATTTATTTATTTATTTATTTTTTTTTAAATCAAAGAATCCTGTGTGTGTTGGAGGACAGTGCCAAAACAGGCAGGCAAGTGAATCATCGAGAATGTGCAGTATTGCTGGTCAGTGACAAGGACAGAGTAAAGCCTTATACACACATGTGGGGAGAGGGGGGGGGTAACGTACAGGTTGTGCGAACGGTTAGAATGGAAAATGCCGTGTGAGGAAAAGGAAGTAGTAACGGAAGAATGATGAACATTATACGAGACGAGGACAGATGTGGAGGAAATAGGGATGCAGTGCAGTATCAGAGGTGGATCAGAGAAAGAGGGAAAGAACGGATTCAAGGGTATGCTATAGGAATGATGATAGATAATATTAATTATCTGTTTATGCATCCCTATATATATATATATATATATATATATATATATATATATATATATATGTGTGTGTGTGTGTGTGTGTGTGTGTGTGTGTGTAAGTGCCGCACTGTTTGTTTGTTTGTTTGTTTAGCCTTCAATCACGCCCAAATCAAGGGCCAGAGACCCCCAGACCCATATATATATTCTGAATCAGGGTGACCCAGGGATGGTTTTAGGGAGGTCAAAATTAAGATCTGGGTCACTTAAAGTCATCAACAAAGTCTTCGCCTTTTTGGCCCAGGCAACGTCGGGTACCCTTGCAGCCCAATTTTTGGCATGGAGACTCACATGACCTCCAGTTCGGACATAGGCTATGTGAGGTTGACCTCCGAGGTCATTTGCAGTTACCAGTTGGAGGTAATTTGAGGTCACCGGCAAAACATGCTCAAACGACTGGACCCAGGAGACCAATTTTTGGAATGGAGACTCACATGACCTCTAGTTCGGACATAAATTCAGACGACCTCCAGTTCGGACATAGACTAACAAGACCTCCAGTTCGGACATAGACTCACAAGACCTTCAGTTCCGACATGGACTGACATGACCTCCACTTCGGACATAGACTATGTGAGGTTGACCTCCGAGGTCATTTGATATCACTTGTCCGAGGTCATTTGAGGTCACCGGTAATTGTAAACAAGTGCGCACAAATTCTGTAAGTTAGTCTGCAAATGCTAAAAAAGAAAGTTCCTGGACCTCTTATAATCCCTCTTCAAAAACATAAGAAGTATATGGTCCGTCTGGAGTAGAAAGATTGAACTAGAACAAATAGGATTAGAGTGCTTGCCTTCTTTGGCCCGGTAACGCCGGGTAATCCTGC
>NC_136974.1:13212956-13426494 GCF_032717465.1 Coenobita brevimanus | reverse complement strand
ATATATATATATATATATATATATATATATATATATATATATATATATATATATATATATCATCCAATCCGTCCCATCTCATCAGCCGTTTGTGTCCACTGCGGGACTGGCCTAGCACGACCGAAGTGGGGACGATACAGCCAATGTATCTCTAGCAAGTGGCTTAGGGTGTCTAGTAGAGATTGTATGTAGGGTGAGACGTGCTTGTAAGTGTAACTATGGTGTTGGAGTGGCTTTGGATGTGTGTGTAGTCTGTGAACCAAATGTAATCAGCTCACGCAAGCCGACTGGATGCAAGCATATTTTATAATATGCGACACTGGTTCAACCACAGCACCCCTTATGTTCGCCAATGCAGTACGTGACCTGAATAACACTCCCAAAGGTTATTACTCAAATATATATATATATATATATATATATATATATATATATATATATATATATATATATATATATATATATATATATATATATATATATGCAGACTTCACTTCACCGTGAAGATATGTATGCAAACTAACCACAGGAGAAATGAAAGGAGCGACAGTGAGTACTTTCGTATATTACATCTACAGACAGAGTGAGACAGAAACGTAAAGGGTAGAGGTCTTTTATGCACACCCGCAGCAGGTAGTGGCACACAGAACAATGGATGACCTGAATTTTTACCTGTGGATTAACTTAGGGTCACCTGCAGCAGGGAGTGGAACACAACAAAGAATGACCTGAATCTAAATAAATGCACCTGACAAAGGAGGAGGGAGTAGGAGGGGAGGAAAGGGGAGTGGGAGGGAGGGGGAAGGAGAAAGGGGAGAGGGAGGAGGGGATAAATACTGCTGCGTAACTTACGACCTATAGGATTAATGCTTGGTGTGTCCCACACAGGTGTGACTACACCACAAGGAGATGACAGGGAACAATCACGTGTTAGTCTGGTGGATACTGCTTTAAAATCAATTCAGTTAACAATTTATCACACTTAAAATGACCATTGCTCAAGTTTACATTCTTTTCATATGTGCCAGAAATTAGGCAAGATTATATTACATTTCTTTCATCTAAGCTTTTTGATCTTGCTATGGTGGTACCATTCTTAACTGGCGGTTTGGGTGGGGCACCAACCCCTGTACAGTGTTACCACGTTTTCCATACTGCGATGCCTCTCTCTCTCTCTCTCTCTCTCTCTCTCTCTCTCCTGGGGGGGGATGTGCATCACCCTTGGGAATTTTGTTTCTTTTATGAGTGACATAAACTTGTGCTCTCATTTCTTTATTTTGTTTTTATTATATCTAATTATATTTAAAAATTTTATTGTTTTGCCATTTTTGGATGTAAAAGTCATCAGGGACCAAAATGTTTTGAAGACTAAGGTATATAGAAAACCTACAAATATTATGTCATATATTCATTACTATTCAAACCATCATATTAATGTAAAAAGATCTGTGTTCATATCCATGTACCTAAGAGCATATAGAATTTCAGACCCAAAATTTTTAGATGATGAACTAAAAATGATTCAGAGTATTGGAAAGAAGCTAAAATATCCACAAAGCATACTAACTCAGTGCCACAATACAGCCAAGAAACGATTCCTTGAAGGGAAAACTAATAAGCCAGATCGCCAGAACATTCAAAGAACCCTTGTCCTTCCCTTCCATGAAAATTTTCTTGATGTTGTTCTCATACTGAGGGAACTCACTGTACAAGCAGTATTCAAATATGAGAACACCATAAAAAAAAAAAAAACTCATCAAGAACAGCCCTTTCAGTAATTCAGGCGTTGTTTACAAAATCCCACGTAAAAGCTGTAGCAAATTTTGCATAGGACAATCTGGAAAAAATTTGGAAACTAGAATCTCACAACATAATTACAGTGTAAGAACAGCCCAACAGAGTAGTGGTTTATTTCAACACAAAGCATCCAGTGATCACCATATTGACTGGACAGGCCCCAAGATTCTAGCAAGATCAAAAAGCTTAGATGAAAGAAATGTAATAGAATCTTGCCTAATTTCTGGCAACTATGAAAAGAACGTAAACATGAGCTATGGTCATTTTAAGTGTGATAAATTGTTAACTGAATTAATTTTAAAGCAGTATCCCCCAGACTAACACGTGATTGTTCCCTGTCATCTCCTGGTGGTGTAGTCACACCTGTGTGGGACACACCAAGCATTAATCCTATAGGTCTTAAGTTAAGCAGCAGTATTTATCCCCTCCTCCCTCTCCCCTCTCCCCTTCCCCCTCCCTTCCACTCCCCTTTCCTCCCCTCCTACTCCCTCCTCCTTTGTCACGTGCATTTATTTAGATTCAGGTCATCCTTTGTTGTGTTCCACTCCCTGCTGCAGGTGACCCTAAGTTAATCCGCAGGTAAAAATTCAGGTCATCCATTGTTCTGTGTGTCACTACCTACTGCGGGTGTGCATAAAAGACCTCTACCCTTTACGTTTCTGTCTCACTCTGTCTGTAGATGTAATATACGAAAGTACTCACTGTCGCTCCTTTCATTTCTCCTGTGGTTAGTTTGCATATATATATATATATAGATATATATATATATATATATATATAGATATATATATATATATATATATATATATATATATATATATATATATAAGGATTGTTCTTATTACTAAGTGGGAAAATTATTTCTGGAATATTCTTTTTGCTGCCAGTGTATATTGTGAGTTTAGGTGTAAACTCTTGAAAACACAAATTTTAGCCGAATTAGATGATATTTACTGGTGCTGCATCCTCCCCAAAGTCTCAGCCTAATAAGCAAAAATTATTGTTGTGATAATCTTTTTTTCTTATTTGAAGAAAGTGTTTATTTTAGGCCTTCTTCACTGGAGGCTTCATTCTAGTAATACCCATATTGTTTTCTTTTATCAGGGATTTAGCTTTCAAGTTATTATGAAGAACCTATTTACTATCACTTAAGTGAAACTGTCAGTGCCAGTGATGAAATGCGGAAGCAAAACCAAGATTTGGCTTGTTGGCCAACCAAGTGAAAGACTACTTGGAAGTAAGTTACCTTCTTGTGGTGAAGTGTTAATTTGACTTTTCTACCTAATGCGAACAGAGACACGAACACTGAGGAATTCAGCTTGTGTTCTGTCTGAGGAACTAGGAAGATTCTGGGAGGGAGCTCACATTTCTGCATCTGAGCCTCGGAATTGTATCCCCCAAATCGAATCTTTCTATAAAGAATGGAGAAAGTTGGAGAAGAGTAACAGCCGGAATACAGAAAGAGAGGAGAATAAGAGAAAGAACTTCCAAGAACAGAGGAAAGATCTCTTTGACACTGCACACACGAATGCCTTCAACCTCATCAAAAATCGTAAGGATAAGGAGATTCTTGTGGCTCAGAGGAAGAAAGAGAGGCGAGGCTCTGTGCTGGGTAATGATATGAAACTCCACTGGAAATAAAGAAGACACAAAGAATGACAACAGATTGAACAGAAGATTAATGAGCATGAGGAATGTCATAGTGCTGTAAGAGAGGAAATAGCAGAGCTGAAGGAGAACCCAACTAGTGATGAAGACAAAACAGGTGACGTTTATACAGATATAGCAGGTCTTTCCATTTCGGTTGCAGCTCCTCCTCTGAAACGCCAACAAGCATGAAAAACTTGTAACTTCTCCAGTTGCTGCTGCTTCGGATCGGACCAAGACTTCCGACCGTCCTGCAGTCCATCTGTTTTCTGCAACCATTTCTGCCCGTGAACAATATCCAACAATGTATATTATGAACAGGCAAAGTATCCACTGAGATTGAATCAAGAGTCGGAGGGAATCTGCAGAATGGTTGAAGAAATCATTCCATCCAACTGTGCCACTTGTAGTGCACTGGGATGGAAAACTAATTGCCGATGTAACAGGAGCAAATGTTACTGAACGCCTTCCAACTCTCGTCTCAGGTGATGGAGTTTCAAAGCTTTTGAATGTACCCAATTTGGCTTCAGGGACAGGAAAGGCCATGGGCAGTGTCATCACTGAAACCTTGAACGACTGCTGTATATCTGATCGTGTGGTGGGAATGGCATTCGACACCACTGCAGCAATACCGGATTGTGGGCAGGGGCATGCACCCATATTCCACAACAGTTGCACTAAGATCTCCTCCACCTGGCTTGTCGGCATCATATTTTTGAGATCCTTGTTCAAAAGGCCTTCACCATTGCCTTGGACCATCCTCTGGTCCCGACATTCACATCAAGCAGTTCAAAGCCAAGTGGAATGCTATTGACACAACACGCTTTCAGACCTTGAATGACAATGAGGAAATGCTTTTGACTGATGGTGAGCAATGTGATGAGCTCATACCATTTTGTATGAAATAGTTGCAAGAAAGCCAACCTCGAGATAAGTATCGAGAACTGCTAGAACTGTCCATTGTTGTTTTGGGTGGTGTGCCGCCCCGTGGAACACGGTCTCAGCATCCTGGTGCTTGTCATCATGCCAGATGGATGATTAAAGTTATATACAGCATCAATGTCTATCTTTTCCATCATCAAACAAGCATCACACTGAATCAAGGCCGAGGACTTAAGTGGTTTGTTGTGTTCATAATGAAGCAATACCTGAAATTATGGTTCATGGCAACAATAGCAGCTCTAGCTCCATGAAACAATCTGAGGCTTGTATAGGAACTGTCACTTTATCCTGATAAGGACATCTCAAAAGTCTACTTGAAAGCACACGGGCGTCATTTGTGGTACTTGTCAGAGCAGCTAGTTGGATTGGCCTTTTTTGGTTCAACTGTTGACCCTAAAGAGAAACGAAAATTGGTGATGGTTCTTAACGAAGAAGGGAGCAAACATCAACTAATGAGAGCAACAGTTGAGCTTGAGGCGACAACATTGAATCAGAAAACAATTTCAAGTTTTGTGACCAGTAACACCAAGATATTCACACTGCTTAGCCTTCCTTATTCATTCCTAGACTTCGATCCATCCACAAGGGAAAGCCGTGAGGATTGCAAGGAAGCTGAGCTCATCGTCCAGGAGCTACAGGTAACAAATGACTTTGCTGAAAGAGGGGTAGCACTGATTCAAGAGTTTAATCCAGTGTTAACCAAGAACGAAGAACAACAGCAGTTTCTTCTCCAGGTTATTGAGCAACACAGGCAAGTGCATCCAGATGCGAAGAAGGCTACAGCTGTCAGCAATTACATGCCATAAAACTAGGCAACAATGAGCGGGAGTTGGGTTACCATGATACTCCCCTACCCCAGTGAGGGGTTGATACTCTGCAAAGAGGGGAACCTAGGTAACCCAATGGCATATTAACATTACTCTATAACGGTATAACTTTGAAAATGATGCAGCACCAGTTAAAATTATCTAACAAGCATGAAGATTTTCATACACCATTTTTTAGTCGATAGGAACGAAGTCCCATAGCAGCTGAAGCAAATTTTTCTAGCTGAATATTAAGGACCAGCCAAATATATACTGTCTGTGTGTATCTATATATCAGTGTCTGCCTTGTATTTTTCATTTCCTACTCCCACTGTCACTCTCACATCCACACAAGCAGACCAATGCGTCCCTACAAGACATGAGCTTCTAGTGGAGTGCTATATCTAAACCTTCTCTCTCTCTCTCTCTCTTTCTCTCAAGTCTCGTCATCTCGTGATTTTGGCTTGGTGGTCGGGTGGGTAGGTTGGTGGGTGGATGGGTGGGTGAGTGGGTAGGCAATTGTAGGTAAACAGGCAGGGTCGATGGAGTGGGTGGGAGGAGTAGGCGAGGGTGGATGAAGTGGGTGGGATGAGTGGGTGGCAAAGGCAGGTGGGGTACGGCAGGCAGGGAGGGTGGAGTTGGTGGGTCAGGTAGGCGAAGTAGGTGGAATAAGTGGGTGAGGTCGACAGGTGGAATGAGGAGAGTGTGCAGGAAGAGGTGGGTGGGCTGGATGGGTTGAGCAAATGGGTGGGATGGGTGGGTTTTGTGGATGGGTGGGTGAGCTTTTTTGGTAGATGGGATGGGATTTGGGGTGTGTGGCTGAGTGCATAGTGCGCCCGAGTAGAAGCCAGAGACAGGAATACTACACTGTGTAGGTGGGTGGATAGGTATATTAGAGGGTGAGTGGGTGGATGGGGGAGAATATGTCTAATGGGGCATAAGTCCATGTGGTAAGTGGGTCCATGGCTGGAATACATCTATCTATCTATCTATATACCTAGGCTGCTTCCCCCAAGGAAAGGGAGGTAGCCGAGACAGGACGACTCACTCTCCATTTACTCATCCATTCAAACACATTCATTCGCATCTTAGCCCCAAAGGGGAGAACGGACAGATCCTCACCGCACCACACCGCACAAGGGTCAACTGGGCAATGCAATCAGTGACATCCGCAGCAGGGCCCGACAGCAGAACTGGTTTACCCCTGCCACATCATAACAGACCCATCCCCTTACCCGCACCTGACCTGACTAGCTGATCAGACCAAATGCGGGAGAATATCCCCTCAGGGCTGCGTCATCACTTATTCATTCACAATTTCTCTCCATTTATTTCTGTCACGCACAGCCACTCTTCCTTGCTCAACAGACATCCCTCTCGCATCCAGCGCTCTCTTCACACTGTCCATCCATCCTATTCGTGGTCTTCCTCTCAGCCTTACACCTCTCACATCAGATCTAGTTATCTTTTTCACCAATCGCTCATTATCCATTCTCTCCATATGTCTTTTGGGGTAACAAGCTCGTCAAAACATGGGTCCAGTGCATAGGAACGGTCCATGGAGTAAAGAGGTGCAGTTGAAAAAACAGGCCCGTGTTGGGACATGGTGTATCCTCACTGGAGAGAAGAGTTCCATGAAGGGAAAATAAGTTCATAGGGGGAAAATAGGCCCATGGTGGATACAGATCCATAGTGGCCATAGGTCACTGGAAGGAAAATAGGTCCATGAAGGGAAAATAGGTTCATGGAAAAATAAGTCGATGAAGGAAAATAGGTCCATCGGGGAAAATAGATCCACTGGGTAAAAAAAAAAAAAGTCCTTTGGAGAAATTTGTCCATAGGAGAAAATAGGTCCATGGGGAAAATAGATCTATGAGGAAAACAACATTATTGAGAAAAAATAGGTTCATGGCTGAAATAGATCCATGGAGAAATTGGTCCATGAGGAAAAATTAATCCAAGGGGGAAACTGATCCGTGGAGGGAAATGGGTCCAAGAGATGAAAATAGGTCCAAGGAGGAAAATAGGCTGGGATATAACCGTAGGTGGGCTTATGTGTTAGTTTGTTTATGTTGCAGATACTCGTAACATACAACAAGATTAAATGCACCCCAGAAATAGAGCTGCAGAATCATGAACACATATGAGATCAATTTGCGATGCAAATCTGTACCCAAATTTCTGAAGGTGTTTCTGTGCTGAAATTTACAGGTCGTTGACACACTCGAAAATGTGTAAAGCTGTATTTACAGATAATGGATTATGCAAGAGTATGTTACCATTAAGCGGAAAGATGAATGGTCATAAATTGAGGACCTAGTAAAATATCAAGAGGAGATAATTGAGAAGGTTGGCCGAACTCAGAACAATGGCTTACGGCACGGCTGGATGGCTATTATTAAGACTACCATACCCACACACTCAAGAGAAATACTTCCCACTTCGGTAGGGCTTTATAAAGGCAAGAATATCAACTGTTCACAGATTTTTTTTTTTTTTAATGCAAGGAAGAAGTAACCAAAGGCCAGAAGCCTGCATCATTGTTCCCTTCAAGAAGAGAAAAACAAAAACAAGATAACAGAAAGCCAAATTCCAGATCCGTTCATTTCGAGATGCCTGGACCCACTTCATTTGAAAGACTGGAGGTCAAAGGCAGTAGGATATATAGGCAGAGGAAGATAGTTCCAGAGTTGACCTATTGCATGCATGAAGGACTGGGAGTAACGGCAAACTCATGTACTAGATAGCTGGGCAGAAAAGGGATAAGAATTTGTTGTTAGACGGGTGCTACACACCTGTCATAGTGGTGGAAGGATGCAAGCAATTCGGACAAGCCGTGACCATTGAAGTTGCGATTTAAAAGAGATAAAGATGAAACAGTGTGGTGAAGAGACAGAAGCTGAAAGGAGCAAGTAAGAGGAGAGTTAATGAGATGAAAAGCCTTTGACTCCACCTAGTTGAGAAGAGCTGTATGTGGGGAGCCTCCCCGCACACGAGAGTTGTACTTGACAGAAAGGTGAATAAAACCCGTGTATGAAGTCAATAACTATGCAGGGTTAAGAAGGCACAGAATCGGTGTAGCACACCTAATCTCTTGGACGCAGATCTTACAAGAGAAGTAACGTGATCTTTCCAAGATAAATCCCGAGAGAATGAGACCCCATATATGTTCTGTGATGATGCAGGATTGAGTTGGATATTGTTAAAAATTAGTAGATATTCTGTGGAAGATTTTGACGGGTTGAAAAATGTACAATATATCCTGTGGAAGATTTTGACGGGTTGAAAAATGTACAATATATCCTGTGGAAGATTTTGACGGGTTGAAAAATGTAAAAACTAAGTTTTTGATCCGTTAAAAGAAATAAGATTACTTTTATCCCAATCAGAGATATGAGCCACGTCAAACGTTAGGTGTGCCATATCATCATCCCTTGTTTGTTGAAGTAATTGCTGAGATGGACGCTGCAGGAAGCAAATGAAAAGGCGAAGGGTGGAGTCATCAGCATATGATTGGATACGGTTAGATGTACAGCTTAAGAGGTCACTGATGAAGAGAAGGAAGAGAGTTGATGTTAGGACAGAGCCCTGAGGAATACCACAAAAGATAGCTCTAGGAGAAGAACGGTGGCCATGTACTATTGCGGCCAGGAGTTCTTAGCCACCCTCGTCCAGCCAACCTGTGTATGTGGCAGGGTCGCATTCACGAGCACAGACGTTGCCTTCGATGCATTTCTGTAGAAAAATATTCCTTCAGCTTTGGGCTTGTACTAATGGATAAGGCAATAGTAATATTTACTTTGAAGGTTTGATTCTGATAACACGAATATATCATACTGATTATTTAATAACTTGTTTCTCGTATAGAGCCAAGCAAGTGACAAATATGTATATTTGGTTCCACTCCTCGACTTCCTGTAGGTTTGAACCTACGAACACAGACTGAACAAGTTCGAAGCATTTATTTGTTACCAGGAGAGAGAGAGAGAGAGAGAGAGAGAGAGAGAGAGAGAGAGAGAGAGAGAGAGAGAGAGAGAGAGAGAGAGAGAGCAGCGGGTGCCCGTGAATTTTAGAGGAATGAGGTGGAGAAATGAGGTGCTCAACACAGTTAAACGGGGATTTTTCCTTTCGTTTCGGTTGGCTTTTTATGCCTAAATGACTAAATGAAGGTAAATTATGAAATATAATGACTGGATGACGAAGTGGTAATAGGGTCTGGCTAATGGTTGTTTGGTCCGAGGTGTGCAGTGGTAAGCCTAATTCCAGGCAACGGTCGCTGTTAAAAGTTGGATATTTTAAGTCCCATTTATTTTAAATAGCTCTATATATGTTTACAGTACGTGTATGCCCCTATGGACCTATTTTCACCTCATGAATATTTTTATCAATGGACATTTTCACCACTCGGAGCACAATCCCTTATGGACCTATTTTCCTTAATGACTTTTTTTTTTTTTTTAAGACGCCTACTTTTCTACGTAACCTATTTTCCCATGAACTAATTTTTCCCATTGATGTATTTTCTCCCCACGGACCAATTTCTCCGTCGACCTTAAATCTCTCCATGGATGCAGGTTTCCTACATGGACGTATACCCATGATTATATTTTTCATAATGAACCTATTTTCCCCATAAACCTGTTATCCGACGTGGTTATATCACCCACTGATGCGTGCAGTTGAAACACACCTCATAACCAACAGGTGTATTGCACGATGGACCTTTTGTAACCCACTGGATATATAAACCTACTTAAGCATGATTCCAGAATAACATCCCCTGTGCACCGATTTTCCCAACTCGGACATTAACTCAAATCACCTAACCCCAGTGGCCTGTTTTCCCACAATTCGTCCATCCACCTACACACCCACCCATCAACGCACATACCCACAACCTTATACAATACAGTATGTCTCAAAAGTAGGACGACACGAACCCGTCTCTTGCCTTGTCCTACAGGTAGCCCCACCACCCACCTCACTTAAACAATGCACGAACCCCACTCCACCCCACTTAACCAGCCCAACAATCCTTTCCCTCCCTCTCGCCCACCCACTCCACCTAATCGGCCTGTGAAACAACCAGCCTACACTAATGAATCCACCCACCTAGTCACCAACCTACCAACCCGCATACCATGCTCCACAAGTCAGATGACTTTCAATTCAACACACACACACACACACACACACACACACACACACACACACACACACACACACACACACAGAGGCGGGGTGGATTTCCTTACACGAAAGATGAGTCTCACCGCTTAACTCAGTCTGTCGGTAGAAAACAGTACCGGGTACTCTTCACAGGGAGTTTGCCAGGCCGTAGATAATGGGCTTCATTCCGGCTACATTCACATGATTTTATGCGATATGAGTAAATAACGTGCTCGAGCTAAACGGAATTTTTCCTTTGGCTGATGACGAAGGAGTTTATTTATCCCAGGATAACGTCTCGTCGGACAAAATTAAAGATGGGTTTTATTCTGGGTAACGCCAGATGACTTTGTCAAATAATTTGGCAGGCCGTGTAACTTCTGTTAAATGCCTTATGTTCGCATTTTTTTCTCTCTCTGACGGTTGGCACCTGGAGATTTTTGGCAAACTCATGAGTATTTTTCTCATTAACTGGATATCTCTCTCTGGACAGAGAGGCAAATTACTTTCTTAAGCACAGCTTTTTGTTAAATCAACAACATTTATCTCCTAATTCATTATTCCAACGAAAGCAGTCCTATATATATATATATATATATATATATATATATATATATATATATATATATATATCACAAGGCAAGGCAAGTTCTAGTGACTGATGGAAGAAACATTCACACTGTGGCCTGTTTTCAGTGGATCACAGGAATCCATGGTTTCTCATCCCTTGCATTTCCCTGCGCCAGTCTGCCTCCACGTCATTCTTCCAAAATTCACAGGCGCCCACCATACACGCTCTCTCTCTCTCTCTCTCTCTCTCTCTCTCTCTCTCTCTCTCTCTCTCTCTCTCTCTCTCTCTCCTGGTAACAAATGAATGTTTCGAACTTGTTCAGTCTGTGTTCGTAGGTTCAAACCTACAGGAAGTCGTGGAATGGAACCAAATATACATATTTGTCACTTGCTTGGCTCTTTACGAGAAACAAGTTATTAAATAATCATATGATATATTCGTGTTATCAGAGTCAAACCTGCAAAGTAAATATTACTATTGCTTTATCCATTAGTACAAGCCCAAAGCTGTAGGAATATTTTTCGACAGAAATGCATCGAAGGCAACTTCTGTGCTCGTGAATGCGACTCTGCCACATAACGGGTTGGCTGGACGAGGGTGGCTAAGAACTCCTGTCCGCAATAATACAACTGGAGCTATAGAACGACCAGAAAGGAAGCTAGAATTGAGGGCACAGATAGAGGGATAGAAACCGTAAGATGGCAATTTGGAAATTAAAGAATTACGCCAGATTCGAACGAAAGCCTTTAAGATGTGAAGTGCAATGGGAAGGCTTTCGTCAGTGTCCCGAAAGGAGGATGGCTAGAAGTCTGAAAGGTAGGTGAGAAGATCGCCAGTGGAGCGTCCCTGGCGGATCCCCTGTCGGACCCCATACTGACAATCGGAAAGAAGGTTGTAATAGTAAAGGTGGCTTATTTTTTTTCTATCAAGAAGAGATAAAAAAACTTTTGAAATACAGGATGTTAAAGCAATTGGGTGATAGGCAGAGGGCTGGGAATGGTCACCTTTCTTTGGGACAGGCTGAATGAGAGCAAATTTCCAGCAAGAGGGGAATGTACAAGTTGACAGACAAATGCAAAAAATTTTACCTAAGCAGTGAGTATGCATAGACGCACGATTCTTGAGGACAACAGGAGGGTCTCCCATCAGGCCTATATGCCTTTTTAGAACTGAGGCCAGGGGTAGCAGAAAATACATCAAGTGAAGAAATTATACTGTCAGCCATGAGGAAGTCAGAGGGAGGATGTATGGAGGAGCAGCACCAGCATCTAAGGTTGAATTGAAAGAGAAAGTCTGAGTAAAGAATTCTGCTTTATCAGAAGAAGAAACAACTACAGAAAAATCAGACTGGAAAAGTTTTTGGAGCAGAGCCAGATAGAGTTGGAATAATTTAAGCTGGAGAGTTCTGAGCATTTAGTACAAATGAAATTACTTTTAACAAAGTGAAGAATAGACTTAGCACCATTCTTCGTGGAAATATAAAAGAGATAGGATTCAAGTGTGAGTTGGCTCTGGTACCTTCTGTAGGCCCTCTCCTTGTTGTGGACAGTATTAGAACAAGCGTAATTAACCATTTTTTTTTTTTTTGGCATTAGTCACAGGATAAGAGAATGGAATGTATGCTTCCATATATGAGAGAATTACCTCCATAATGCATGAGGCACACTCAGATGGCTTTTGGCCACGGAAGCAATAATTATTCTAGGGAAAATCAAAGAAGTAATATCTGAGGGCCTCCCAATCAGCAGCTCCAAAGTGTTACAGCCGCTGCTTCTTGGGAAGATGCACAGGCCCTACTGGAGTGATAGGACAGGTTAAGGTGATATAGTTGTATTCAGAGGAGCTTAACCCCTTATGGGCGGGGCAACATATCAATTATATGACCGTGTGGGGCGGCATATTTTCGAGAAAATAAAGTATCAAGGAATAAGCCTAAACATGCATAAATCGATGAAAACGGATGAAAAACGAAGGCAAGAGGTGTTTGTCACGTATTAATTCGCGACATTGTATTAGTATCATATAAGGGAACATCCGAATTTCATTGAAATGTGTAAATTTTTGCTCAGACCATTAACTGCCTCGCTTTTGTACTCAGATCGTAATGAGTTTCATAACCCTTGTCATTGTTTCATAAGTGACTTTTTCTGTATAGACAGTGCGTTTCACTGAGCAAAAATTGTTGTGTAGTTGTCAGTTTCACATTGCCTCTCGACTGTTAAGTCGAGCCAAGCTCATCTCTCATGCTTTGTGCCCCAGTTTGCTTACTTCAGTCAGTCAGATTCAAACTGCCACGAGAGTAGGGTCGTTTGCGCCCAGCGTAGAGAGCAGCGTCTCCGTTGTACAGCGATTTCTGGATCTCCCCACCTATGGTAATCGTAGTGGACAAGCAGCTAATAGCAGTGCCTGGTGTTCAACAGACAGATGCCCAGTCTTTCGTAGCTTCAGCTCCGTTCCCTCCACTGACCAGTATTTTCGTTCCTTTTCTTAGCCTTAAGTCTGATTAGCTTTTGAATGAGTGGGTGAGTGTATGTCCTCTTGTGTTTGAATTCACTAGTCCCCCTGTGACAGTGAAATCCTTTTTTGAATACATTTTTGAGATTCATGTAACGTAAATTTATTTCACTGTAGTTAATAAATTTACAGTTCTTTTCTATGAGCTTAATGTAATGTATTAATGATGTTTTTATTTCTCCACACTGAGTTTATTTTAGTTTGCCATTCATAGTTTGCACAAACTTCTTATATGAATCACAACTGGTATTTAAGCCAGTTCTTTTGTATCAAAACTTAAATCCATTGTACCAGCCAGGAGTTAAGCATCAGCAAGAACTTGTTCATTATTATTATTAATTATTGATTGTCAGGGGGTGAAGATCACACTTTCTCAGAGGCTAACAGTACTAATGACAGAGCATTTGTGAGTAGATAGTCTCCGCTGTGTACTGTTGAGAAAGATTATAAAATTCTCATCTTTAGAGAATTGGCAAAGTAAGCCAGCATAAAGTAGAACTCGCTACTTGATTTCACAAGTCAATTCGTTGTGTTTACCTTCGATTAATATCAGCTTTAATTCTTAATTTTACATCCCCCCATGACATCTGGTGACCTCATACCAGGATATTAACTCCTAGCTCTAAAGTTATTAACGAAATAATACTCACTCACACCTAGGTATTTGTTATCAAGGCTATAAGCACTAGTCACAGATTCACTAGTCCCCCTGCAACAGTGAATCCTACCAGATTAGTTAGATAACACTAGTCACGATTCAATAGTCCCCTTGTGACAGTGAATCCTACCAGTTTAGTTAGATAAAATGAATCACAATTCACTAGTCCCCCTGCGACAGTGAATCTTACCAGTTTAACAAGATAAAACGAGTCACAATTCACTAGTCCCCCTGCAACAGTGAATCCTCCTCCATAGATACTTCCCCACATTTCACTAGTCCCCCTGCAACAGTGAACCCTCCTCCACAGGTGGTCAACTCCATATCCCCAGATGATGAGTACTACCCCTCAGGTATCTAATTCTCAAGGCACCATGTTTGCCACATCGTTCATTCAGAAGCCTTATCAATTGCTGGCCGCTTTCTCCACAGGCCCTCCCACAGGTAACAGTGCCTTCTTTGTTCAGCAGGGTTTGTGGGAGGCATTCCTGTAAAGGTCCTGAGAGACAATGGTTCCTCAGGTTGCTCTGTCAGGCAGAGTCTAATTCGGCCTGAGGAGTACACAGGTCGACAGATCCAAGCTCAGCTTATTGATGGATCAGTGAGATTGTTCACTGAGGCATGTATCCAGGTGGCATCTCCATTTTACACTGGTATGACAGTTGCAGCCGCCATGCCAGAACCTTTGTTTGACCTAATAATAGGCAACATACCAGGTGCCAAGTATAGTTGCACTGTAGGTGACTACTCAGACTTCGGCTGCAGTAACAAGACCCATGACCAAGGCACCAAACTGTGTCACCCTGGGGACCATTGCATCGCCGCAAGATCTGATTTGTAGTCAAGATGTTGTCCAAGAACAACACTGACCCGACACTTGCTGCTGTGTGGAAGAAGCAAAAGGGTAAAGTGATTAAGTATTCACAGGGAGGCCAAGCCAGGTTCCTTTGTAAACATGGACGGCTCTACCATTAGTCACGAACACCCCAGGGGGAGGTTCGACTGCAGTTTGTCGTTCCCGCTAAGTATCCCCGAGCAGTGTTAGAATGGGGTCATTGTTCAGCCTCAGGAGGTCTCATGGGCAAAAGGAAAACCCAGGGCCATATCCGTGCTGACTTTTTCTGGCCAGGGATGGGACAGGAAATAGATAGGTTCATGCGTTCCTGTAATGTGTGTCAACATACCACCGATCAGGGACATGTCCTTCCTGTGCTGTTTGAATCCACACCCATAATCTCTGAGTCAGCTGGGAGAGAGGGCAGTGGTATTGTTGGTGCAGACCTGATGTCTCACCTGTTAACTGATGACTAACATGGGCAACTGTTGTAAACTGGGTTCCATAAGACAGGCGTCCTCAGAGATTTATGCAATCCAAGGACCAGCTTGGTTCCCAGTTAACAGTGTACCAGTAAGACCTGACGTCTCGCCTGTTGGTCCCACAGGACACATTATGTCCAGAGTCTGTACATACATAGGTACCTAGGTTAAGGGGAAAGTTCAAGACCCCTGCAGAGGCAATCCAAGGCTGTGTCTGAATTACCTTGTGGTGTCTCGAGCTGTGGGCCTCTCTGAGGATTCCCGGAGAATGCACATTATCCACATGAGTGTTCACACCACTTTGGGTGTTAAAATGTGACCTGCCCGAGATTGCATATGGATTCTCAGCTTGTCGATATTAATCATAAGTGTAGAGTTAGATTTAACCAGTAATCTGCCTGTTCTGAGAGACTTGAGCAATCCAAGGACTAGCACATTTCCTGGTTAATAATAATGTAGGTTTAACCAGTAAACTACAGGGGGTCCTTTGAGATTCTGTCCAGGGTCTACGTTTCCTGGTTAATAATGTATCCATTAAGAATATAATAGTGTATTTTTTGTAGCATATGTACTGACTACTAGGCAGAGAGAGAAATTGTAATTTAATAAAAATTGTGTGTTGCACTGACGCTTTTGATGCTGCACCTTAATTGATTTCCCAGGTACAGCTGGCGGGTGTAGCAGTTTTGTCGCGCAGACCAGCTGATCGTCTCTGCTGCCTCTTCTCTTCTGCATTGTTGTCTCCATTTACTATTAATTTGTATCATATCATTTTACACAGAGGTAAAGTTACATTACAACTGTCATAATTACACTGTGTATTACATACACCATGCTACATAACAATTAGTTGTTAATGTAAATGTAGTGAACCTTTTGCTCAGTTTGACCTGAGTACAGGGTTTTTCACCATCGTCATGGAGTTTTTTCCTCAAGTTTGCTTCTATTAACGTAAATATGAGGTTTTTACGCTCATTGGCGACAGTGATTTTCTCCTGTAGCGGGATAGTACACACACCACAGTGTGAATCTTGTGTGACTGAGTTAGGATGTAAAAAATTTCATTTTGGTGGGGCATAATGTCACCAATTAATTCACGACATTGTATTAGTATCATATAAGGGAACCTCTGAATTTCATTGAAATGCATAAATTTTTGCTCAGACCGTTAACTGCCTCGCTTTTGTACTCAGATTGTAATGAGTTTCATAACCCTTGTCATTGTTTCATAAGTGGCTGTCTTTCTGTATAGACAGTGCATTTCACTCAGCAAAAATTGTTGTGTAGTTGTCAGTTTCACATTGCCTCTCGACCGTTAAATTGAGCCACACTCATCTCTCATGCTTTGTGCTCCAGCTTACTTACTTCAGTCAGTCAGCTTCAAACTGCCACGAGAGTAGGGTCATTTGTGCCCAGTGTAGAGAGCAGCGTCTCCGTTGTACAGCGATTTCCGGATCTCTCCACCTACGGTGATCTGCGTAGCGGACAAGCAGTGAATAGCAGCGCCTGGTGTTCAACAGAAAGACGCCCAGTCTTTCGTAGCTTCAACTCCGTTCCCTCCACTGACCAGTATTTTCGTTCGTTTTCTTAGCCTTAAGTCTGATTAGCTTTTGAATGAGTGGGTGAGTGTATTTCCTTTGGTGTTTGAATTCACTAGTCCCTCTGTGACAGTGAAATCCCCTTTTGAATTCATTTTTGAGATTCATGTAACGTATATTTATTTCATTGTAATTAATAAATTTACAGTTTTTTCTATGAGCTTAATGTAATGTATTAATGGTGTTTTATTTCTCCACATTGAGCTTACCTTAGTTTGCCATTCCTAGTTTGCATAGACTTCTAATATTAATCACAACTGGTATTTAGGCAAATTCTTTTGTATCAAATCTTAAATCCGTTGTGCCAGCCAGGAGTTAAGCATCAGCATGACCTTGTTCATTATTATTATTAATTATTGATTGTCAGGGGGTAAAGATCACACTTTCTCAGAGGCTAAAAGTACTAATGATACAGCATTCGTGAGTAGACAGTCTCCACACTGTTCTGTTGAGAAAGTTTATAAAATTCTCGTCTTTAGAGAATTGGCGAAGTAAGCCAGTAAAAGTAGAACTCACTACTTGATTTCACAAGCCAATTCTTTGTGTTTGCCTTCGATTAATATCAGCTTTAATTCTTAATTTTTACATCCCTCCATGACAGTGTTACATGTGTGGTAATACATCTCTGCTGGCTGTGGGAGGAGGAGGGGAGGAGTGACCGTGGGCAGCCAGCTTATCACCAGGCGTGCCTGGGGCCAGGCTAGCAAACTATTCACTCATTTGCTTTTATTTCACCACTGAACACTATATTTATCATTTATGTATTCTTTACACTATTCATTGTCTTAGAAATCTTATGTATGTGATTTCTATTTTACATGAACACTTATAACAATAAAACTTACGTACATATATACTATTTTACTTGAACAATTATAACGCTACAACTTATGTTTGTATATTCTATTGTATTTTACTTGTTTCAAGGCTGGGGAGAGTAGAGGGCAGGACATTAGGTGACAAGGATGCCTTATCACCCAATTTCATCGATAACTTGGGACTGAAAAAGGCTGGACGTTACGTAACGTCGCCCACCTACTCAGACACGGATGTTACGTAACGTTGCCCTCCTGTTAGGGGTTAGTGGAGAAAAAAGATTAACAGTGTAAGTAAAAGGATTAGGTCAGTTATGTTGGAGCTCTCTTCAAGGTGGTCAGGGATTTGGGTTGGGTGCTGTGCAAGCTGACCTAGATCATAAAGGACAGGAAAGATGTAGGCTTGTTCACCAGGTGAATCAGTGAAAGGAGATGAGAGCCAATTGTGGTGGTAAACATTGAAATCACCCAAAATGCAGATATCAGAGACAGGGAAAACTGATAGGATGTGTTCCATCTTAGATGTTAGATAGTCAAAGAATTTGTTATAGTCAGTAGAATCAGGGGATACATAAACAGCACAGATATATTTAGTCAGAAAATGACAGGATAACCGAAGCCAGAGAGTAGAGAATTCAGAAGATTCAAGTTCAGGAACACCAGACCAGGATATGTTGTGTATATATACACAAGGCCTTGGTCACATTTGACTTGATGAGCAACGAAGCCCTAAACTGATGCTCATAGTAGTACCTGTGAAATTAATGCATGTTTATATCGTATAACCCAGAAATGATAATTATGTTCTTAGCTGCGAAAGTTTTTCTACTGCATCTGGTAGTAGTTTGTAACCCCATAGACCTATTTTAAACCTGTGATATATCGAACGTGAAATTATTTTAGTAAGCTTGCGGTGGACCCCTTTGGCTCATGAGACTGACAGACGATCATTGTGTGTGTGTGTGTGTGTGTGTGTGTGTGTGTGTGTGTGTGTGTGTGTGTGTTTATTAAAAAAAAATAAGAATCCATTGTCATTTTTATTACCATTGGATCCCAAATATCTTTCAAAACTTAATCTTGACTGCATCTGTCACCACCTTTCCGGACCTTTCCTGTCACTTCAGCGACCCTCACAGGCTCACCTTCCCTTATCCTTCCCACCACAACCACTGTCTTCTACAGATACTTGCAACAAATGCGTTCTAGCCCGCCCAGGTCACATGATCCTAATGCATCATCTTGCCTCTCACTGGCGGGAGGCAGGGGTGGACAAGTCGAATGTCCCTCTTGCTTTTTGCTTTTAAGTGTGATTAACTGAATTTCTTCATTAAGTATGTCTTGCTGTGTTGGCTGAGAATGAAATGCCCAACGTGGACATGGGAAGATGATGCACAGATTTCCTAAAAATCCTCAGAGAAGAAAGGAACGGGCTATAAATTATGATGGATCAATGGAACGAAAATGAAAAGTTATTCGTGATCGGTAACTTTAAATACCTCGTATGTGTATTACAAAAGATATTACTTGTAATACTAATATTTGATCCCTGAAACACGTCTTTATCATACAGATTAAACAGTCATCAGGATATCCCTGGCAATCTTGCTTATGGTTATATGCTTAAACAAAAAGTGTCATGCCACAACTGCAGACTCCATCATTGTGGCACAATATTTGACTGGTAAGCTTAATAATTCAATAACAGATGCTTTATGATTTAACTATAATTCATATTATTTGTGTTTCAGAAGACAGTCAAGGACAAGGTTGCATCAAATGTTTTTCCAGTAATGATATTCAAAACTGTACAAATGTGTATTTCACAACTGAGTTTTTAGTTGTTTGAATCTTAATGAATTTAAAAAACAAATACGCTATAAGAATGAATATAATATTTCACTGTTTCTTGAGGTTAACAGATTGTGACTTACTCCGTAAGTTACTGTAGGAAATTAAAATAAATGCCCTTTCTTCATAGAAAATGAAATGGCTAAAAAATGTGAGGCTAAGTCTAAAAATAAATTCATTGCTGCATCCGTGCCATAGTTTTGCCTAAGCATAAGGATCAAATGTAGAATCCACAGTTGTGCATTTTCTTTTTTAAGCATACGATCAACAGTGTTGCCACACCCTTGCAAGCACTTCTTAAACATGGGCCAACATGTTTACCTGAGTCATCATCTTATGTTTTCATGCTATGTGAAAGGTACTGAAGTAAACAATGCTGTGTATGCTTAACTTGTGTTACGAAGATATCACACTTGGAGCTAAATGTAAAAACTAGTGTATAGAGCAATTTTTTCAATAATAACATCCATCCGCTATAGTCATTCTCTATATCCTTGTATTATCAAGCAATGTCTGTCATAAACGATGTAAACAATCATAAAATGAAATATATACCGTATGATGCCAAAAATGACTAAACCCATCAAATTATCAAGTAATGAAAAAAAAAAAAGAAAAAAAAAAGAAAACCAGAGGATAGAGCACAGCAGTTTAGTGAGTGTTGGGAATGGGTGGGAGGCAACAGAGCGTCTAGTCAACAGTTATCACAACTCTATTGAAGGTGCTGCCCATGACCTGATCATTATGACATTGTTGGCTAGAGAATGAACTACTGTCAACTGCTTCAGTCCTCAAACCACAGATGCTTCAGGGTCCAACTACGATTGTGAACAATGGAGGACTTTCGTTGTTGACTGTATCTGTTATGGTTTCTGGTACTATTTTTTTCATGAAATGTTCGTCTTAACTGGTGAATATTTCATCTCTGTAAAACGGGAAAATACAGCTTTAGTTTTAAAGCTACAAGTTGCTAGTTTCTATTTCAGTCATCAATAGCGGCATACTAAACTCAGTAGTTCAGTGTCCGACCTTTATAATGTAAACTACTGTAGACAAGCCAGTACCTTTACCTGTGACAAACATGAATACAGTAATTGCTTAGCTTCACAGTTCGTGTCAACAGTCTCCAGACCAGGTCATTATGGCAGAGTCTGTTATTGAAGGTATGGAGCTAATTTTATCTATGAAGGCCATACATACAAGAAGGCAATTTAATTCCCGACATGCAACACTCGAGGTATTCTTCCAGGAGTTGATCTGGTCACATACATTCCACTCTACGACCTGATGCACCTGCAGTGCACAGTTATCCACATGCCGTGTCGTAGACATGGGGGGCCTGTGGGGGAAATGTGCCCCCCATTCAAGGCCTGTGCCCCCCCCCCCCGTCCCCCACAGCAGAAGATTCTAGGCAAAAGGGTTTCATACGCGGATGTTCGTTCGTTCGTTTAAAGATTTCCTGCACCTATAGTGCAGGCCGGGCCACACATTAGCCCGGTCAGTGGGGTGTGGGCTGACATAAAAAATAGTAAGGGGGAAGATAGGGACTGGGGATTGCCCAGCACACACGCCCTGTCTTCCTGCTGGCTTTGTGATGTGTGTGGATACACGGATGAATTATGATGATAGATGAAGTTTAAATTACATGTCGCAACACTATGACTGGTAAAATATGCACCTTAATTTGTATATCATTATCACAGGCACTGAACTGATTGTCTACAGTTTCTTGTTAAATTCACAATTATTTCCATTTACTGTACATTGTTACGAAGGTGGTACCCAATTTTTAATTACCGTTTATTTTTATTGTCAGTTAGATTTTGTTTATCACCTTGTGTTTGACGAATATCGTTATGTGGATTAGTTTATCTAAGAGTCTGTAATGTTATTGAAACGATGTGTTATTATATAATTTAGAAAGTTCACGAAAGTTAATGTCGTAAATGTGTTCTGTTTCTTAATTTAATCTCTGTTTAAATTGTGTGTATTTCATTGTGTTACTTAATTTGTTGATGTGTATACTAGTTAAATACTTCAGTTATGTGGTGTCGAATGTCCTAGCGTTATCGAGAATATCCGTGACTCCAGAACATTCTAGATGTCACAGCTGTTGTGTAAGAGGACGAGAGTTAGAGAGACAGTTGACAGGGGACGTTTGACAAGTGACCACTTAGTAAGTGAGAGAGTAACAGAGCAGTTTCGGTGTCTGTATAGGCGTCAGTGACGAGTGAAAGTGTGAACAGTGTATCCGGCTGGGGGTTCACAACAATATTTTCAGTGGTTGTGACTTGTGAAGGATAATTCTTGTCAATATACAGAGAAGCATTGAGCATTTCCTGGTTGGGAAACGATCAGCAGATGAAACTGAGCTACCTGCATCAAGTGCCACAAGACAAAGTCAATTTCCAATGATGCTAGTTCCATGCATCCTTCTGATGATGAGAAACAGCCGTAAGCCAGAGTCTGAGGGAGATGATGACAACGTTGTTAATGAAGATAGTGTTGCAGCAACATATAAAACACGAGCAGAACAAAAAGCAACATGTAAGCTAATTCATAAGCCTCCGGGACCCCCTGTGCTGGATGAACTGATGGCCCAAACAGCCTAAACTGTCAACATTTCCCATAACAAAATTGGCAAAATGAGACGGGCTTTCTCTGCCGGATGGTATGAACTGTACCTGTGGTATGAGTATTCAGTTAGTCAGGATGCTGCTTTCTGCTTCAGTTTTGGGTTGTTCCTGGTTCCTGGCCGAACCATGTCAGAAAATACCTTCACAGTGTCAGGTTGCAGACAGTCAACAAAAAAAAAAAAAAAAAAAAAAAAAAAAAGCAATAGGGAAAGACTCTGGATTTGCATAGTCCCAGTTAGAGTCAGGAAAGAGCATCAATATTGCATTAGTTTTGGCTCATGAAAAACAGATGAAAGAAAACAGACATTATGTGAAACAAGTTGAAAAAGTACCATGCCTAACAGCAAGGCAGAAGATTGCACAGAGAAGTCTCAGGAAGTACAGTGGAAGCAGCAACTGAGGCAATTTTCCTGAAATATTGGAGTTAGTGAATATGACAGTATTGTAAAACAGAGGCTGACAGGAATACACAGTGTATGGTTCACAAGTCCACAGATCCAGAATGAAATGATAGACATTCTTGTTTGCATTATAAGAGACGAAATATGCAAAGAAATGCAAGTCTGCACTGGATACTCAGTAATGTTGGATGAAAGCAAGGGCATCAGTGGGAGAGAACAGCTGTCATTTGTTGTGAGGTATCTTCTCGAAAATAATGTCCATGACGAATTTTTAGGTTTTGCCCATTAATAAGAAACGAATGCCAAGTATCTGAAGGAGAAAATGATTTGGTTTCTTAAATCTTGCGACACAGATCCAAAAGACTGCCTAGGACAAACTTATGATGGGGCCTTTGTGATGAGTGGTGTGAATAAAGGTGTTCAGTAATTATTTAAAGATGCTCCAAGAGCCGAATACACTCATTGCTACAACCATAGACTGAATCTGGTCATAGCTGATTGTGTCAAGTCTGCCAAACTAGCTGATAAAATCTTTGAATTTCTGGAGACTGTTTTCATGTCTTCACATGTGCCTCGTGAGTTGTTTGTTGAAAAACAAGAAGAAATGTACCCTGGAAAGCAGGTGAAGATGCTGAAGAAACTAAGTGATACAAGATGGGCATGTCAGTAAAGTCCTTCTAGATGCACTTCCTGCAGTCATGGCAACTCTGAAAGAAATAGATGAGACACACAGGAAAAAGTGCCCTTGATGCCAACAGCTTACTCAAGAATATTAATCATAGTATAGTTATCTCAATTGCCATGTTCACTAGCATTTTGCAGAAAATATATTTGATATCTGACATGCTGAAATCTGCATCGCTTCAGCTGTCAGCTGCAGCAGACATGGTTCAGACAGCTGAAGAAGACTTGCTTCTCACAGGAATGAGGAATGCTGGCATGAACTGTGTGTAAAAGCTGAAGGTGTCTGAAATCAAGTTGATGTACCCTTTGAAGTTCCAGCCCAAAAGAGGAGGACTACAGTAGACCCTCTAGACATCTGCAGGACAGTGTGGCTCTGGAGTCAACTGGCCAACACAACAAAGAAGACATCAATGATTCACTTGAGAAGAAGTATCGTACTGAACTGTACCACGAAGTATTGGATAGATTACTTGTAGAACACTGAAGGTTCTGTGATGACAATAAGGAAGTTGCTCAAATCATAATCTGTGCTAGAGCACGATTCTCAAAGTTTCTTGCTTTTGGCACTTTGAAGCCTATGAATGAACAGTCCTGTGTGGACAATGAATAACTAGATGTAGAGCTGCGACAAGCAAGGAGACTTGTGGAAAAGAAGAAAAATTAGTGACTTATTGGTGGCAACCTAATTGAACTTTCAACTTTCATGAATCCAAATAATGAGGCATCCCCAGATCTCTGGAAGCTCGATAACATTGCACTGGTACTGGCACCAACTTGAGCATCATGCAAATGGAGTTTCTCCTCAAAGCGACTCATCAAGAGCTAGCTGCATAGTACCATGTCTGATGCCAGACCCTCATCGCTTGGAGTTATTGAGATTCATCCCAAGAGAGCAAATGAAATTGACGTGGAACATTCTGTTTCTATGTTTGCACAGAAACATGACAATAGAAATATACAGCCATTTTGAGATGTGCTGTTAAGCTGCTGTTTGTAAGGTTCAATGGTACAGTATATGAAGACCCCTGGGGGTAGGGGGGTTTCAAGAATACTCCCCCAGTATCCCTGCTTGTCGTACGAGGCGACTAAAAGGGTTGGTGGTGGGTTAGTGCCCCACCCTGTAAAAAGAACTAACTAAAAAAGCAAGTAAAGCGTCTCGGACCCGGACGGACCATACGTTGACGACTAAGGAACGGACAAAGGACATTCTGAGGGTAGGAACGTGGAATGTGAGAGGAGTGAATGATGAAGTGAAAGAGAGAGAGATTGTCCAGGTGCTTGAGGATGCAAAAGTGGATATATGTGGATTGACTGAAACTAAATGCAAAGGTGAAAGGATGAGAGAATGGGAATACGGTGTAGGAATATGTGCGGGAGTCAGTGAGAATGAGAGGGCAAGAGAGGGAGTATGTCTGATGATAAGCAAGAAGTGGAAGGAGAATATAAGAGAGTATGGAACAGTGGGTGCAAGGATTGTATGGGTGAGGATGAAAGTAGGTATACAAGCATGGGCGATTGTATGTGGGTATGCTCCAACAGAGGATCGAGTGGCAAGAGTGAAAGATGAGTTTTGGGCGAGAGTAGAAGCATGTATGGATAAGTTTGAGAGGAGCGAAAGGGTGCTGTTGATTGGAGACATGAATGGCAAAGTTGGGAATGTACGAGTGGATGGAGTGGTTGGTCAGTGGGGTGTGCCAGCTGAAGTAGATGGGAATGGTAGTGCTTTGGTGGACATCTGTGCTGGTAAGGGGTTGGCAATAGCCAACACCTACTTTCGTCATGAGATGATCCACCGGTATACATGGAGAGTAATGAGGAGGATGGATGGTGAACTTGTTGAACGAAAGGCAATGATAGACTATGTGTGTGTGGATGAGCGAATGAGAAGACAAGTGTTGGATGCAAGGGTGTGGAGAGGGTGGGGGAATGGAGTCTCGGACCATCACTTAGTGATGGCCAAGGTAGAGCTGCAAAGAAAGTGGTTGAGGAGACGAAGGGGAAGACAGGAGGAAGCAGCTCCTGTGAGAAGAGTGGAGAAATTGCAAGATAGTGAGAAAAGGACAGAGTATAAGAGCATAGTGGAAGAAAGATTGGGAAGGTATGAGCTAGAGCAGATGGAAGGGGTGGAAGACGTATGTAAGATATTCACGGAAGAGATAAGCGCAGCGTGTGAGGCGGTTTGTGGAGTGAGGAGGAGATGCAAGGGTGTGCAAGGGACAGCATGGTGGAATGGTGAGGTGAAACGAGCTGTGGAACAAAAGAAGAAGGCATATGGTGAATGGTTGGCGAGTAGAGGTAGGGGAGAAGATGAGAGAGAGAAGAGAGAGGTATATGTGAGCAGGAGAAGGGAGGTTAAGAGACTGGTGAAGGAGAGTAAGAAGAAAGTGGATGAAGAGTTTGGGAGGAATCTGAGTGTGAAATGGAGGGAGAGTAAGAAATTGTTTTGGAAGGAGGTAAAGAAAGTAAGGCAGTGTGAAAGGGGAAATGGTAGGGGAGTGAAAGATAGGAATAATAGATTGTTGGTGGAGAAGAGAGAGAAATTGAGGAGATGGAAGGAGCACTTTGAGGATTTGTTGAATGTAGAGAGTGAGAGCAGTGTGAGTATAAGTGGTTGGGGAATGGCTGGGAGAAGAAGAGATCAGAGGAGGGAGGAAGAGATCAGTAGGTCGGAAGTAGTGGAAGCGATGAAGAAGATTAAGCTGGGTAAGGCCCCGGGAATTGATGGAGTGTGTGGTGAAATGCTTAGGTATGGGGGTGAGATTGTTGTGGAGTGGATATGGAAGTTGTGTAGATTGGCTTGGGAAGAGGGAAGGGTTCCAGAGGACTGGAAATCAGGTATAATTGTTCCTCTGTACAAAGGAAAAGGGGAGAGAGAAGTATGTGGTAACCATAGGGGTATTTGCCTTCTTAGTGTGACTGGTAAAATATATGGTAGAATACTCATTGATAGGGTTAGGCATATGACAGAGGAGCTAGTTGGAGAAGAACAAGGGGGATTTAGGAAGGGAAAAGGGTGTGTAGATCAGATATTTGTTCTAAGATGTTTAGTGGAGAAGTATCTAGAGAAGGGAAGGAAAGTGTATGCTGCCTTAATGGACTTGGAGAAAGCTTATGACAGAATAGATAGGCAAGGTATGTGGAAGGTATTAAGAATATATGGAGTGGAGGGGAAATTGTTGAGTGCTGTGAAGAGTATGTACGAGGGAGCTAGGGCTACGGTGCGAGTGGATGGTGAGCTGAGTGAGTTCTTTGATCTCAATGTGGGACTGAAACAGGGGTGTGTGATGTCTCCATGGCTGTTTAATATATATATGGATGGGGTTGTAAAGGAGGTGCAAGGTAGGGCAGTGGATGTGGGGGTGGCCCTAATGAATGAGGGTGAGAATTGGAAGCTTCCGGTGTTGCTGTTTGCTGATGATACAGTATTGTTGAGTGAAGATGAATGGGAGTTGCAAGGTTTGGTGAATGAATTTGGGACAGTGTGTAGGAGGAGGAAGCTGTAAGTTAATGTAAACAAAAGTAAAGTTATGGTGTTTGAGAGGAATGAAGTCACAGAGTGTGCAGTGAGGTTGGATGGTGAGGATATGGAGAATGTGAGTGCATTCAAGTACTTGGGTAGTGTGATGAGTAAGGATGGAACTTTGGGGGATGAAGTACGTGAAAGGGTACAGCAGGGAAGAAAGGTTGTTGGTACACTGAAAGCAGTGATGAGAAATAGGGAGGTGAGTATGGAAGTTAAGAAGTCACTGCATGATGGTATTGTGATCCCTACCCTGACGTATGGAAGCGAGGCGTGGACCTTGCAAGAGGGGAACAAGTCAAGAGTGAGAGCAGTGGAAATGAGTTACTTGAGAGGAGCATGTGGAGTGACGTGGAGGGACAGGTTGACGAATGAAGAAGTGAAGGAACGTTGTGGGGTAGATGTGGATGTGGTTGAAAAGATTAGGAGAAATACACTGAGGTGGTTTGGACATGTGGAGAGGATGGAGAATGGAAGACTGACTAAGAGGGTGTATGTAGGTGAGGTGGAGGGAGGGAGAGGGAGGGGTAGACCGAGGATGAGGTGGAGGGATGGAGTTGAGAGGTATATGAGGGAGGGGGGGGTGAGCTGGGGGGAGGGGAGTCAAATGGTGGGTGACAGAGTGACTTGGAGGCGTTTTGTCTGTTGCCACCCTTTGCGGGATTAGGGCGTCGGGCTATAGATAGATAGATAGATAGATAGATTTATAACTAATGTGTTATATTTATGTTACTACCCACAAGTTTGTAAATCATTTCCATTTGCCACATACGAAAGTGTAACTGAGATGTAATTACAAAGTACTTATTTGCATACATACGTACATACATACGTACTGTATTTTAGTTTATTTGCTAGTTTATTTTGTGCCAGTTATTGCTGAATGAGACAGGAATGATTAAGCTTTGCTATGTAAATGACGAAGCTTTTTGTTTTTGTATTATTATTATTATTATTTTTCTTTGCAATTTTTTTCTTCTTTGATCCTGATGATAATTATAAAAGGAAGGTACCCTAGGGGAACCCAAGTACTTGTGCCTAATATAAATGACGTTGACATATTTTTTTATAGTCATATACTCATTTTTGGTGCAAAAAGTGCATATTTGAGATTGAAATACCTCAGAAACTAAATGAGATACAGCTATCTTGGAGAAAATCCAATGATAAAAAAGTTTGCTGTGAATTTTGGCTGAATATTTTGCCATTTAGCCAAGTGCAAAGTACCGAATGCAGATCTGCTCAGTGTTTTTTTGATGCACGTTTTGGAGAAAGCTGCAAAAGCTGTAAAGCTGTAACTTTACAGAAATATAGCTGTGGTCCCTCTTATTATCTGAAAGGAGTATGATTACAGTTAAGCAAACAGGTAGCCAGTTATTGTGACAAATATAAAATGTAGGCTACCCATGCATTCTTCCACACCTTTGTCTTCAGATCTGTTTGATTTTACACAAGAAGCTACCTTAGGTTAATTAAAGTGTTTGTTCCAAATATGAACGACCTGGAACTACTTTTAATGGTCCGAGACTTCTTTATGATGGCAAAATATCATAACTTATAATTATACCATAAATAGTTATTGCCAAGTTTCCTTATTGTGGCCACACAATAAGTAAATAGGTAACTACTGTAGTTAATCTTCGTTATATATGGCGAAACTTATTGTTTTGGTATTATTATTATTTTTCTTTGAACTTTTTTTTTTTAGATCTTGATGATATACAGGAAGGTACCCTAGGGTAACCTAAATACTTGTGCCATATATAAATGACCTTGACCTATTTATGAAGGTCATATACTCATATTTGGTGCAAGTATTGCATATTTGAATTTGAAATATCTCAGAAGGTAATATTATTGAGATACAGCTATTTGGCTGAAGATTCTATGATGGAAAAGTTTGTTGAGAATTTTGGCTGATCTTTTTGTCAATTAGCCTAGTGGAAAATGTAGGCTGTACTATGAATTATGTAACTATAGAGCTATAGGCATCGATATATGTAATGTAGGAGAATATGTCCAGTTCAGGAAAAGTCGTGCCATAATTCGAGACAGGAATTTCAGACCACCAGATTTATCAAAAAGCCTGTTAGCCAGACAATACAAATATTTCATGAACACACAGTACAACCAAATTGAACCAGTTATTTGACGTCAAGGAAAACTACCTTTGGAAAGGTACCAGACATAGATACACCTATGCATTGGTCGGACTATAATCCCAGGGAAAGCAGCTTACTGTAAGGGCAGAGAGCCCGAGAGAACAATCGAAAATGGAAGCAGGAGAGGATAGTTAGGAGATTGGCTGTCACGTTACGTTACTCTCTTTACTCACATCTCGATATAACTGTGTAACATAAAACTCCGTAACCCAAGAAGTGACTATCACTCGCCCCACTTATGATAAAAGAATATATAAAGAGGGACAGTGAGAGTGACACAGACCAACCTATTTAACTCTACTTGACGCCTCACCATTTTACTGGCAGCAGTCTACGTTACACTCCACTGGTGATAGAGGGGCAGCCATTACACCTACAAAAACTCTCTCCATCTATTTAAACTCCTCAGCTACGTCTATCAACATTTGACGGCAGTGGTGGGATGACACTTACAGCATGATAACAATGATAACAACGATAAACTACGTCCATCAACATTTGTTGGCGAGCGGCAAAAAAGATCCGACTACAATTAATCCACGCCTCACAACTTTTCTATGCAGCAGCCGACTCTCCTGAACCGCTACAAGGGCAGCACGGTCAACATTATTGGAATCAACAATTATCAATCAACAATCAGCTACCAACAATATCGGTGACGAATCAGGGAAAACGAAACTACATTCCGAGTAGGGAAAGCAACAAAGTGAGGAAGTGAAGTGAACAAGCGAAGCAGGGAGTGAGGGCTGGGGGAGTAACAATGCTGCTGGCCTTCGCCCCGAACCACTCCTAACAATCCAAACCACAACTCCACGATTTACAGGACACTACAAGCAACTCAATGATTTAAGCTCTACGAACAAATAAGAAAATATATTTCTATGTTGTACAAGTTAAACACAAGCGAATAAGAAAGAATAAAGTGAGGAGGAAAACAAGCAAGAATAAATGCAGTGTCTTGATGATGGGGAAGTAGGGACTTCCAGCAGTGTCATCATTTGCTAAGAACAGCATAACATGTCAATCAGCCACCCTCCACCACACTCATCACCACTCTTCTCCATCACCACCATTTTCACCACCATGAAGTAAGGCAGTGATGAGCAAGCGATGCTGACGTTCTGAGCTGGGTCAACAATCCTGAACTTCAACATCTCCCTTCAGCCGTCCCTCACACCACCACTGTACCTTCACCACTCTTTGAGTTGGATATTTATTCTGCTCATTGTTGTATTTATTAGCACTTCATCATTTACTCATATACCTAGCCTATGCATTTATAACTATCTATATTATACTAACATTAAAACATTTATCTCAATCATATAGTAATACCAAGTTACTGCACACACACACACACACACACACACACACACACACACACACATATATATATATATATATATATATATATATATATATATATATATATATATATATATATATATATATATATATATATATGAATCCCGGAAAGAAAGTATCAGGAAAAAAAGTAACAGTAAAAAACGTAAGGGAAAGAGCTAATTTAACCTAACCTAACCTAATCTAACCTAACCTAACCTGACCTAATCTAACCTAACCTAACCTAATCTAACCTAACCTAACCTAATCTAACCTAACCTAACCTGACCTAATCTAACCTAACCTAACCTAATCTAACCTAACCTAACCTGACCTAATCTAACCTAACCTAACCTAATCTAACCTAACCTAACCTAACCTAATCTAACCTAACCTAACCTAATCTAACCTAACCTAACCTGACCTAATCTAACCTAACCTAACCTAATCTAACCTAACCTAACCTAACCTAATCTAACCTAACCTAACCTAATCTAACCTAACCTAACCTGACCTAATCTAACCTAACCTAACCTAATCTAACCTAACCTAACCTGACCTAATCTAACCTAACCTAACCTGACCTAATCTAACCTAATCTAACCTGACCTAACCTAGGAGAAGTTGTTACTTTTTTACTGTTACTTTTTTTCCTGATTCTTTCCGATTCCCGATTTAACGAGTAGAAAACATTATGTTTTCAAGGCCACCAATTATATTGAGAGAATCAGCAATGCCTAATGGACCAAAACATGTGTCAGACAACAATCACCAAAACACAAATAACTGAACACAATCAGTGACCCAAGAACAAGCAGAAAAGCAAACTCAAGGAACACACACACACACACACACACACACACACACACACACACACACCAGATAAAGATGATAAAGAACAGCAAACAGGTGAAAATTTACAGTGAAGTAAATAATATTGTTAAGAAGTGAGATTTGCCAGCTAGGTGCCCGAGAAGCCTCTCGGCATTTCGTGTACGGTAGTTCTGGTATCGGTACGAGTCAGAGTTGCCAGTTTGCCTGCTGTTTGTGAGCATAGTTATTTCGTAAGTTATGCATAAATTTTTCTGCTCTTTTTCTTTACAATGTTTTATTTAAGTGATTGCTTGTTAAATTATATTATTTAAGTTCGTATGGTAAATGATTTAGACTGTTACGTAATGTAAGACAACTCTGGCTTGTTTTGATGTCTCCTAATTGGTAACTGTTGTTGCCAGAGCCTTATGCAAAACCTGCACATTCCAGAATTGTGGAGAAGTAGATGAATCGGTAGAGAGGCGGCTTGCAGTCCTAATGGACCCAGGATCGAATCCCAGCTGGGGCAGGGAACAGTTTAAGGATTTGAATTTCCTAAAAAGCAGACTTTCCTGATCTACCAGATGACCCGCCGACATGTCGTAAAAATACCCCCGCTAATACCAGTACATCAGTCCTGTATGAGACCGCCCTACCATGTATTCAATATGGACGGTGGGTGTTAGCGCCGAAGTGGTGACATGTGGAGGTGTAGGAGGACTACTGGGCCTTGGGATAGGCCACTACCCCCAAGAAATAGGCCCTGAGCCTTTGCCCAGAGTCGAACACGTAAAAAAAAAAAAAAAATAGGATGGATAAGAGACTGGAACAAGTTTAGTTGGTTTTCAGTTCAGTTTGAGTGAGGTTCAGTCGGTTTTGGTTCAGTTTGTGAAGTGTTGCTGACAAGCATTAGGTGTAATTAATGTCAGTGAAGATTATTTCCGGTACCTGTGTATTAACAGTAAAGATTTGTTAAGCATTAAGTGTAATAGCAGTGTGTAAATCTTGTATAGCTCCAGCGCTAGTGAGAACAGTGAAGTGAAGTTGGAAAGCATCAAGTGGAATTACTTGGAAAATAAAGGCAGTGAACTTTAAGAAGCCAGTGTTTATTGCAACGCCTCAGCTGATCTTGTGTATTGCACGCCTGAAGGCTGACCATAGGAAGAACAACGCACTGGGCAACGCCCTTCCTGTACTGAACTACTGCTGTTGGAGCCTGTGGCAGTGTGGGACGAGGACATAACACTGGTGTCAGGAGTATGGGATAATTTCTGTGCTGCAGTGAGTCTAACCGTCGACATGGAAGCAGAAGGTGTGAAGACAAGGTCTCGAGCTGGGGAGGAGGAGGAAATTTCCCTGGCGACAATCGTGAAGCTAATACAGGCTAAAACGAAACAGCTCAAAAACGAAATCAAAGAACTATTTCAGGCAAATAAGGAACAACTAGAGGCACAACGTGAAGAACAAAAAGAACGATATGAGCAACTTCAAGAGGCATCAAAGCAAACGGAGGGAATTACAACCGAGCTAGATGCATTCATGGGGGAAATGAAGGAAGAACAACAACAGCTTAAGGAGGAAGTAGATGCCAAGCTAGAGCACCAGAAGTATGAGGTAAGCAATAATGTGAGGAAGTGTAAACGGCATGTAGACGACCAATTGAAGTCAGTTAGTGAGGAAATAGCAATAGAGTGCAAACAACATGTAGACGACCACTTTAAGACAATTAGTGAGGGAATAGTGATGGAGTGCAGACAGCCTGCAGATAGCCATTTTTTTATTTTTTAATGTGAAGAAGGAACCAAAGGCAACGAGCCCGCAAAACTGTTCCTTCCAAGAGAAAAACAAAATACAAGAGAGAACCAAATTCAAGATCCGATCATTTTGAGATGCCTGGACACACTGTGTTTGAAAGACTGGAGATAATAGGAAGCAGGAAATACAGACAGAGGGTGACAGTTTCAGAGTTGGCCTGTTGCATAAATGAAGGACTGGGAACAACGGTTAACTCTTGCATTAGAAAGTTGGACAGAAAAGGGATGAGAGTTTGCTGCTAGACTGGTGCTACACACCCGTCGTAGAGGTGGAGGAATGCATGAAGACAGTTCAGAGGAGCAGTGACCATTGAAGTAGCGATAGAAAAGAGATAAAGATCCAGCAGTGCGGTGAAGAGACAGAGGTTGAAGGGAGTCAGTAAGGTAAATTTTTACACGTCTCCCTCATCCGATTTTTCATCGAACCTGAGTGTTTCCTGTTGTTTTTGGTGTGATTCGATCAATTTTGACCTTAGTTTCTATCGCAAGTCGCTAGTTTTTGTCGAACGCCACTAGCGACTTCCGGTGGAAAGGACTGGTCCAAATCAACTAAAATCACACCAAAAACAACAGAAAACGCTCAGGTTGGATGCCTGTCATCACGTGAAACGTCCTCTTTTTATAACTAAAGGAAAATAACCTGTTACATTTTCGTATTTACACTGAACTCCCAAATTTTAAAATTTTATTTTTCCGAGGGATTGTAGTGTTTGTCGTTTGAATCTGATGATCATTTATGTCGGAAATATTTTTTGCGGTCCTTCCCCCTCCCCCCAAGAATACTGGGGGACCTGTGGGAAACCAGGGTTTTGGGTGGGAGAAACACGCAAAAGCGAGTGATTTTCTACTAGAACTGTTATAAAAAAAAATCGAAAAATACTAAAATCTTTCAGAAAAAAAAAAAATTTAAGCTTCCTAGCGAGTTCGTGTTTCCTAACTGGGGGGCTTCGCCCCCAGACCCCCCGGCCCTGGCCGTGCTTCCTAACTGGAGGGCTTCGCCCCCCAGACCCCCCTCACACTAACCAAACCTCAGTTAACCTAACCGGATGTAAGTACGAAATAATGGCTTTACTTACGGTAGCATAAATTGACCGTTCATGTTCCCTAACTGGGGGGCTTCGCCCCCCAGCCCCTCCAGCCCTGGCCATGCTTCCTAACTGGGGGGCCTCGCCCCCCAGACCCCCCATGACATTAACCAAACCTCATCTGATCTAACCTACCCGGGTTTAAATAAGAAATAATGCCTTTACTTAGCAGTTTACAGTTCCTCGTTTTCATCTGATGAGCCGTTTGTAGTTGTAACGGCAACTGGTGACGGGCGACAGCGCAGCACTTTCTGATCCTCATGTAAAATGAGACTTTTGCCTTGATTTGGGTATTTTGTTCCAGTTGATGGTAAAATACCATGTGATCGCACAAAGGTTACAGTTTTATATTCTTGCTGGTAGAACTGTGAAATAGCATTGAATTAATAAATTTTGCAGGCTTCCCAGTCCATGGTTGGAGATGAACTGACTTTCAGATCTTGCAGGCCCTAGCGTTGAGTGTTTGAAATCCTACTTTGTGATTGGCTGAATCATGTACATACAACTGTCAGACCACGGCAGGGAAAATCTCTTTCTCCCATAGAAAATAACAATGTAAACTGCATAACTCATTAATGGTTGATTTAAGACGGAAGCATCATTGAAGAAAAAAGTCTTAGAATTGCGTAAAGTATAAGGTGAGTTAACTGAAAATGTTAACGAAAAGTCAAAAATCACGTGAGGTATACGTGTGAAGTTAGGTCTTCTGGGACTAACTTTCAAATGTGAATGGGTGTGTGGACACAGCGCACGCTCGTCTGTGATTGTGATTGGCAGAAGTAAATCGCGTGTAACTTGTTTATTATCAATTTACGAGAGAAATCTCATAGAAGAAAAGATTCTTAGAATGACCAAATCTGCTACAAAATGTTAAAGAAAAGTTGAAAATCGCATAAGGGCAACGTGTAAAATTTGACCGTCAGTAAGAGGAGAGTTAATGACACAAAAAGCCATTGACTCTACCCTATTGAAAAGAGCTGTATGTCGGGAGCCTCCCCACACATGAGAGTTGTACTCCACACAGGGGCGAATAAAACCCCTGTACAGAGTCAACAATTGTGCAGGGGTAAAGAATGAACGAAGTCGGCTTAGCACACCTAATCTTGGAAGCAGATTTTACAAGAGATGTAATATGATCTTTCCAAGATAAGTCCCGAGTAAATGGAACCCCCAAGCATATTCAAGAATGATGCAGGATTAAGCTGAATATTATTAAACATTAGTGGGTATACCTGTGGAAGATTTTGTCGGGTTGAAAGGTGCAAAAACTGAGTCTTTGATGCATTAAAAACAACCAGATTATTTTTACCCCAGTCAGAGATACGAGCCAAGTCAGACATTAGGTGTGCCATAGCCTCATCCCTTGTTTGTTGAAGTAACTGGTGAGATGGACGTTGCGAGAATCGAATGGGAAGGTGAAGGGTGGAGTCATCAGCGTATGAGTGGATAAGGTTAGATGTACAGCTTAGAAGGTCGTTGATGAATAAAAGGAAGAGAGTTGGTGATAGGACAGAGCCCTGAGGAACACCACTGTTAATAGATCTAGAAGAAGAACGATGGCTGTCTATAACAGCGGCTATGGAACGTCCAGAAAGGAAGCTAGAGATGAAGGCACAGGTAGAAGGATAGAAACCGTAAGAGGGCAGTTTGGAAATTAAAGATTTACGCCAGACTTGATCGAAAGCCTTTGAGATGTCAAGTGCAATGGCAAAGCTTTCGCCAAAGTCCCGAAAGGAGGATGACCAGGAGTCTGAAAGGTAGGTGAGAAGATCACCTGTGGAGCGTCCCTGACGGAACCCATACTGACGATCAGAAAGAAGGTTGTGATAGGAAAGATGATTTAAAATTTTTCTATTAAGAATAGATTAGAAAACTTTTGAGATACAAGATGTTAAAGCAACTGGGCGATAGTTAGAGGGCTAGGAATGGTCACCCTTCTTTGGGACTGGCTGTATGAGAGCAAACTTCCAGCAAGAAGGAAAGGTACAAGTTGATAGACAAAGGCGAAAGAGTTTGCCTAGGCAGGATATAAGCACAGAAGCACAGTTCTTGAGAACAACAGGAGGGACTACATCAGGCCCATATGCCTTATTAGTATTGAGGCCGCAATGGCAGAAAATACATCAGCTGAAATTTTAATGTCAGCCACGAGGAAGTCAGAGGGGGGAAGTGATGGAAGAACAGCACCGGATTTGTCTAAAGTGGAATTGGAGGAGAAAGTCTGAGTGCAGAAATCTGCTTTGTCGGTAGAAGAAATAGCTACAGAGCCAGCAGGGTAGAAAAGAGGAGGGAAGGATGATGAGGTAAAGTTGTTAGAAAGGTTTTTGGCAAGGTGCCAGAAGGAGCAGGAAGAATTCGAGTTAGAGAGTTGAGAGCATTTAGTACAGATGAAATTATTTTTAGCAGAGCGAAGAACAGACTTAGCATGATTCCGGGCAGAAACGCATAAAAGATATGATTCAGGGGTGGGTTGGCTCTGGTACGTTTTATAGGCCCTCTCCTTGTTGCGGACAGCATTAGAACAAGCATGATTAAACCAACGCTTTCGTGCATTAGTCAAAGGATATGAGAAAGGAATGTATGCTTCCATGCCCGAGAGAATAACTTCTGTAATTCGCAAGGCACACCCAGATGGCTCACGGCCATGGAAGCAATAATCATTCCAGGGAAAATCAAAGAAGTACTGCCTGAGGGCCTCCCACTCTACAGCTCCAAAGTGTCACAGATGACATTTCTTTGGAGTGTCCGCAGGCAGTACCAGAGCGATAGGAGAGGTTAAGGTGATGTGGTTGTGATTGGAGGAGCCCAACGGAGAGAAAAGATTAACAGTGTAAGCAGAAGGATTAGTTGTAAGGAAGACGTCAAGTATATTGGAACTCTCTCCAAGGCGGTCAGGGATATGGGTAGGATGCTGTACAAGCTGCTCTAGGTCATTAAGGATAGAAACGGTGTAGGCTTGTTCACCAGGTGGATCAGTGAAAGGAGAGAAGAGCCAAAGGTGGTGGTGAACATTGAAATCTCCTAGAATGGAGATTTCAGAGAAAGGAGAAATGGATAGAATGTATTCCATCGTAGAAGTAAGATAGTCAAAGAATTTTTGATAGTAGAATTAGGAGATAAGTAAACAGCACAGATATATTTAGTCTGAGAATGACAGGAAAGCCGAAGCCAGAGTGTAGAGAATTCAGAAGAATCGAGTTCAGGAACACGAGAGCAAGATAAGTTGTTGCATATATATACACAACAGCCACCTTTGGCTTTGAAATGAGTATAGAGAAAGTTGGAGGATACAGAAAAGGGTCTGCTGTCAGTTGCCTCAGACAGCTGAGTCTCAGTTAGAAAAAGAAGGTAAGGTTTAGAGAAGGAGAGGTGGTGCTCAACAGAGCGAAAGTTAGAGGAAAGGCCACGAATGTTGCAGAAATGAAGAAGAAGAGAGTCAGACAGTGGTTCCAGGCATCTTGAGTCATCACCAGGAGAGGGGCAGAAGGTGGGGGCATTTATGGTCCCCCCCGCTGGGAACTCCGAGGCTACGTTATTTGCTGCCATTTTTCTAAAATTTTGAAAAGGCAGTGTGGTGTGTACTGTGCACGTAGTTTGGTGTTGATAGTTAGAGAAACTTTGTATTAGAAAGCATGCTGGCCTACTCTCTGTGTTACCGAGACACTGAAAAAGTTCAGCAAAGGGGGATGGTCGGGACCTAGTCCCGAGGGCTGATGAAACGGGAGCTCCAACTCTCCCTATCATCAGCTTTCCATCTACCTTGGGAGTGCTGCCCTGCTCGACTGGTGCTGCAGTTGAAGCATGTAGTCGACCATGTGAAGATAATTAATGAGAAAATGGAGGCTGTAAAGAAATATTGCGCTGCAGACCCTCAGTTTAGTGGACAGTGTGCATATGAAAGGAATGGACAGTACATGGTGAATCTTGATGGATCTCAGGCATCTAAAGGTAGCAATACAGGGTTGAATATTCAGAATGCAGAAGATTTAAGTCTTGGATTTAATTATGATGTCCCGGTTTTTAGGCCCCAAACCAGTGAAGTGCATGGCTATAATGGGGGTCCAATTAAAAAGAAACCTCAAGAATTTGATGGTAGAGTATCTTGGGAAGCTTACCGTGCACAGTTTGAGTTACTTGAGGATCAGAATGGTTGGGATGATAAGAAGAAAACTGCAGAAGACCCACAGTTGATGAAATGCAGGAGAACCACGATGAATAGTGTGCAAGAAGACAGAAGAACAGACGACATGCCGTGTAGCATGAATGGGAATCACAGGAAGAAATGCTGCTGTACTGTAATGACAGGACCGTCATCAGATAATAAGGCCCTGAGGAGGATGCAGATTTGCAAATGGTGCTGCAGTGCCTGCAGCGGAGTGCAGTGCGACTATCTTGGGAAGAAGTTCCCAGGTTAAGCCCTGTGACCAAGAGCTGCTGGAGTCAGTGGGAGCTTCTTCATTTGAACACTGGGCTACTGGAGCATCAGTGGGAGACACCCGATGGCCTCAGCAAGTATTGGCAAATGGTGGTTCCGAAGAAGATGAGGTTCGAGATCTTGGATGAGTCCCACAACCAGATCACTAGTGGGCATCTGGGAGTGAAGAAAACTCTAAGCCAGCTGCGACAGAGGTTCTACTGGATTGGCATGTGACAGGATGTTGAAGAGTGGTGTCGGGCCTGTGAAGTGTGCTGTGCCAAGAAGGGACCCAGGAAACGTGGTTGCACCCCTCTCCAGCTGTACCAAGTAGGTACACCGATGAAATGAGTCACAGTGGACATTGCTGGGCCTTTGCCACTCACTGAAAGAGGAAACTGGTATATATGTGTTGCCATGGTCTACTTCACAAAGTGGCCAGAAGCCTATACTATCCCTTATCAAGAGGCTGTGACTGTTTGCTCAGGTGTTGGTTGATCAGTTTTGCTGTCGTTTCGGGATGCCACAAGAGCTACATATAGACCAGGGTAGAAAGTTCGAGTCTGCTGTGTTCCGTGAGTGCTGCAAGTTATTGGGGATCAAGAAGACCAGGACGACTCCACTAAGGCCACAGTCAGATGGGATGGTGGAGAAATTCAACTGGACCCTAGGGCAAGAACTGGGCAAGTACTGCATTGATGGACAAACAGCATGGGACCAGAAATTACCTGCATTGCTGATGGCATATTGGTCTGCATCCCATGAGTCTCCTGGGTACGCTCCTGCAAAACAGATGTTGGGTCACGAATTATGATTACCCTGTTGACTTGTTAGTGAGAAGACCACCTGGTGAAGAGCTGCCTACAGACATCTTCAGATAAACGAAGCATCTTCAGGAAAGGCTGGCTGAGGTACATCAAGAGCAAGGAGCCCTCAGGTTTTCAGGAGAGGTGATGAAGTGCAAGTATGATGCCAAGTCAAGTGAGGTGAGCTTCAAGGATGGTGACCAATTTGGTTTGACAAGCCTCAGTGGAAGAAGGGACAGTCACTGAAGCTGCAGAGCCCATGGGACGGGCCTTCCACTGTGTTGGACCGCCTATCATACATATGTAACGGATTGGGTAGTGGGGCAGGAAATCTCGTCCAAAGGTGGTACACACGAACCGTCTGTGGCAGTAGGCTATCATGGGCCAGGACAGTACAGCTGGGATGTCTCTGAGGAATTGTTCTCACCTGCAGCCGAGGATGTTGAGGAGGACCAAGGAGCTGAAGTGCAAGAGGATGGTGACAGTTCCACAACAGAAGAAGCGAATCAAGAAGAGGACCAAGACCTTCCTGGAGGAGCAGACTGTGTGGAGGACCAAGGACGTCGTCAGAAGTGGCAAAGAAGAAGACCTGATAAGTTGAAGGGTTATTTTGTGTATAGTTATATGTTCCATTAAGATTATGGTTTGTGTTTGTATATACTGCGTAGTTTTGTCGGGACGACAAAGAACTAGGGAGGGGGTAGCGCTAAGAAGTGAGATTTGCCAGCTAGGTGCTCGAGAAACTTCTCGGCATTTCGTGTACGGTAGTTCTGGTATCGGTACGAGTCAGAGTTGCCAGTTTGCCTGCTGTTTGTGAGCATAGTTATTTAGTAAGTTATCCATAAAATTTTCTGCTCTTTTTCTTTACAATGTTTTATTTAAGTGATTACTTGTTAAATTACGTAATTTAAGTTCGTATGGTAAATGATTTAGACTGGTATGTAATGTAAGACAACTCTGGCTTGTTTTGATGTCTCCTAGTTGGTAACTGTTGTTGCCAGGGGCTGACGCATTCTTGGTTTTCACTTCAGTTTGAATGAAGTTCAGTCGGTTTTGGTTCAGTTTATGAAGAGTTGCTGGCAAGCATTAAGTGTAATTACTGTCAGTGAAGATTATTTTCGGTATTTGTGTATTAACAGTAAAGTGTTGTTAAGCATTAAGTGTAATTGTATGTAAAGCCTGTATAGCTCCAGCGCTAGCGAGAACAGTGAAGTGAAGTTGGAAAGCATCAAGTGGAAATACTTGGAAAATAAAGGCAGTGAACTTTAAGAAGCCAGTGTTTATTAGCAACGCCTCAGCTGATCTTGTGTATTGTACACCTGAAGGCTGACCATAGGAAGAACAACGCACTGGGCAATGTCCTTCCTGTACTGAACTACTGCTGTTGGAGCCTGTGGCAGTGTGGGACGAGGACGTAATAATAATGACAATTGATCAGTGTTTTCAGATGTTAACAATGAAATTTATAGAAATTTAGCACACAGTTATTATCACCTAGATCGTAGAGTTCTAAGGTAAGGAAAAGCATATAAACTCCGTTTAAATGACGATTGCAAGGAAAACATTGAAAAGATGGCTAACACAGATATAGCAAGCAGCAATGCAGTTCTTCTCCACAAAATTCTAGTATGACTCCAGTGCCAGTGATGTTTTTCATTAGGATAAAAATGTCACAAAATTTTCTGGTACAGATAAAGACAGACTCAATATCCATATAGTGACAGATGCATGTCAGCAATATTTCATTAGAAGAGACATTATAGATGAGAAGGAAAAAGAAAAATAACTGTTTTTTCAGCTAGAATAAATCAGGATGTTGCCCAGCTGGCAATTTGCTCAAGTCAGACAAGGTGTTGAGAGCTCTAACATTTAAGGAATTTAAGACAGAATTTCTCAGTAAGTTCTCTGGAGGCAGGAATTTTCTTGGTGGTATAGTCTCAGAATTGCATGAAGTGATGGACCTACTAAGGTAAACACACTCCAACCCAGATTTAGGGGAAATAACAGGAGATGTTTCCACTATTAAGAGAACCCTGTTAGCTAGCCTACAAAACTCAAATTGGGTCACAGGTAATGGTAATATCTCACCAACGCATGTCTTTGACATCACTAGTTACATAGCAGCTCCATGTAAATTGCCAGAAAGAGTTGGCAAAATCGCAAAACTAATACTATATAATCCAGGCATGTGCTTACTTGATTTCATTTTTGAGGTGGAATAAAATTGTAGCAAAGCTGGTGTGATTGACACATCACAGGCCAATAAGACAGGGATGAAAGTACCAGAGATTGTTGCAGGGATAAGCAAATCAAGTCAAGACAAGGGCCAAAGACAATCTCGACCAGAGTACAAACCAACAATCAAGTGAGCTCAAGGATTCATTCCCACACACCGGACAACAGGCTGGCACAAAAGTCTGGCCGCAGTCCGAGTAGATACCGGCCAACAGAAAGAAAAAAAAAAAAAAATCACCACGTAGTTCAAATTTGAGAGAATCCATCCATCCATCATCCATTCCTATGTCGCCCCATGAGGAGCGTAGGAACCCGGGGCTAGGCAAGCTGATCCTGACATTTATGATGAGAGTGACCAGCCTCACTCATCTCTGAGTGGCATTACATGAGCAATAATCCCCAACCACCCCTTGGATAAAAACCCACACAGTTTCAATCCGACTGGAGCACCTTAATTAACCACTAAACCACAAGGTGCCATAATTTGGTTATATGGTTACCACCCAGCATAGAAAATGGTTTCCTGGTGTACAGGAAACCATTTGGCATGTCACTCAGTGTAGAGCCACCCATAGGCAGAGTGAAGAGGAATGAATGAAGGAAAGAAAGACAGAAGAGAGAGTGTAAAGTCACCCACTGACAGAAGAAAGAGGAAAGAACGAAGGAAAGAATGACAGACGAAGAAGGATGGAAGATAGCAAAGTTCAGACACCCAAAGCAGTACTACATCGAGTGAGTGGATGGTGAGCGCCCCCACCTACCACAAAAATTTGAGAAACATTGTTATTATTGTGTAAATGCTGGTCACACAAAATCTGAGTGTTACATTAAGAATACAGAAGACAGGAAGGGTTTCAACCCTCCTACAGGAAACACAAATCTGTCAGTCACTGGACCTCAGACTATAATACAGTAAACAAATTAGTATCTCTATAGGTCGGAGGAAGGTCATACCAGAACAAAATAAGACAACACATAAAACAACCAAATAAACGAATAGTAAACATAGGAAGTGTTTTGGGAAATGAAAGCTTTTTGGTTTCCGCTGTCTGTGAAGATGGAAATATTTCATTAGTTTTGGATTCAGGTTCAGTAGTGAATTTAATAACTCAAGATGAGCTTGAAAGAATTTTTAGGAATTGAAGAAAAGTGTTTTTGGAAGAGTCTGACTTAGATTTATGAACTGTGGATGGTAAAGAAATACCAGTACTTGGTATGACTGAGTTAGACATCAAATTCACAGAGACCACAAAATCATTCACTACCATCTTCTGTGTAGTAGAGAAATTATCAGTTTGAGGAAATATGCTGATTGGCTTATTATAATGAGAGTACACAATACCATGTTGATGCCCCATTTCAATGGTATTAACTTCAACCGTGAGTTCAAAGATGAAATTTCATCTCCATATGCTACACCCAACAATGATAGACAAATTAAAGTCACAAGAACAATTAAACACAAAAATGGTAGAGTCTGACTAACAATTTCCCATACAAAATGGGCGCCTAGACCAGCCTCCACTCACTAACTCTCCTCTCTCACTCACCCACACACAACTCAATCATGACTTGCTCACTTACCCAGCAAGCATTAATTATAACATAAATTTACCACCAATATTATTCATTAAAGTTATGATAAAGAGTAAATTAAAATACTGTAATGTCATTGTATTAGAAGAGACTATTAGAATAAATGGCCTTTTGATATAAAGTACCCTATGTCGAGTAGAAGACAAGGATGAGACTACTGTAATGTCATTTTAGCTAACACTGTGAATGGAGATGTGAAAATTAAGAAAGGAACTTGTATATGCAACTTAGAGATCTGCCCAGCTTTTATACACGAAGTGACAGTAGCTGGTGCATAGAGCAAAGTAAACTCATCACAGTGTGCATAAAAGAGCATTAATTTTGATCTGCTCAGAGAATTCTAATGTAGAAAGTGATCTACTAGATTTACTACAGAAACATTGACAGACGGTCGCATTACCTGGTGAAAAATTAGGTTGTATTAACCTGATTAAGCATAAAGTTAACATACATAAGGACACACAACCAGTATACATACCGGCATATAGAGTTACATATTTACAAAGTGCGCTAGCAAGACAATATGTTGATGAAATATTAAGGATGGGTATTATAGAACCATCAGTGTCACCACGGAATGCACCATTATTTTTTTGTGTCTAAACAAAACGATGAAATGAGTGCAGTCGTTGATTATCGCAAGTTAAACCAACACACCATCTCAGACTGGTTTCCTGTGCCACTGTTCCCTGACATCTTGGAAAATATTTTGCCAGAAAATCATGTTTTTTCCACAATCGAATTGCTTAGTGAATATTATCAAATAGAGATGGATGAAGAATCATGCAAATACACAGCATTCTTTACAAATGGTGGTCATTTTCAGTACCGAAGGATGTGAATGGGACTTCGTACAGCCCTAGGCACATTCCAGTGGTAATGAATAGTGTGTTATCAGCCTTGCTAGGAGATATAAATCTGGACGACATCATAATCACAACACACACAATAAATAAAGACATACAGGAAATAGTCCAGCTCCTACACAAGTCAACCAATTTTGGTTTAAAAATAAAGCTGTAAAAATGTAAATTTTGCTTTAAAAAATTAAATTCCTAGGCCACGGGCTGAATGCAGAAGGTATCCACACATCAGACGATAAAATAAAAGCAGTAAGAGATTTCCCTGACCCAATAAATGTGGATGCAATAAGGCAATTTCTAGGTCTAACAGGATATTACTGAACTTTTATACAAGGATTTTCTAGTATAGCAGAGCCTTTATTCCACCTGCTGAAAAAACAAGCCGTCATTCAGTGGGGACAGAAGCAAGAGTTAGCATTTAATGACTTAAATGATATAATTACATGTGCACCTTGCTTGGCATATCCAAACTATAATAAGCTATTCATAATTTGCACAGATGCCTCCCTAAGAGGCTCAGATGCAAGAAGATAAACATGGAGAATACCAACCAATTGCATTTGTCGGTAGACAGACAAAAGGAGCACAGAAAAATTGTTGTACTACAGACTTAGAGCCCTTGCGGTAATATTTGCACTACAAAAATATTGTGATCTAATATATGGTTACGAAACACCTATATATATATATATATATATATATATATATATATATATATATATATATATATATATATATATATATATATATATATATATATATATATATATTATGTGCTCGACTCTGGGCATAGGCTTCACAGCCTGCTCCCAAGGACTCTGGGCATAGGCTTCACAGCCTGCTCCCCAGGCCCAGTAGTCCTCCTACACACCATATTCCTCTATATGTCACCACTTCGGCGCTAACACCAACCGTCCATATTGAATACATGCTAGGGGCTGTCTCATACAGGATTGGTGTACTGGTATTAGTGGGGGTATTTTTACATGTCGGCGGGTCTGCTGGTCCGGTAGGACCGCGGGCCACCTCTCTACCAATTGAGCCACCGCCTCTCCCTCATAAGCCTTTCTTGGGCATGTTCCAAGAAAAACTCCTCTCTGGGAGAAGAGCACGATGGAAATGTACAATCCAGAATTACAATGTAAATATTCACTACATAAAAGTTAAAAGGTCAATTGAGCAGCAGATGTCTTATCGCGAAATCCGTCAGCCAATGTTGCTACAATAAGTCTACGGGAATCACTCTCCAGGAATAATGGAACAATCCCCATTAATGAAGAAATCTCTCAGGTACAAAGACAGGACCCAGTCTGGTCTAAAGTAATATACCATTTCGAATTGGGGAACGAGATACCCTTTTCCCAAGTTACACGTACCACTTAAACAATTCACAGGAGTAAACAATTCCTTATATAGGGTAAATCCAGGACAACCAGATCATAGAAGGAATATTAGATAGTCAGTTATTCCAAATACAGTGAAAGAAAAGCATTTGGGAGCCGAATGTTAATCGTCTGCCAGAATATGTTGTTCACCAAGTCCAGGATTTGGGCCATACCTTGATACCCTGAAGGTTTCAAGTTGATAGCTCAAGTCGTTCAGGAGAAAGAATGGGAACACACACACACACACACACACACACACACACACACACACACACAGAGGCAGGCAAAAACATCATCGCTCTATCTTCTAAAGGTGGGCAATAATGATACCTCACATTATAAGGATAATACACGATAGTCCACATGCAGGGCATCCTGGTAAAGATAGGACAGTAAGGCAGACACGAATGTCATATTATTGGCCATCATTATAATCACATTGCGACAACATCCCATGGTTGGTTAGGCTCAGGCTATTTCCCACTAGGCGCAGGTGTTAACGTGTAACCTTTGTGTCTTGCACATGACTCGCATCTGTCAAAGACATACGATCACATTGACAGATGCAAGTCATGTGCATGACACAAAGGTTACACGATAACACCTGAGCCTAGAGGGAAATATCCTGAGCCTAACCAACCATTGGACGTTGTCGTGATTGATTTACACAAGCTACCCTTAATTACCAATCACACCCAATATCTTTTTTTTTTTTCTTTTTTTTTTTTTTTTACTGATCATTTCTTACGATATGTGATTTTGGTTCCAATTAAAGATAGCAGAAACAGTCATGCGGGTATTCACTGATCATGTAATCAGTAGATTTATCACACCAAAGGTGCTAATAAGTGATAATGGTGGTGAATTTAAATGTAATTTGGCAAGAAATATATAAACTATCTATCTATCTATCCATCTATTGCCAGACACCATAATCCCGTAAGGGGTGGCCATTTGACTCTGAGTTATTTGTTTTACGAGGAGGGGCACTAACCCTCCACCAACCCACTTGTTGACACGTAGGGAGCACGTATGGTTTGGTTATATGGTTACCACCCAGCGTTGTAAATGGTTTCTTGGCTTACAGGAAACCATTTGGCTTGTCACTCAATGTAAAGCCACCTGTAAAGGAAAGAAAAGCAATAAGAAGTGACAGGAAAGATGAGAGAAATAGAAAGAGAGGAGGACAGGCACAGAAAAAGAATGATAAAGGCTAAGGAAGAAGTAGGCAGCACTACATCAAGTGAGTGGATGATGGTCGCCACCACCTACCACAATCAATAAATAATACAACATGAGTTTAGAAGGAATTTGAGCGTAAAGTGGAGGGGAATGCAAGAAAATGTTCTAGAAATACGTAAAGAAAGTTAGACAGATTAAAATGGTATATTGCTAGTGGAAAAGAATGAAAAAATGAGCAGATGGAGAGAACACTCTAAGGAATTGTTGAACATAGAGACTGTAAATAATGCAAGTATAAGTTGCTGGAGAATGACTGGGAGGAGGAGTAGGGAGGTGAGAAGACAATAAGGAATCAGTAGGATGGAAGTAGTGGAAGCAATGAAGAAAGTCAGAATGGGGACAGCCCCAGGAACTGATGGAGTATGTGGTGAAATGCTGAAGCATGGGGTAAAGACAGTAGTAGGATGGATATGGAAGATGTGCAGATAGGCCTAGGAGGAAGGTAGAGTCCCAGAGGATTGGAAGTCAGGTATCATTATTCCCCTGTACAAAAAAAAAAAAAAAAAAAAAGGATAAAAAAGTGTGTGGTAATCATAGAGGCATATTTGTCTTCTTGGTGTAATAGGTAAAATATATGGTAGGATACTTATTGACCGAGTTAGGGTAATAACAGAGGAATTACTTGGAGAAGAACAGGGAGGTGTTAGGAAGGAAAGAGGTTGTGTAGATCAGATACTCATTCTTAGGTCTTTAGTGCAAAAGTTTCTAGAGAAGGTTAAGAAGTTGTATGCGGCCTTCATGGATTTGGAGAAAGCATATGACAGGGTGGATAGACAAGGATTGTGGAAAGTATTAAGGATATATGGAGTAAATGAGAAGTTGTAGAATGCCGTGAAGAAAATGTATGAGGGTGCCAAGGCTGCAGTGTGTGCAGATAATGAACAGAGTGAATTTTTCTATCTGAATGTTGGATTGAAATAGGTATGTGTCATGTCCCCATGGTTGTTCAATCTGTATTTGGATGGGGTAATAAAAGAGATACTAGGTAGGATAGTGGATGTTGGAGTGACCCTAATAAGGAAGGGCAGTGTTTGGACCTGTACTGTTGTTTGCAGATGATAGTGTATTGTTAAGTGAAGACGGAGGGGAACTGCAAGGCTTGGTGAATGAGTTTGGGTGTGTAAGAAACGGAACCTAGAGATGAATGTAGGGATGAGTAAGGTTATGGTCTTTGAGGGAAGTGAAGTAATTGAATGTACAGTGAGGCTAGATGAGGAGGAAATGGAAAATGTGAGTGCGTTTAAGTACTTGGGTAGTGTGATGGGTAAGGATGGAAGTTTAGAGGGTGATGGATACAACAGAGAGGAGAGGTTGCTTGTTCTTTGAAGGCAGTGATAAGGAACAGGGAACTGAGCATGGAGGTAAAAAAGTAACTGCTTGACGGTTTTGTGATACCAACCCTAACGTATGGAAGTGTGTGCTGGAAAGACACAAGTTAAGAGTGATAGCAGTGGAAATGAGTTATTTGAGACGAGCATGTGGAGTTACATGGAGAGACAGACTTGCAAATGAGAAAGTGAAGGAGCGCTGTGGTGTGGATGTGATATGTGATAGAAAGCGTTAGGAGAAACACACTGAGGTGGTCTGGCCATGTGGAGAGGATAGGGAGCGAGAGACTAACGAGGAGAGTGTACGCGAGTGAGGTGGAGCGGGGGAGAGGGAAGGGGAGGCCAAGGATGAGATGGAGGGATGGAGTGGAGAGGTATACGAAAGAGAAGAGTGTGAGCTGGGAGCAAGGCAGTGAAGTGGCATTTGACAGGGCGACGTGGAGGCGATTTGTTTGTGGCCACCCCGTACGGGATATGAGGCGTCTGGCAGTTGGCAGATAGACAATATGTAGAAGGTTGATGTCTTAACCTACCATCCAGCTTCCAATGGATTGGTGGAGGGACAGAATAAAAAAGTAGTATAGGCTATGTACCACGTCACATTCTCAATGAAAATTATGCAAACTGGGATGATTGGAGCCCCCAGAGTTTAAGCATCAGATAATTGTGCAGTTAACAAGAGTATAGGAGAGAGACCACATTTCATCATTTACGGGACAGACAAACGTCTCCCATAGGAGATGTTGGAAGATGAACAGATACCAATATACAATTACGATGATTATCCTAAACTTTGCTTACATTAATTCCAAGAAATACACACAAAATTAAAGAAACAATTATTGATGTCCAAGGAAGAATTGACGGAATCATTAATATGAAGGCAAGAGAATCAAATACCAGCATTGGTGATATTTTCTATGGCATCATTCACACTAGAGACCATAAACTGTCACCGAAATTTGAAGGCCCATACAGAGTTAATCAGGAAAACAGCCAATAAGGCAGCAGTTAAGTCACTGTCGAGTGACAAAAGAAAAACAAATTGATATTGTTCATTTAAAAAAGGATCTCAAGAAATTTAGTCTGCAATTATAAAACATCCGATACTACCGAGAAGCCAAGCTCATACGATGAAAATTAACCGGAAGAAATTAACAAATATTGTAATTAATTGCTGCCGCATTCCAAACAGACAAACATAGGTGCTCCATACAGTTCTTACCATACCAAGGCATTTACATAACTTAGGAATCGATTTAGACTCCTTTTATAGGTAATACACTGAACAGGTCGAGATACATGTAGTGCTAATCACCACTTTCATCACCCTTAGCATGACTTGCTAACATCTGTGGATTAGCTATCTAATAGTTACTCTTTCGGTAAGTACAGATGAGGCGAATTATTCCATGGATCCTCCTGTTTACGATAGCAAGAGGATCTCCTCACTTATACTCTCAACGTGTAGTCATGCAGGGTGCCTGATTGCACCGACCGCCTCTACGGCTATTGTGCAGGACATAGTGAGCACCGAAATTATTTTGGACGTATTGGACGACCTACCAGTCATGTTGCAAAAAATATCAGGACCACTTAGGACTTCAGAAGTAGCATTGAGACGCCCTTCCATACATGATCGTCCTACACAGGAAGTGGCTGAATTAATACAGTTAGCTGACTGGAAGCTAGAACAGGCTAAGAACATTATTCCCACCATGATCCAGGACATCCCATCATGTTGGACTTACAGTACACAAGTAGGGAAACAAACAGCATCACAGATACACGCGACAAATGTGGTTTGTTTGATCTGGGTGGAGCAATTCAGGGGAACGTTTTTGGATTGGCTACAGAAAATGATATTGAGGAAATAAATAACAAATTTAGCAAAATTGCACAGATTCTCTCATATCAACCCAAGCTAGCTGATTCCTAGAATATTTTAATGATGATTGTAAAGAACCTAAGAAAGACAGAAAAATCAACTCAAGAAACTGTGGAGAGAGTAAATGCACTAGAAGGCAATAATACACTCTTCAATCACCTCCTAGTGATCATGAAACACACTGATATAATAATACTACATTAGACAATACTGGAGCTCATTATCAGTCTTTCATGAAAGGAATTGCTAATGTTCGTAATGGAAGGATCACCATTAGTTTACTCCCCACTCACAATCTCCATCAAATAATTGGTCAAGGCATACATAAGCATGATTTGAAGCCTTTGTTTAAAGAAAGAAATCTGATGTTATATAATTCATGTACCATTCATAACAGATTTTTTTTTTTTCAGTCTGTCAAATATAGCATTAAAAAAAAAAAAAAAAAAAAAAGTGACTTATTAGTCACCATCAACATCAACACAAAGTTATCATTGTCTCCAAGAAACAACAATTGAACATAAATGTCGAACGTCAGTGCACGTACTTCATCTTTGTTCTACATACATCTTCACGTTTCAGGCAGCTGAGACAGTCCCTTGTGAAATGGCCGTCATAAATCACGACATTCCTCACCACTGCAACTTCGCATTTGCTCCAGACAAACTCATCCATCATCAACGCATTGGACATTCACAGTTTTTCTACTTCACTCAAAGTACATCGGTTTTTGTGACTTGCCCAGACACACCTCCAGTCCATACATCAGCATCTGATTTATACATCTTACCAGATTACTGTGCAGTTCTGACACCTACACTATCCACTTTTCCGACAAAAAACCATTTTGCCATTCTCAACAAAACACATAAGTACTTCCAGCAATTACCTAGGATTAACTTAAATATGGGTATGCAAATTAGGTTGACTTCACCCAAGTCTGAAAGCATGCAGCTGATGAATCAAAGAATAAAACCTTGGGAAAAATACAGCAGCATTATGTTCAGCCCATATCATGTTTACAGCCCAGCTCCAGTTATCTTTTTAATTTTCTCCAACATATTTGCTACATTACTTTTGGCCATGCACAGAATGCTAGCCAGGATTGCTAACCTGGAATCGATGCTTAAGAACTATTTTGTACAAGTGTGTGTGTGTGTGTGTGTGTGTGTGTGTGTGTGCGCATGCGCGCGCAAGTCCATCTGACATATGTAATTGACTACTGTATACTTGCCATTGTATTACTATACTATTGTATATATATATATATATATATATATATATATATATATATATATATATATATATATATATATACAGTATATATATATATATATATATATATATATATATATATATATATATATATATATGTTATGTATGTACACTTTTTCGTTGCATTTGCTACAGTTATGTTACAATTATATTACTACAATGAGTACGATTATGATTATTGCAATTATGTTACAATTCTATGTTACTAGAATTATGCTACTTCTACAATATTATGTATTTCACTTTACCTAACAAGTTGATTGTAATGTGAAATTAATAGGCATTTACCGTATATGTTATGACACAATATTTAATGTCGTAGGTATGGCAGTTTGCGTGACCGAGCGATATGCAGGCATTAATATGTAATATGTAACTATGTCACTGTCACTATAGGCATCGGTATATGTAATGTAGGTGCATATGTCTAGTTCAGGGAAGTCATGCCATAATTCGAGACAGGAATTTGCACTACCTGATTTATCAAAAAGCCTGTTAGTTATACATGTATATATTTCATGAATACACAGTTTAACCAAACTGAACCAGTTATTTGAAGTCATGGAAAACTGCCTTTGGAAAGGTACCAGACATCGATACACCTATGCACTGGTCGCTATATAATCCCAGGGAAAGCGCTGTAAGGGCAGAGAGCCGGACAGAACAATTGAAGATGGAAGCAGGAGAGGGTAGTTAGGAGACTGGCTGTCACTTAATGTTACTCTCTTTAATCAAATCTCGATATAACTGTGTAAAAGAAAAAAAAAACTCCGTAACCCAAGAAGTGACTATAACTCACCTCACTTATGATAAAAGAATACACAGAGAGGGAAAGTGGGATAGAGAGAGACCTACTTATTTAACTCTACTTGACACCTCACCATTTTACTGGCTGAAGTCTACGTTACACTCCACTGGTGATAGAGGGGCAGCCATTACTCTATGATACACCTACAATATCTCTCTCCATCTATTTAAACCACTCGGCTACATCTGTCGACTACTGTACCGAATTCAAATCTGTCCAGTGTATTCTTTGTAAGACGTTTTAGAGAAAACCTGAAAAGCTGTAATGCTGTAACTTTACAGAAATACAGTTGTGGTCCTTCTCATTATCTAAAGGGATTATGGTTACAGTTAAGCATACAGTTAGCCAGTTATTGAGACACATGTATAATGTCCCCATGCTTCATTTATTTATTTCATACCTTCAAATCTTGTTGATATTACACAAGAAGCTTCCTTAGGTTAATCTAAATACATGTGTTACAGATGATTTGATGATTTCATGTAAATCAAAGATGATATTTTTTCGCCTCATTCACTCCCACATAAATGTTAGTGTACTGTATGTATAATAATGTTTAATGTATAGCTTTGCATAGCCATGTATAGCCATGAGAGACCTACAGTACATAACAAAATGCATGCTGAGCTATGGGGCATCAGTACATTTCCGCTGAATAGGTCATCTGAGTTCAGAGGAAGATGGAGCATGCTGGCTTTTAGAGTTTAGTTCAGCACTAGAGCTCAGGGCTGGCAAGTCTGTATAAAGTTAGTCTGCGATAAATACATTGAAACACAGTGGACATTTTGAAGTAACCTTGACAAAACCCAGCAACACATGTTCCAAATATGAATGACATTGAACTATTTTTATATGTCAGTGTTCACACGAAGTTTTTAGGCAGTGACCACACAAAAGCTGCCTTTGCATAACTACAAAGACAATCAATACCACAAATAGTTATGACGAAGCTCCCTTATTGTGGCTACAAAATCAGTAAATAGGTAACTATACTCGGTTCCACGGAGTTTGACGCACTGATTTTGCCAGCCGAGGACAGGTGGATCTGGTAACACTGCGCGACGTACTTGGGCGGTGATTGGTGGATTTCCGTTGTGTTTGAACGTGCACAGATTGACTTTGTATTTCAACCAAGGCACTCATTGATTTGTAAGATACCGGATTATACAGATACAAATTAAAACAACGATATCTTTAATGATAAATATGTGCCTTTTTAATTACTAGAGATAAACCTGAACGACAATGATAACAAAAAGTAAGTAGAGTAGCGACTGGACGCATGCGGACAAGTTAGCGACTGTGGCGGGAATTCAGACGTTCAGAGCACGGTGGTCCCGAGGTCCTGTGAAGGCTCGAATGTTTTTCCTACCATTACTACACAGTGTCACAGTTTAGTCTTCATCATGCCCTTCATTACCTCATCTGCTAATATACAACCTGACCCTAGATATGCTTAGCTTAGCTTCTAATAATTATGATTTGTGTAAGCACACACACACACACACACACACACACACACACACACACACACACCTCACTGGGGTCAATACATGCTATTTTTTTCTCAGTATATATAGTGTACATGCACATTTTCAATACCTTCATAGGTAACTGTAGCTTTAAAAATCTGCATTTGTTTGTATTCATAGTCAGATTCAGTAGAATTATTTCTTACATGAATAAGTTTGGTATTTGATTTTTACTAACATTTTCGTATCATAAGAGACAGGCATACAGACGGACACCCTATCCCTGGTCACAGTGCATCCTCAAGCATGTATCTCTGCCCCCTCGACAAAGAGCCGGGAAAGTAATGGATTACATCATTATAGAATGAACCGAATTTTTGTTAATGGTGGAAGAAAGGAAAGTAAGATAAAAGCAAACTCCATGGGAAAATAATAGTTGAAATCTGCTGCTATAATAAGACCGCGTGCAGTATAAACGAAATCAAACATAATGATATGAACTTAAATCAGTCGCTGACTTGTCCGCATGCGTCCAGTCGCGACTTTACTAACTTTTTGTTATCATTGTCGTTCAGGTTTATCTCTAGTAATTTAAAAGGCATATTTATCATTAAAGATATCGTTGTTTTAATTTGTATCTGTATAATCCGGTATCTTACAAATCAATGAGGGCCTTGGTTGAAATACAAAGTCAATTTGTGCACGTTCAAACACAACGGAAATCCACCAATTACCGCCCGAGTACGTCGCGCAGTGTTACCAGATCCACCTGTCCTCGGCTGGCAAAATCAGTGCGTCAAACTACGTGGAACCGAGTTCAGTTTATTCTGTGTTTATAATTCAGCTTGTTTCTCTCTCTTCTTTTGTTGTTCATCAATACAATAAACGGTATAAAGTTCTCGTTCAGAACATGGCTCTAGTCGAATATCATGTGGTATGTGTGCCGGGACCCCTCAGAAAAGCAAGTCCCCCCCCCCTCCATATGCTCCTTCACTGACCACATGGAACTTACTCTACTTCAGACGAGGCTTTTCTTATTAGCAAGGGTACACAGTCTATTGTGAAAGAAGTTACAGTACAAATAACAAACAGTCTACTTCTACATGCCATGTTTACACGGGTTCATATGTACAGTAAGAAGTCTCAATGGATGATTTGATTAAGCCGATGCATACTTGTAACATACTAGAATGCCAGTGTTACCAAGATACATTACAGACATTGAGATGATTGAATGTCTGCCCCCTATAAAAAAAAAAAAAAAATGGCCACTGTTAGCCATACAATTCGCCGTTTTCACTTAAACACAGATAACAGTTTTAAGTGAAGTCACAGTCTAATATTTTCGTTTTCTAACGCCTGTGAAATTACTTTGTTGTGAACATTTGTCCGTTATCACCAAATCTGATAAGTACCTGTAAGTTTCTTCTTACCTGATCGGTCCTTAAAAGTCTTATATATATATATATATATATATATATATATATATATATATATATATATATATATATATATATATATACATACAGTATATATATATATATATATATATATATATATATATAGAGAGAGAGAGAGAGAGAGAGAGAGAGAGAGAGAGAGAGAGAAATAGATAGATCGTATCTCATAACTATCTGTCTATCCACCTATATGTATGTAAGTATGAACTGCAAAGAGTAAGGTATGATACATAATGCACTGATTTTTAGCTGTAAACGTTCTCAGACAATTGTATTTAGCTGGCGAATCGTTTAGGAGGGATGGCAAGTTTCTTTAAAAACAGGCGATCACCTTGTTAAGAATCGTTCGCAGGGGATGATACCTTCTCCAGGACTAGAATTAACACATGAATGCCAAGTGCAAAGAAAAAAGAAGGAAAGAAAAAAATAATGAAAATAAAAAATGACAATCAGGTGAAAGTAGGATAAAATATGAAAATCTGAGTAATATATGCAATCCTATGTGAATGTGGTCAATGAATACAACTGCATGCTGAAACTAGATATGACAAATAGCCGGGATGAGAATCAGGAGGTATAAAGTGATGTGTTACAAACTATGCAGCTCATTGTTGTGGCTTGTACTTGTATGTACAAGGAAGTATTTTGGGAAGTTCCACAGCTGATGATTGTGAATTTATTTAGTGCGACTGTTAAAGCCTCTAGACTTGCGAAGCAGACCAAGTGAACCCACAGAAGCAAGCCATCCTTCAGCAGCAGCTGGACCACATGCTGCAACACGGTTTCACGGACGTCAGTAATTGGCGCTAGCTAGTCACGCGAGTACCTATAATAGGAGGACCCGATCGATTTTCCAGTGACTTCCGAAAATTGCGTTATTGCAATATACTGTACAGTGTATCTATATCTCTATATCTGTATGTCTGTCTGTCTGTCTATCTATCTATCTGTCTATATCAGAATGAAGGCAAAAAGATATTGGCAAGTTCCATTTTAAGACAGACCTAAGGAAAAGTGTGGTTATCTCACCAATGGACAAAGTTTTAATACCAAAATGATGCCCTAATGCATGAAAACTCATCATGCCCACCTAATAACCGTTGATAATTCCCTTGTGGATTGAAAGGACGTGTAAAAGTGACGATGTCATGTCATCTGCAAATCAAATGAAGAACATCTGGTCGACTTGGATCGTTCGTATAGTTTATAAAGCCTCTAACGTTCTTGCGGCGGCGACTTTGCGCGCCTAATGGCGGCTCTCCACGTTCCTCGATCTTTGGCAGCCTCCCTATTTAATCCTTTATCCCAGAGGTCACATTCTAAAACCTTGTCCCAGGTCTTTTTTGGTCTCCCTCTCGCAACCCTGCATCTGATGTTCATACTTCTCACCTTCCGCACCCAACTGTCATCCTCCATCCTCTCAATATGCCCAGACCATTTCAAGCCACTCCTCCTCACAAAACCAATACATTCCAGTCCCATCTTTCTCTCAACTCTTCAGTCATAATCCTAGCGCCCCCCCCTCCCCTTAGGTCCCGCATTCAAGGACTTTTTACACATCCATCTAATCACTGTTATTTATATACTTTTGTGCCTATGAATTTCTTCCCCCTTTACTGTCCAGGTCACACTACCATACAACATTACATTCCTAACACGGAGGGAGAGCCCTGTCATTGTCAGGAGAGACAGCTGCTCCCTAAAGTTCCTCCAACCAGTCCCTACCCTAGCTACAGAGCTAGATCCAGACCCACCTCCAGCATATAACATGTCCCCTAAATAGCAAAACTCTTCCACACATTCAAGAGACTCACCAGCAAGATAAATCCGTTCACACCTGACGATCTCTACATTCTCTCCCCGACACGCCGCATACACCAAGTCAGGATTATCTCATAGTCTACCTCTATTTCCACCATCTCTTATGCACCCTTTTATCACGAACATTGCACAAGATGGAGTTACATCCCACACTCTCGTGGCAAACCGGACATAGCCACACTCCCTCAGCCTCGACAGTACCGCCTCCAGCCCTAGATATCATGACTTTTGTTCTATCCGCATTTACTCTCATATCTTTGTGTCCCATATCGTATCTCTATTTCCCACTCGTCACTCAAATCTCTCTTCACTCTCACCTGGATGCGAGCACTCACATACATAGCCATAAGCACTCTAAGCAGCCACTCCTCGATCCCAAGCTTTCTCATTGCCCACTTCACCACTTTCCTAGGGACACTGTCAAAGACTTTCTCCTAATCAACAAAAACAAATTACAATTCCCTTTTCTTTCCGGTGTTCTTTTCCTGAAGCTCTCCATCAATGAATATTGCATCAGTGGTCCATTTTCCAGACGTAAATCCTAACGGCTTCTCATCAATATTCACTGTTCCTGTAATCATACCTTCTAGGACTCTCCTCATTACCTTAATAATCTGTCCAAAAGTTTTATGCCACTATAATTTTCTCTTTTCAGGGCGTCACCTTTCCCCTTGTATAAATTTACAATCACACTCTTCAGCCAGTCATCTGGGACAACATACTCATATAAAATCGTATTTATCAAAAGTGTAACTAATTAACCCCTATATCTCCTGGAGCCTTCAGCATTTCAGCAGTCAACCCAACACATGTGGCTCCTTCCCCAACTGCATCCTGCTTATTGTCCTGCTCACAGAAGCAGCATCAATCAAAGGCCAAGGGGAAAACACTGGATATGGTGACTCCAAACCTTCCCTGTTGCAGTCAAGCTCGTCATTCAACAACCGGTTATAATGTTTCCTGCAGGCGTATTTAATATGCTCATTGTTCACCACTATCTTTCCTTCATCATCCCCACACACTGCTCGCCAATGTTTCCCGATTTTCTCTCTTCACCTGATTTGTCGCCTTAAATACCATATCGTATTCTTCCTTTCATCGCTATTCAGATTATTAAAGAAAAGTGTATGAGATTCTGAGTTTGTCCTGTATACTGACTTTCTAGTCTTACGTTTGACAACCAAGTATTCCATTCTGTTATCCCCCCTTTTCCATTCTCGGAAAAGTCTTTTTTGCAGCTTCTACACCCTCATCCCATCAAATTGTTACCATGACTTGGAGGACCCCTTGTCCATCCACACACTGAATCAGTTACTCTTAGGAAACTGTTATTGAGAGCTCTGTACTCTTCATTAACACTTTTGCCAACAGTTCCCTACTCAGTCACAGCTCTACTCATCCCTCTGTAGAAAGTATCCCTTAGTGCTTGGTTTTTTAACTTCCATATTTTCCTCATGGGTGCATAGTTCCACTTCTTCACCATCCGCTCCTTAAGCACAATGTCTCATATCAGTAATCTGTGTTGTTGTTCACTGTCATCGCTCCCTATAACTTTAACGTCGCTTCTATCAGCCCTCCTGTCCAGGAAATAGTCAGCCTGGCTAATATTTCCCCCAGACTGATATGTAATCAACTTTTTCTCTCTTTTCCTAAAATGCATGTTGTACACAGTGATGTTCAGTGCCTCCCCAAATTCGTGTATTCTTTCCCCTTTCACATTCCTCGTACCATTTGCGCATCTCCCATGTACTCTCTTATCCTTGAGCTGCTCCACCCTCATGACCACTTAACTTTCCTCCCAAAACTACACTCTCATCATCTCCCAACCACACGTATCAAGTCATCCCAGAATCTATCTTTTTCTACATCATCCAAGCCAGCAAGTAGGCTACTAATCTGTAATTCATACGAAGAACATCTGGTTGAGTTAGATGCAGGGTACTTAACAGATGTCATGTGCAAACTTATTTGCCAACCCGTTCAGATGAGTGCTCATCCAAGATTAATGTACAATACTTAACGTCGCATTTTCCACCGTCACCAGAGGCAACAGTCTCAACGATCTCAACCGGAATGAAAGCATATTGTGGCAACAATTTCATTTATGGATCAGAGTTTCCCCTTGTTTTGGAGAATGAAAAATCTGTAAAGTAGTACAGAAAATAAGACCACTAATCCGTTAAACCAAACTTCGTCTGCAACCTTTCTGCGGCCATGGTTTCAACCTGTCCTCATATGACTGCTTTCAGTTGAGATAATGATGTATTTCATCCATGCCTACAGGGCTCAAAACAGAGCCACAGAACGGTATATTACTCCAGTCGGAAATAGAAGGAAAGGTTAGTAGAGAAAAGTAAGCAACGAACAGACAGCCATTTCGGCTAATGAGGGAATTTTGTATTCACTGATATTACCCAGATTATCTCTGAAATACTGTTCCTGAGAGGAAAATTAAATTCACCTTCGTTTAGAAAGCATTGCCGCATTCTAACCTTTACTCACAAACAAAATAATGTATAAGTGTATACTTGCTTACCCAGTGTCATAATACAGCAAGGAGGCAAAACTACTTGAACGCTAGACCAGAAAGCCAAACCAGCCCCTTGTCCTACTTTTCAATGAAAAATTTCTTGATGTTCACATACTGAAACAGGCAACGCTATCCTGTTGCAACACTCTGCCTGACCAAGCACATAGCCCACCTCCCTGCACACCTAACCAAGCGCATAACGGCCCTCACGCCCCAAGTCTTTTCATTTAAAGGTGGGCGTAAGGAGAACGCCCTGAGGACATATAATCTGAGTCCTTCAGATTTCTTGCGCAGGTTGCATTGAAATCTCCAGATTTTTTTACTTGCTAATTATACAGTATATATATATATATATATATATATATATATATATATATATATATATATATATATATATATATATATATATATATATATCAACTAACTAAGACACAACATTCTACGTATCAAAAGGCACCAGTTCACTATAAGACATATAACTATGTGAAATTTCATGACTCCATAGTGAATACTTTCTGAGTTCTGGCCCGGAAATGAAATCTCTACGACCAGCCAGCCACCCTGCTGCCCAACTCTATGAACGGACACCTATTGATCCCAGTGATAACAATACCCCCCTGTGACTTTGTCAGGTGGAGGGTAAAAAACTTAATGCACATGTAGCTTCCAAGAATGAGAACACCATCAAGAAAACTCTCTCCAAGAATAGCCCATCAAACTATTCAAGTGTAATAATTTTATATCGTACACTCTGGAAAAGACTTGGACATCATAAGTACAGTGTAAGGAAGAACAGAGTAGTGGCGTATTCCAGCACGAAGTGTCCAGTGACGTAACACTAATTGGGCGGGTTCTAAGATACTAGCAAGGTCAAAATGCTTCGATGAAAGAAATAACCATGCTTAATATCTGCCGTATATGAGCATAATGTAAACATGAGCTATGGCCGTTTTAAATGTGATGAATTAACAGAAATAATTGTAAAGCAGTGCCGCCTAGACTAACATATGTTGTACAGGCTTGCTATGGCTTGGATTTAAGTTCAGCCGAGGTGAGATGAGGTGAGGTGAGGTCAAGGTATGTCAGGTCGTCAGGCACCCCTGTCTTCTGTGTGCCCCTCCCTGCCGCAGGAGTGGATATAAGACATCCGCCCTAATGTCTCTGCATTACTCTGAGGAGGTATTATATGAAAGCACTTATTGTCGCTATTTTCATTTCTCCTGTGGTCAATTTGCATATGTGTGTGTGTGTATATATATATATATATATATATATATATATATATATATATATATATATATATATATATATATATATGTATACCATATATATATATATATATATACTGTATATATATATATATATATATATATATATACTGTATATATATATATATATATATATATATATATATATATATATATATATATATATATACTGTATATATATATATATATATATATATATATATATATATATATATATATATATATATATATATATATATATACTGTATATATACTGTATATATATATACTGTATATATATATATATATATATATACTGTATATATACTGTATATATATATACTGTATATATATATATATATATATATATATATATATATATATATATATATACAGTATATATATATATATATATATATACTGTATATATATATATATATATATATATATATATATATATATATATATATATATATATACTGTATATATATATATATATATATATATATATATATATATATATATATATATATATATATCGTTTTCGTTTTCGTTTTTAAAGGCTCCAACATGCTTGCATGTGTCGGCCTTGGTCACCTAATGGCGGCTCTCCATGCTGCACGATCCATTGCAGCCTCCCTGTTCAGTCCCTTAACCCTAAGGTCACACTTAATGACCTCGTCCCATGTCTTTCTCGGTCTACCCCTCATAACCCCACCCCCAATATTAACACTTCTCACCTTCCTCACCCAACTATCATCCCCCATCCTCTCCACATGTCCAAACCACCTTAATCTACCTCTCCTCATCACAACACCAATACACTCCAGTCCCATCCTACCTCTCAACTCTTCCATTGTAAACCCAGCCCCTCCAGGCCTTGGACGCAGGGACGCACTGCACATCCACCTAATCATTGTCATTTCTGTACGTCTGAGCCGGCGAATGTCTTCCTCCTTCACTGCCCAGGTCTCACTGCCATACAGCATTACACTCCTAACACACGCTGCATACAAAGACCCCTTAGCACGTAGGGAGAGCCCCCTCAATGTCAGGAGAGAGGCAAGAGCTCCCTGAACTTCTTCCAACCACTTCTCACCCTAGCCACAGAGCTAGCTCCAGCCCCACCTCCAGCACACAACATGTCTCCTAAATAACAAAACTCTTCCACACACTCAAGAGATTCACCAGCAAGTTCAATTCTTTCACGTCTGACGATCTCCACCTGCTCACCCCGGCACGCCGTACACATAAAATCAGCATTATCTCGCAGTCTACCTCTGATACCACTACATCTCTTATGCATCCATTTATCACACACACCGCACAAGATGGAATTACTTCCCACGCCCTTGTGGCAAACTGCACATGGCCACTCTCCCTCGTCTTTGACAGTACCGCCACCAACCCTAGATATCATCACTTTTGTTTTATCTGCATTTACCCTTAAACCCTTTTGCCCCATACCATCTCTCCACTTCCTAAACCTTTCCTCCGCCTCCCTTTCATTCTCTGCAATCAACACCAAATCATCAGCATACAACAACTCCCACGGGAGTCCGTTTCTAAAGTCACGTGAAAGGGCTTCAAGTACCATGATAAACAACATGGGACTCAAGACTGACCCCTGATGCACACCAACATTCACGGAAAACTCATCACTCAAATCTCCATTCACTCTCACCTGCGTGTGAGCACCCACATACATGGCCATAACCACCCTAACCAGCCACTCCTCCAAGCCAAGCTTTCTCATTGCCCACTTCACCACCTCTCTAGGGACTCTGTCAAAAGGCCTTTTCCAAATCAACAAAAACAAAATAAAGATCCCTTCTCCTACCAATATATTTTTCCTGAAGCTGTCGAACAATGAATATGGCATCAGTGGTCCCCCTACCTGGCATAAACCCAAACTGCATCTCATCAATATTCACTCTTTCTCTAATCATACCTTCTAAAACTCTCTCCATTACCTTCATTATCTGATCTAAAAGCTTTATACCTCTATAATTCCCTCTTTCCAGGGCATCACCCTTCCCTTTATACACATTTACAATTACACTCTTCAGCCAATCATCTGGGACAACACACTCATAAATAATCCTATTTATCAGGTCAGTGACTAAACTCACCCCTATATCGCCTGAGGCCTTCAACATTTCGGCAGACCACCCAGACACACCAGCAGCCTTCCCCACACACATCCTGACCGATGCCTCACTCACAGTAGCAGTATCAATCAAAGGCCAAGGGCCAGACACTGGATCTGCTGGCTCCAAACCTTCCCTGTCCCAGTCAAACTCCTCATTCAACAACCGGTTATAATGCTCTCTCCATGCATCTTTAATATCCTCACTGTTCACCACTACCCTTCCTTCATCATTCTTCACACACTGCTCACCTATGATATCCCGATTATCCCTCTTCACCTGACCTGCCACCCTAAATATATTTTTCCCTTTCCCCATGATTTAGGTTATCAAGTAATTGTCTCTGTGACTCAGACTTTGCCCTGTATACCTCTCTCCTAGCCCTACGCTTGGCAGCCAAATATTCCTCTTTGCTACCACCCTTCTTCCATTCCCGGAAAAGCCTTCTTTTCTCCTTAATTGCAGCTTCTACACTCCTCATTCCACCACCAAGTTACTTTATGTCTTGGTGGTCCTCTTGTCCAGCCGCATGTTACATCAGTAACTCTCAAGAGATTGTTCTTGAGGGCTCTGTACTGTTCATTAACGCCTCTGTCTATGGCTCCCTGTTCAGCTACCACTCTCCTCAACTCGCTATAGAAGGCATCCCTTACTACTTGGTTTTTCAGCTTCCATATTTTCCTCCTAGGTACATAAGTCCTCTTTTTCATCATTTGTTCTTTAAGCACCATATCACAAATCAATAGTTTGTGCTGCTGCACACACTCCTCACTTCCTATAACTTTAACATCCCTCACTAACCTCCTATCGGCCCTCCTAACCAGAAAATAATCTATCTGACTGCTATTTCCCCCAGACTCATACGTAATTAACCTACTGTCTCTTTTCCTAAAATATGTGTTGCACACAATCATGTCCGTTGCCTCCCCAAACTCGAGTATCCTTTCCCCTTCTGCATTCCTTAGACCATATGCACATCCCCCATGCACTCCTTCATAACCTTGGGCTGCTTCACCTACATGACCATTTAAATCCCCTCCCAAAATCACTATCTCATCATCCCGCATACCACCCACTACACGTATTAAATCATCCCAAAATCTATCTTTCTCTGATTCATCCAATCCTGCCTGTGGAGCATATACCGATATAATCACAACTATCTTTCTTCCCAACAGAATTTTCACAACCAATATCCTATCGCTTACTCTCAAAACATTCATAACATATTCCACCCATTTCTCCGCAACCATCACACCAACACCTCCATATCCGTCTGTCCTCCCCTGCCAAAACAACTTATAGCAACAGTCCTTCCCAACAATCTTTCTGGCTGATCCACCCCTGTACCGGACTTCCTGCAAACACGCCACGTCCACCCACCTCCTACTGAATGCCTCAACGACTTCCCCTGCTCTTCCCCTCAAACTTCCCACATTCCATGAACCCACCCTCATCCCCATGGGTGATTTACTGTCCTCAGGCTTGCTTTGAAACCTTTTTTGTTTTGTCATCTTCAGTATTAATAATATATATATATATATATATATATATATATATATATATATATATATATATATATATATATATATATATATATATATATATATAATGTAGGCTATTATATATATTGTATATATATATATATATATATATATATATATATATATATATATATATATATATATAGATAGATAGATAAATGTATATATATCTATATCTATATCTGTACCTATCTATCATCTATATATCTATATCTATATCTGTCTCTCTATCTATCTACCTATCTATCTATTATATATATCGTCGTATCGTTTCGTATCGCATAAAAAAGGTTCCAACATGCTTGTATGCATCAGCTTGGTTACCAAATGGCTACTTTCCACGCCACTTAATCTTTGGCAGCCTCCCTATTCAGTCCCTAATCCCTGAGGTCACATTCTATGACCTCGTCCCTGGTCTTTTTTGGTATGCCTCTTGCAATCCTTCCCCCGAGGTGCACACTTCTCACCTTTCATACCTGACTGTCGTCCTTCTTCCGCTCAACTTACCCAGATCATTTCAGTCTATCCCTCCTCATCGTAACACCAATGCACTTCATTCCAGCCCATCCACTCACCTCGTCAGTTGGAAACGTAGCCCCCTCAGGCCTCTCATCGGCAGACGCACTACACATCCATCTATTCATTGTCATTTCTGTACGTTTGAGCCCATGAACATCTTCCTTCGCTGCCCAAATCTCACTGCCATACAGCATTGCACTTCTACAACATGCCACACACAAAGATCCCTTAGCACGGAAGAAGAGCCTTCTCAATGTTAGGAGAGACAGCTCCCTGAATTTCCTCAAACCACTCTTTACTGTAGCCACAGAGCTAGCTCCAGCCCCACCTTCAGCTCATAAAATGTCCCTCAAATAACCAAACTACACCATGCACTCAAGAAACTCACCAGCAAGACCAATCCATTCACACATGAAAATCTCTACATGCACTGCACAACACACAGCACAAGCGAAATCAGCATTTTCTCACAGCCTACCTTTAACAGCCCATACTGGCTGTAGTCTTGACCTGTGGACAAGCATGCACCTTGCCCTCTCCGTATCGTATTGTAATCTTAACGCACAAAAGGGAGAGCGTTTCCCGGTGAACAGTAGAGGATTGCCACAGCGTAGTACTGGAATCCACTTGGCATTCCTTCACATGCCCCTTCGTCATATTATAGCAGCCTTGTGCAAAGAAAACTATGCAGAATTTGAAGGACCTTTTGGTGTGTGTGATGGAAATTTTAATTTAACGATTACAACATTGTGTAAAGAAAAATAAAAGCGTTTAATATTTTTATCGTTTTAAAAGACGTCACCACGTCTCCGGAGATTGTTAATTTATGACGGGATGAAAACAAAGATGAGATACTGTATCCACTTCCAATTTATTTTTCACTATTTCTACTAACCTGTTTGTCAGATATGGTGCATGATACTTTTATAATTAGTTTGATTAGTTCATGAAATGATTCCTAGAGTAAAGAATGGCCGAGTACTACCTAAAAGACGAATCGTGCACAGCCAGTTTGTTTGAATTACGAACTTTCATGTCTGTGTTCAGTAACTTTTACAAGTCTGCACTATTTTGTTTAGGCTTGGCATTATGCTACCTGTATCCAGTATTTTAAACCTCAGGTGAGCGATTTCTCTGTGAATTTTCGATGTTTCTCACCAAAAGTGAAGGTTTGAGCCAAATTTTTATTTTTTTCCAAAATTGGTCGGGATTGGGGGGGGGGGGTGTCAGTGGTGGATAATCGGTCGGGACGGGGCGGGTTATATACAGAAGCTGTCTACCATCAATTATGAAGCCAGTCTACCGTGAAATACAGTAGCTGTCTACCATCTACTGTGGAGCCTGTCCAAGGCCGTCTCTATATGAAGGCCTGCGCGTACTGGCGGCAGCTGGTGATGACGTCACATGGGGAGTCCGTTAGTGGAAGTCGGAGGGGTGAACCACAGAGTTATACATATAGAGTGCGCCACCCTGGTTTGAAAGTGACGCAACCGGAAGTGGCTCAGCGGCCATATTGGGATGCCCAGTCTCACGCTCAATTCAAAACAGGTAAGATGTTCTCGCTTCTCTGTGATCAGGAAATAAAATAAATAAATCAATCAATCATTTCCTGTGGCACCCCACGGGATGCATAGGGCCTCAATGAACTCTCTCCACCAATATTTGTCTCTTGCCATCTCCTTCACGTCCCACCAACACTCCTCTCCTGCTTCTTTTTTCATTGTCCTCAACCAGGTTTCCCTCGGCCTACCTCTACCTCTTCTTCCTCTAGCAATCCACTCTGGCACATCCTGTATTAAACTACCTTCTTTTCTGTATATGAGCCCCAGCCACTTCCAGCGAGACAGTCTCACATATTCCTTAACTGGTTCCACTCTCGTAATATCCCTTACTCTTTCATTTGTAACTCTGTCTTGCCACTTTACCCCAAGAATCCTTCTCAGTATTTTATTCTCAAATCCTAATACTTTCTGATCTGTTGCAATTGTACTGTACCATGACTCATGCCCATAAATTAAAATTGGTCTAACCATGGACTTGTAAATATATTCAAGCACTGCATCAACTTCAAGAAGAGGAGGGCCTTCATTTAGGAAATAAACTCAGGGATATCCATCTTTCATGGCACACTCAAAAGATGAAAGTAAAACTTGCTCCGCAAACACTGAGTTCTAGTGTAGCTGATGCATTAATCTTCTGTCGGGATTCATTACATCTCCCACAGTTTAAGGATTGTCAGGGTACAGTTAAATTTCTGCAAATGGCCGATAAACTTTTTGATGTACTGAACTCGAGAAACAAATTTGCTAGAGGAATGAAAGCAGCACTTCAACCTGAGACAGAAGTAGTTTCAATGTCATTCTTAGATCAAGCATTTGCTTATCTAATGACTATCACTAATTCTGATGACATCCTCAAGTACAAAACTTCTAGAAAGACACCTTTCATTGTTTTTTTGGCTGCCATTAAGAGTGTTCAGGCACTTTATAAACAGTTTGTAGGTGTAAATAAGCCACTCCAGTACTTTCTAACTTATAAGCTGTCACAGGATCACTTAGAACTCTTTTTCTGTGCAATTCGAGCATCTGGTGGCTTTCGAAATAACCCTTCTGCGTTAAACCTCATGGCAGCATACAAGAGACTCCTTCTGAGGCATGAAATAAAAACGTCAAACGGGAATGTCTCTGCACAAGACCTCACTGAAGTGCTCACATCTGCAACATCTAGCAGTGTCATGAAGAAAGCTTTAGAGGATAAAACTGAAGATATTATGATGGCAAGAAGATATGATATCATTCCTCGTAGTCCTGCCCAAGAAGATCATGATTATGTAGACTGTCCAAACTTTACAGATGTGTCAGATTATAAGGAAGCTGCAGTAGGTTACATTGCCGGATATGCAGTTAAAATGGTAAAGAGAAATATTTCATGTCCAGACTGCTTGTCTGCACTTACAGCAACAGAAATTAAGAACAATGATAAAAAGTTGTGCATTGATACTGGTTAAGGACAAAGGCGGCTTGATAAAGCCCTCTATGAGTGCTGTGTCTGTCTGCAAATCCACAGAGAAAATATTTCAGAAAATGTTGAAAAGTCATGACAAAGAGCTACGTAACATTCCCAGAATTTCCTCTCTAGTTGCATATTCTGTATTGAAAGAGACTGGTAGCACAGCATTTAAAACACATAATTCCCATATGTTTGAATGTTCACCTGATAATAATCACATTTTTTCTCTTATTAAAGCAGTGGTGCTTGCATATTGCAAGATACGTTTGCATCATCTTGCAAAAGCAACCACTGCTAAAGTAAGAGGCTGTTATGTTAGGAAAACACTAAGTTAGTATTATTTAAGAACCAGTAAGTGAGGGCACTCACCATCCACTCAATTAATGTAATGCTATTAATGAATTGGTATATGTTCGCTTCTAATCGTTGATTTTTGTGTATCCAAAGTAAAATGGTGCGTAGAGACAAGGTAAGGGGACCGGGAATAACTTTTCTTCTCACTTCATTCAGAGCGCAATAGTAATGGAGAAAAGGCTTAAAATAGCTAAAGTAATTATATTGATAACTGCTCTATCTATTTACATCAGGATATAATGCAAAAAACACTCGGGAAAGGTTAGTATTTGTGAATTATGATGAGCTGTACGGGAAGGTCGGGACTCGGTAGAGTGGGCATCCTAAGATGGCCGCCGCGCCGGGCCCGCTGGCTTCACTTATCGCCCATACCACAACACAGGGACGCGCGCTCTATATGTATAACTCTGTGGGGTGAACGCTGTCTTCCAGCTCCCCTGTTGTTACGAGTTTATAAGCAATTTTTCATGGCTTGAGGTGCCTCCATATATACCAGGCAATACACAAGTGACTTGTGATCATGCTGAGCAAAACTTTTGTCATTACTTTGTCGGTTTGTGCTGGGAAGTATAATTTTTAGTCAGGCGTCCCCGTCAGCTGGCAGAAATGGATGGCTGAATGTAAACAACGATGGGCAACTCGTTTCCAGCCGTGACGAACTTCAGTCTCTGGCTTCCCTTGGTACAACAGCCCTAAATGGAATTCCTGAGATGGCCAAACGTACTGGATATGGAAGGAAATGAGGACGGCGTTGCAGGATAAGAGTACGGTGCAGAAGGAGGGGTTCAAAACTTCCTCTACCAATGTGTGTGTCATGCAATGTCCGCTCTATAAGGAATAAAGTGGATGAACTGGCGGCCCAGTGCAAATGGAATTATGCATCCTGAAAAAAACATCAGCTATCAGCTTAACAGAGACTTGGCTTGACACAGAGAATGACCAAAACTCTTTGTATCAAATAGATGGCTTTAAATTAATTAGAAATGACAGATCAACGTAAATGGGGAAAAACGATGGTGGTGGTGTTTGTGCTTGTCAACAATCGATGGTGCAGCGATATAACTTGTGAACAAGATCTGTAATGACAATGTTGAATTCATGTCATTGTCTTTGAGGCAATTCTATCTTAATACTTGTACACATCCCACCTGGTGCTAATGTGGAAACTGCTGAAGAACACCTGTACGATGAAGTGTGCAAGATTCAATCTAGTTCTCCAGATGCAGTTATAATAATAACAGGAAATTTTAATGGCTCACATTTTGATAACTGTATTCCTCATTACCAACAATATATTGATTTTGCTACAAGAGGTGAGAATATCTTTAATCACTGTTATGACATTGGAAAACAAGAGTGTGTCTAAATAACTCGAACCATTAAGACTGTCGGACCATGATACGTCTCTATTAACACCCATTTATAAGCAAAAGCTAAAAACTTCCAAACCTGTAGTGAAATCTGTCCAGACGTGGAGTGCAGATGCATGTGAAAGTGTGAAGTTCTTTGGGACTGTTCGGATGAGACTGGGGTGTGCTGTATGATGTAAATGCTAGTACTGATTACAGTGTTGATATCCTAAATTCATACATTTCTTTCTGTGCTGATATTGTGTTTCCAAGTAAAACAGTGAAATGCTACCCAAATAAACCCTGGATCACAAATGAACTTAAACAATTTGCTGAATGAGAAAAAAGTTGTGTTATAGGCAACAATAGGACAAATGTAAAACCTTTACAGTAAAAAATTGATATGATTGTCTAATGCCAAAAAAAAAAAAGTACACAAAAAATTAAAAACCTATTTAGGTATGACACAAAGGCAGCTAGGGGTGGTCTTAGGAAAACCACTAGTTTTATAAAGAAAGCAGGCATGCCGGATGTACAGAATCCTGAAAATTATTGTAAGACCTAAATAACTTCTACTGTAGGTTTGACATCCATGACTTTTCCATACATCAACACACCATCTCTGAATTCTTGAAAACAAAAAATGATGAGCAAATACTTGTAGTTTTAACTCAGAATGACATCATGGACAGCTTGAAGAGGGTGAAGTGTAGTAAAGTGGCTGGACCCTTTCTGTAAGGAACAACTAGCTCCAATTCTGTGTGAAATATGTCAATGCTCTCTAAACGAGGCATACATACCGAGACTGTGGAAAATTTCTGAGATAGTTCGTGTTCCAAAAACCAGGACACCAAAATGCCATAATGATTATCAGCCAGTGGCTTTGACATGTATTTTAATCAAATGTCTTGAACATATTATAAAAAAAAATTTGTATGAACAGGTTAAAAATAATTTGGATACTTTACAGTTTGCTTAGAGAGAAAAGGTGTATTGAAGATGCTTCACTATCACTCCTAGATTTTGTTCTAAACTTTATGGAAAATGTCAGAACCAGATCAGTTAAGCACTTTGCAAAAATATTATTTTGTTTTTCAATTACATTTACCACCATACAGTTCCATCTTTTGATAAAGAAACAAATTTCAGTGAATGTCAACTCTTATCTTGTGGATTCATTATTTCACATATTCCAGTACAAGGATGTGAAATTTATGGGTAAAAATTCAAAACAGTCGTAAACACAGGGGCCTCCCCAGGGTTGTGTGCTATCACGACTTCTGATTACTCTTATATGGTACAAGTGATTGTAGTTGTGTACATAACTCCTGTAGGCTTTTTAAGTAGCCTACAGTATGCTGATGATACTGCGTTAGTTTCTTTTTGAAAGAACAGTTATCTTATTTGCAGACAGGAACTAGACTGTTCTACTAAATGGTGCAAGGGCAACTTCTTGGAGCTCAGTGTCCGCAAAACTAAGGAAATGGTAGTTGATTGCAGCAAGGCATTAACAGCAGAGTAACCCTTGATAATTAGTAACTATACTTAAGCTGTTCACCGACGTTTGCTTTCTGAAATACCTTAAAATAAGCTGGTGGCATCCCTACACATTCTAGGTGATACCAACTTTGACATATATTACACTATAAGTTTTCGTTTCTTTTCGTTCTTTGTTTCTTTCCTTTCTGTTTTGTCAGAGTAAACTAGGTATGACTAGACTGTTTCTGTTTTGTAGTGTTCTATGTTTCTCTTCATACAGTAGTCGTACACCCATTGCTATCACTCCTTAGGATAACAATGCTAAGCTTCAGTAGCATTATTAATTTCCTTTACTGGGTCAGTGTAACCTAACCTAATGAAAAATATCATACTTGCCAAAGGTAAGTGCTGACAGAAATAGTTATAAGAAAGTAGTCAATAAATGTAAGACGAAGGAATGAGGTAAGTCGTACGAGCAACACTAGCAGGCGAGTGGTGGCGCGGCGATCGGGCTCACCCTGTGACGTCACCAATCTCACACTCAGGCCTTCACACAGAGACGGCCTTGGCCTGTCAGCTGTCAAATACAGTAACTGCCTACCATCTACTATGAAGACCATCTACCATCAAACACAGTAGCTTGTCTCCCATCTGTCTCCAAACCTATGTCACAGTGCCTGTCTGTTGCCAAGCCTTTCCGTCACCAAGCCTGTCTGTCACCAGCCTGTCTGTTGCCAAGCCTATCTGTCAAAAGGCCTGTCTTTCATTCCCATCACGATTCTGCTGATTGTCAAACCCACTGTGACCTGCAACTCACAATCCTTTCTCACCTCTAGCCTCAAGCCAGCAGTCATCGAGACTACAGCGTCACGACACCCAGCTAGTAAACCATAAAAACCGCCTTATGCCACACCAAACATCTCGCATCTACATTTTAGATAACATGCTGTATAAATAGGTGGTGGGTTAGAGCCATTCAGTAAAATGTTTATCCCATCATCTCCAGACCAATAATCCTTATACTTTTTTTTTTTTTTTTTTTCACGATTTAATCACTGTACTTAGAACAACTTCCCAAGATCATATCTCATACTTCCTAGTTTCTTTTACTACTGTATATTCCACCATATGAACACTTCATTTGTGAATCATTTATATATAAAGATCCTTCTTTGTTAATTGTTATTGTACAGTACATAGTAGTTGTTCTCGCTCGATTCGCTCGCTCGAACACCAAATTTAGTCACAGTTTTGACCCCCCGACATAATTATGTAACCGAGCAAAAGATTTATAGCATCAGCAAGAAATGGGGACGGGTTGGGAGGAAAACTCTGTTGTACAGTAGTGAACTTATTTGGATATCACAGCCAATTCTGAAGTTACGAGAAAGATAGACCTGAATTTGGAAATGGCATAGAAATCCTCAATTTATTTAATTTCATAGACAACCCATAATTCCCAATAATTTTTCCGTAAATCGAGGAAACGATTATTATATGGCAGATTAGCGTAACAGCCAGCCGCACAAAAAGTAATGGTCTAAGGTTGAGTGAGTAGCGCAGCGTATTTTCCAAAGATTGCTGAGCAACCAGGTTTTGCCTTTTCAAAACAAATAATACCTTCTATTTGTTTTGTTTTTTTTGGAAATTTTTTACTGAATTCGAGTCAGACTAATACAATACCCTGATCGATGAAAGAAACTCTGAATTTCTGATTTCTGATTTGAATCGGAGCGCATCGAGAGATTTGTTGAAAGTAATTTTTGTGAGTGAGCAAAAAGCAAAGTCATTATTAACCTGCTAGGTCCCAAGCCCTAGACATAAAATTAATGCAGGAGGAGTATTGGGTTTAGGAAGTGTGAGGGAATATTTTTGGTGTAATCGATTAAGTTCTTTTTAGTATTTTCAGGTCAGGAAATCAGAGGAGGATGACGAGCCACATGAGACAATATTAGCACTGCCTGACTTGCTCGCTCATTCGCTCGAACTCGTTCCACACTTTCAGTGTGGACGCCTATTACATGTTTTGTTTTTGGTGTGAAAATTTTCTGTTCACTTGCATTCACTTGCTTTAATATTTTCGCTGTACAATACTTAATTTTCCCCTTTTTAACTTATTATCGCCTGCCTTTAGAAGGCGGAGCAATAATATTTCTGCCTGCCTTTGTGTGTGTGTGTGTGTGTGTGTGTGTGTGTGTGTGTTTCCATTATATCTTATGAACGGCATGAGCTATCAACATGAAACCTTAAGGGTATCAAGATATGGTCAAAATCTTGGACGAGTTCAAGAATGGACACTCGGGGTCAAGGTCACCAAAATGGCTGCCAAAGGTCAACTAGTTTTTATCGTCCGCCTTTAGCACCATTATATCTCATGAATGACTTAAGCTATCAGCATGAAACCTTCAGGGTATCAAAATATGGCCTTAATCTTGGACTTGGCCAACAGCATATTCTGGTGGGCTATTAGCATTCGGCTCCCCCATGCTTTTCTTTCATTTCTTCATGACATTGTCTTGCATTATGAAGTTTAATTTACCTGAAGATGATACACATTCGTCCAGAGATGAAATAGAATCGAGTCCAACTCAGACTGAGCACTCACACGACGATTTTACTCGTTTGAGAATCAGAAAGACTTATTCGCGAGAAACCTTTCAGTCAGCTGAGCCACAAATACCTGTCTCTACTGCTCCAACTAACTATTCCAATATATATTTTTCATACCCTGCCCCCAGAACATCACACATTTCTCAGTTACCTTCTGATAGAAACTTACCTTCCTTATCCTCTCCTACCACTCCCAACATTTGTGTTACCACTGTTCCAATAATAATTTCTGCTACTTTTTAACCCCTTAACCACAGGGCGTCACTTTCGTGACACTTGGGCACAATGGATCATACCGCGGGGCGTCACTTTTGCGATTCTGTGTTATTTTGAATTCTCCTGGGCTTTCAAGTGGTGGCTTGTATCATCTATCAGTACTGCCAGTGTCCAACAATAGTCAGCACTGCTAATGTCATCTGTACTCCCATCCACTGTTGACAGTTTAGACATTTATCCCCATTCTTGACTCCCCCTCCTACCTCCCCTCCATTACCCTCTCCTCTCACCTGCCTGGCCATGCTGCGCTAAGCAAATCTTCCCCGGAATTTTCCACTGATTTCATCCGTTGAAATAAGCCCTATGCCCTATTCTTATACAAAATAATATATACCCCCCAAAAAAAATAATAAGGTAACTGATAGTGCCATACACCTGGAGTTGGCTAATTGTCACCTGGCAACACTCCACGTGCATTTGTTCGCTAATTTTCCCTGGTAATTTCCCCTTGAAATATGCCGTATAATCTATTCTCGTAATAAAAATATATATAAGGAAGGGAGAAACCTAAGTGATATTTACATTCACCTGGAATTACCTAGTTTCCTGCCAATCATTTCACAGTATAAAAATTAGCAGCTGTCACCTCGCTGACGTTGTCAACCCTTGGCGGCCCCATATCCGCCTCGTCATTTAGTTCGGTGTTGTTTCTTGAGATGAAAGCACGTTGCACTCGTGCCCCTCCAATTCCGTCACTTCTAGAGGTCCCTGTGACCTCTACCCCAACTAAACCTCGTGTGGGAAGGGGTAAAGGACTAAATGACTGCTGTGGAGTGTGAACTGGCTAATTTATCCATGATAGTGATGGACAGTGACTACAATCTGGTAAATCATGTGATGAGACAGTGGAGGAAATGGTGATAAACTACGAGTGCTTCAGTGTCCCAGGTTCATCCTGGCTCCAAGGGAAAGGAGCCCTTATTTACTGGAAGTGACAATGTATAACATAGTGTAAATAAAATAGAAATGTAAATAATTACTAATATAAGAATATGAGTACAAATACTTGGATTAATGACAGTCAAAGCTTTGCTCTCTACGCTAGTATACTGAACGAAAAAGTTAATGCCTGGAGTGAAAATAAACTACTATTACTGAAGGAAACTTATGGATAAATACTGTATGTACTGTATATATATATATATATATATATATATATATATATATGGAGTGAAAATAAACTACTATTACTGAAGGAAACTTATGGATAAATACTGTATGTACTGTATATATATATATATATATATATATATATATATATATATATATATATAAGTGTAATAAAGCAATAGGAATATAAAGTGTGAGTGTGTTTATGAATAATAAATGACAGAACACCAGCAGGGAACGAGTGCAAGTGGGGAGCTCATACGCGCTCATAATTTTCATTGCTTTCACAGTGTTTTTTTTTTGGTGTATGGATTCCAAACTACTTGATAATTATAGAATAGTGTTTCTAGTGATAATATCAGGCTGTGGTGATCATATTATGGGATGTCGGGAAGTGTAAAATGGAGAATTCGTTACCCAACTTCAGAAGTCTCCACAAGTCCTACGTTACTCGACGAAGGCTCAACAAACATCCCAGGAGAAAGCTGAAGGTATGTGCCATATGCACATATAATTATAATATTCTAGGACTAATTGATTTTTGGCAAATATTTATAAAAAGTCAGTCAGAGCGTGAATATCCTCGCAGGACGTGCAAGGAGTGCAAAAACATCCCCGCAGTGTAGGGGTTAAACTATAGCAACTGAGCCTTCAACATCCCCTAGTGCACCTCAAATGATCTTCATGGAAGATGCATTGCGTCTCAAGTTTATGAGTATGAATTCTGCTATTAGTGTTTATGATTTTCATTACTCGTAGCAATGCCCAGTCTACAGTTGCAAACAAAGAACTTGCAATAGACGGTGCTAAGATTGCATACCTTAGAAGTAGACTAGATGATGGTTATTCAAGAGTAGGTTCTGTTATAAGATGTAGATTCCTGGAAAAGTTTACTTCCTTTGATGATTCTGTCCCAAATTTGTAGATTATTTTTTATGTAACCACACACAACTAGGATGCTTGGTGAGTATCTACAGATCACTGGAAAGTATGGGGCAGGATAAGTTCACCCCTCCCGATCAAAATACGCTGTTAGAGGCAGCTGCGGTATCAGCTACGACAGTGACAACTTTTTGAGGGACTGCGAAACAATCTGTGCGCAGAAACTGATATGATAAAAACCACTTTAACACAAAATGATGTAGCTTCGTGCAGTTTAACCATTTACTAGCCCAACATCACCTTCTCAATCTCAAAGCCAAGGACACGTTTCACGTCCACACAACAGACAAAACACATCACGTTCACCAGCTACGTCACGTGCAATCCCTGCATTGCAAAGTAGATTCTGTCATGACATGCCACATCTAAAAGTAGAACTAAGACAGTTTGTTGGTATTGCAAACGGTCGAGTAGCTCACTGTTACAAAAGACTTGGAGATGAATGAGGATACAAATGTGATAGTAGAGCAGCTTTATGATCATTCAGTAACAAGTATTGTACTTATTACAAAAGTGTCATCATTCTACCAGCAAATGCCGTGTCCTTTGCCAATACACAGTCGGGGGAAACCACGCTCTAGTACCAACAGAATCCTCCATAAAACACAAAACTGTGAGCTCCCCATACTCCAGATTGGTCCTCTGACCTCACTTAGGTGTAGTTGTCTTAGGTAGGCTAATTGTGAAGGAGTCCTTAAATCATTTTTTATGAACTTTGGGTCCGTGGTAAACTCAATATCTGAATCCTCCCTAGACAGTAATAAAAGGATGATCCAACGGGTTTGGATCATTGAGCCCCCTGACATTCGCCTCTGTGGTGTTGACGGCTCAGAATTTTATGTTAAGGACAAGATAACTCTTGAATTACAACGATATGACTTAAGAAGACATTTCACAGCTGAGTTTTATGTCACAAACTCCGATATACTGCGGATGTTTTGATTGGTGCTGATGCCATGGCTTAATGTTCTACTGAATTGGTACCTGCTTGTGGTAGTATTACTCTGAAGGGTCGTTAATTATGAGATGTAAATGAGTCAACAGTTGTGTCCATGTTAAAGGGAGTGTTATGAGATACTGGTATTGAATTATCTTCATCACTCTCTACCGTTGTCTGTGGAGCAGGAGTTAAGGTACGCTGTGTCACTGAATTTAATATGAAAGGACAGGGTGTGGGTAATTCAACCGTGATATGTAACAGCCGCAAAGAGTCTGAATTACATTTTGCAACATGCGAAGATGAAACAAGCAATGACAAAATGCTGCACAGCTTTGTTGTCGCACGAACTCGCAAGTCTCAATTCGTGCTGTAGGTGTGAAAAGAGTGAATGCAATAACCTTACCTGAGACGTGTTGTGTGATTGGTTTAACATATAAGTCAGCTTTGTGTTCCGTGTTGGAGGATAGTTTGTATTATCTTTACCTACTAAATGTCACCAGTGCTTCATTAAAACTTAAAAGTGTTATAAAGACTGGCTGTTTCCTGGTGTTCCCATCGGCCGTCAGGGTGAGCCAAGATATACCATTCTCTGTAACTGCTATGGATGATAGTGATGATAATATACACTGCGTAATTACCACTAAAAACTCTACGAATTCTGCTACGACTCCTTCAGCTGGCATTACCCTTCAAGTAAACCCCGGAGATATTCCTGAGCATTTATCTTCTGCAGACATACAGAGATGCTGTAGCCTTAAATGGTGAACCAATGAGAAATAACATTTTGTAAAGCACACCACTGAATTGAATCTCAGTACTCAGCCAGTTTATGTCCTGGCATAGGCTATAGATTACCCCATAGCTTATGAAAAGAAGCTGACGAGATAGTACAAGATATGTTTAATCAGGACTTCACTGAACACTCCATCAGTCCGTGAAGCAGACCGTTTTTCCTAGGCCCCAAGAAGGAAGGCGAGGTCAGGCCCGTAACTGACTACCATTAAGTAAACTCAGTCACTGCACAGTACCTGATCAATTCCTTACGGTACCTGATCAGTTCCTGTTACCAGTCTCAACAAATTTACTTCAATCACTTGGCTATAATGACGTTGTTTTTACTTCCCTTGACTTAAGTGGCTACTGGCAATTAGAAATGGAACAGTCTTCTCGCCTCATAACTGTATTCAATATCCCTCCTGGCCACTATCATTTTAAACAGTTACCTTTGGTCTTAGAAATGCTCTATTAGTCTTCATGAGGTTTATCCATTCTATATTCAGTGGTATTATTGGCCATTCTCATTTTGCTTATCTAGATGACATCATTGGTGTGTAAATCAATCCCTGAACATTTTGCCAAACTACAACTAGCTCTTATTCGCCTCCAAATAGCAGGCGTAAAAGTAAAAACTCAGTAAATACAACTTCCTGCATAAGAGAATTAAATTTTTTGGACATGTGATTGATACTGAGGCATTTCATACCTCAGATGAGAAAGTTAAAGCTGTTGCTAACTTCCCCGAACCCAAGAGTACTTATGATGGAAGAAGTATCCATGGACTGAGTGGCTACTATCGGCGATTTATTCAAGGTTATGCACAGATCGCCGCCCTTCTTACTAAATTACTTAAGAAAATACCGGTAAACATTTTGTTTGGACTAATGACCATACTCGTCTTTGAAACATTAAAGACAGCACATATTAATGCCGCAGTCTTGGCATTCCCTGATTATAATAAGCCTTTTCTTCCCTGTACAGAAGCACCTGGTGTGGGCTTTGGCGCAGTATTGATGCATGTTGATCGTGCAAAGAGAAAACGTGTAATACCGTATGCTAGTTGTGCCCTCATTGCCACTGAACGTAACTACAGTGTTGCTAACTGGGAGGCTTTAGCAATTGTTTGGTGTCTCAAACATTTCAGTCATAATCTACAGATATCCAATGCATATCCAAACAGATCATCACCCACTTCGTGACATATTCAAAGGAAGAGATCTTATCGAACGTCTAGGACGATGGTACTTGCCTTGAAAAGCTAATGTAGTTGCAGATGCTCTTTTATGTCATGCAACTGCAACTATCTAACTATATCAGCCAAGTGAAGTTCCATACCCAACTCTAACCTCATATGTTGCCTGTAATTGTCAGCGCACAGACCGTCTGTGGCCTAAGGCTATTTACTTCTTAGAGTCATGAGCCACTTCGATCTTACACACTCTGCCAGTCAGTAGATGAACTCGTGTTAGACAATGATATCTTGTATAGGAAGACAGCCCTTACCAGTAAGGACATACATAAATGAGGCACGTCAGCTCGTTGTTCCCACTGATTTAATACCTGGAGTACCCCACATCCTCGATAACGCACCTCATACATCCCATCCGCGAAAGGATCGGAATTTGAGACAAGCGCGTCTTTCATTTTATTGACCTACTATGCGTAAAGAAATCAATGTTCACAGTGGTTCCTGTGTCCCCTTTAATCGTCATAAAGGGTCAGCTGGATAACTTACCCCACTTCTGCAGTATCTAGCTCCATCACATCCATGGGAAACTGTTTCCACTGACCTCCTTAAATTGCCTCTCACGAAGTCTGTTGCAGAGTATTTATTTGTGTTAGTTGATCATTCCCCACATTACTTTGTTCTCGTAGCTCTTCAAGACAAAACTGCTTAGAGTGTTGCACCTGCCTTCACTGATCATGTTATTTGTCCATTCACTACGCCATCAGCCATTATTACCGACAGTGGTTCAGAGTTCAAGAACAGTCGTCTTGTTGAGGTATGTAAACAGTATGACATTAATAAAATGTAATGTCATACCCAACCATCCAGCTTCCAATGGCCTTGTCAAAAGACAAAATCGTAAGGTGCTGGAGTGACTGGGGTACTAAGGTTCTCAGAGCACCTGTTGAGACGAGTGGATACCACAAGCTGCTGCTTCAATCAACAGCTCCATTAATAAATCCATTGGCGAAACTCATTCTTTGTTCGACAAGGAGAGTATGTTTTCGCCCCTGTTTGTTTGTTTTTTTGTTCGTTTGTCTGTTAGCAGGATTACTCAAAAATTAAAGGAGTAATTTGAATCAAATTTGGTGAGTAGATAGCCCATGTCCCCAGGAACACTTGATTAACATCTGGGACCGATCCGGATCGTTTTAAATTTTCTGGATCCGGAGAACATTTTTTGTGAACCCTAACCAATTAAGAGAGAACCTAACCCATCATGAAGAGTGGTTTAGAAGTTACGTTGCGCCTGTCAGAGAGATTCGCTCCACTGAGTGTCCCTCTATTTTAAAAGGGATTCGATAAATATTTGCCCTATTCAGTGCTATTATCAAATCCTAGCCCACTCTATAACTCGGGCGATTATTTGAAGGTGAAACTTCATTTTTTTTAAGAAGGAAGAAAGAACCAAAGGCCAGAAGCCCACAAACTGTTCTTTCCAAGAAAAAACAAAGACAATACGAATGATAGCCAAATTCAAGATCCGCTCGAGATGCCTGGACACACTGCGTTTGAAAGACTAGAGACCATAGGAAGTAGGAAATACAGTCATGGGGACACAGTTCCGGAGATGACTTTTTGCATAAATGAAGGACTGGGAGTAATGGTTAACTCTTGCATTAGAGACTCGGACAAAAAGGGATGAGAGTTTGTTTGTTGCTAGATCGGTGCTACGTGCCTGTTGTAGAGGTGGAGGGATGCAAGCAGATAGTTCAGAGGAGCAGTGACCAGTGATGTAGCAATAGAAAAGAGATAAAGATACAACAGTGCGGCGAAGAGACAGAGTTTGAAGAGAGCCAGTAAGAGAAGGAGAGTTACTGAGCTGAAAAGCCTTTCACTCCACCTTGTTGAGAGGTACTGTATGTGGGAAGCCTCCCCATACATGAGACTTGTACTCTACACAGTGGCGAATAAAGTATACAGTCAAGAACTGTGAAGGGGTAAAGAATGTATGGGATCGGCTTAGCACACCTAATCTCTTGGAAGCAGATTTTACAAGAGATGTAATATGACCTTTCCAAGATAAACCCCGAGAGAATGGAACCACAAGTATGTTTCAGGATGATGCAGGATTGAGCTGGATATTATCAAATACTAGTGGGTACTCCTATGGAAGATATTGTCAGGTTAATAGATGTGGGAACTGTCCTTGATGCATTAAAAACAAGATTACTTTTACTCCAGTTAGAGATACGACCCAAGTCAGACATTAGGTGTGCCATAGCCTCGTCCCTTGTTTGTTGAAGTAACTGCTGAGATGGGCGTTGCGGGAACCGAATGAAAAGGTGAACGGTGGAATCATCAGCATATGAATGGATAGGGTTGAATGTACAGCTTAGAAGGTCATTGATGAATAAAAAGAAGAGAGTTGGTGATAGGACAGCACCCTGAGAAACACCACTGCTGATAGATCTAGAAGAAAGGTGGCCGTCATTAACAGCAGCCATAGAACGATCAGAAAGGAAGGTATTGATGAAGGCACGGATAGAAGGATAAATACCGTAAGAGGGCAGGTTGGAAATTAAAGATTTATGTAAGACTTGATCGAAAGCCTTTGAGATGTCAAGTGCAATGGCAAACCTTTCGCAAAAGTCCCAAATGGAGGATGACGAGGAGTCTGAAATGGAGGTGAAATGATAGTCAGTGGAACATCCCTGACGGAACCCATACTGACGATCAGAGAGACGGTTGTGATAGGAAAGATGCTTTAAAATTTTTCTGTAAAGAATAGACTAGAAAACTTTTGCGACACAGGATGTTAAAGCACTGGGCGATGTTAGAGGATTGGGAATGGTCACCCTTCTTTGGGACAGGCTGAATATGAGCAAACTTTCAGTAAGAAGGAATGGTACAAGTTGATAGACAAAGACAAAAGAATTTACCTAAGCAGGGTGTAAGATCAGAAGCACACAGGAGGGACACCATCATGCCCATATGCCTTTTTAGTATTGAGGCCAGTGATGGCAGAAAATACATCAGTTGAAGAAATTTTAATGTCAGCCATGAAGAAGTCAGAGGAGGGAAGTGATGGAGGAACAGCACTGGAATTGTCTAAGGTGGAACTGGAGGAGAAAGTCTGAGCAAAGAGAGCTGCTTTATCAGTGGAAGAAATAACTACCGACCCATCAGAGTGGAAAAGATGTTGGAAGGATGGTGAGGTAAACTTGTTAGAAAGGTTTTTAGCAAGGTGTCAGAAGGAGGGGGAAGAATTCGAGTTGGAGAATTGAGAGCATTTAGTACGGATGATATTATTTTTAGCAGCGCGAAGAACACACTTAGCATGATTCCGGGCAGAAACTTAAAAAAAGATGGGATTCAAGGATGGGTTGGCTCCAGTATTTTTTGTAGGCCCTCTCCTTGTTGCGGACAGCATCACAAGAAGCGTGATTAAACCAATTTTTTTTTTTTTGCATCAGTCAAAGGATATGAGAAAGGAATGAATGCTTCCATGCCCGAAAGAATAACCTCTGTAATGCGCAAGGCACACTCAGATTGCTCCCGGCCGTGGAAGCAATAATCATTCCAGGGAAAATCGAAGCACTACTGCTTGAGGGCCTCCCAATCAGCAGCTCCAAAGTGCCACAACCGACGTTTCTTTGGAGGGTCCACAGGCCGTACTGGAGTGATAGGACAGGTTAAGGTAATGAGGCTGTTATCGGAGGAGCCCAATGGAGAGGAAAGATTAACAGCGTAAGCAGAAGGATTAGTTGTAAGGAAGAGGTCAGGTATGTTGGACCTCTCTCCAAGGCGGTCATGGATATGGGTAAGGTGCTGTACAAGCTGCTCTAGGTCATTAAGGACAGAAAAGATGTAGGCTTGTTCACCTGATGGATCAGTGAAAGGCGAGCCAAAGGTGGTGTTGAACACTGAAATCTCCTAGAATGGAGATTTCAGAGAAAGGAGAAACGGATAAAATGTGTTCCATCGTAGAAGTAAGATAGTCAAAGGATTTGTCATAGTCAGTGGAATTAGGGGATAAGTGAACAGCACAGATATGTTTAGTCACAGAATGACAGGAAAGCCGAAGCTTGAGAGTAGAGAATTCAGTATAATCATGTTGAGGAACAAGAGAGCAGGATAAGTCATTGGATACGTACACACGACAGCCACCTTTGCTTTGAACTGAGTATAGAGAAAGTAGGAGGATACAGAGAAGGGTTTCCTCTCAGTTGCCTCAGACAGCTGAGTCTCAATTGAGAAGAGAAGGTGAGGTTTTGAGGAAAGATGGTGCTCAACAGATAGAAAGTTAGATGAAAGGTTGCAGGAATGAAGAAGTAAATCAGATAGTGGTTCCAGGTAACTCGTTGAGTCGGCACCTGGAGAGGGACGGATGGCAGACTTCCATAATACACAAGTATATAAGAGCTAACCTGGGCTTGTCTAAAGAGGATGTATTACATCGCCAGCATAGCCTTGCCTCACCTATCAGTATTAACATTGGGGACTTAGTATTTACTCATTCACACTTTCCCAGTTTTAAATTGGATGACAAATTTACGGGCCCACACCTCGTGATCTGTCGTCATGGTAACAAATTTGAGATTAAAGACTTGTCATCTGCGAGTATATGGGTTAACGCAGGTGATCTTAAGGGAACTCCCACATATTTCGAATGAGAGGAAAATCAGGAAAATAATGGATATTTCTCCTTCTTCTTCCTCTTTTTCTTCTGCTGTCCTTGCCACCCCTTCATCACTTTCTACTCCACCTTTTAATGAGTACAGACAGAAGCTTCGCTCAGCAACTTGCCCCACTATGTCTTGTGTTCTGTTCTTCCACCCATCAGGACCACATAGCTGATCTGAACATTAATCCGGATTCCTTTTATAGGTATGACGTTGTGGAGAGTGTGGACAGCCTTGCTGGCTTGCTGTATTCGGATCATCTCTGGGTGATGAGGACAGGGATGGGGTCCTCTGCCTAGGGCCATCGGTAAAGCCCTGGGGGCAAATAATGGCAGTGGAGGAAGTCATCTCAGTCTGTTTTGATCTTCAAAATTTGATGATAGTCACACAAGAACTTCCAAAATCTGCTAGTCAGCTGTCTACCATACGATCCCTATTCACTTCCTTAGTAAACAAACATGAAGATGGATCTTTCTAGGTTCCACTGTATGAACCTCTTCAATGGAAACCTGTTTGGATCGAGAAACTGTTGATTAATTTTAATGCCTCCCTGCCCCATAGTGGCCCTGTCGGAAGATCACATTCTCATGTAAAGCAAGGTCTCTCTGATCTCGGTGGCAAAGTCCTTGGTGGTGATGTTGGCCTAGCAACATCTAGTGATTTGTCTGCAAATCATGAACAATAAGAAACATCTGCTTCAGCTTTGGAAGCACAGGATAGGTTGTTGAATGTTCGCCATAAGTTACTAAGCAACACTGTCACACATATGTATGAAATGGGCACCCAGCTGAAAAATTTTTTGAATGTCTTAGAGAATCTGAATGATAAGAATAATGATGTCACAAAAATACTGTATAACAGCTTTCATCTTGATTCATTATCTTTGTCCCTCTAGTCATTAATGTTACAAGTAGAGGACCTGTTAATAGATGTTGTTAATGGTCATGTTACCCTAGATCTTGTCCTGATGTTAGATCTTCGTTTAGGTTTTGGACAGGCTTGCACTAATTTTAGTCGTGATCCTATTTTCCCTTTCTTAAGTCTAGAATTGTACTATCCTGTTCTAGAAGGTACCTTCCTTTCCATGAATATCATGGTCCATATTCCTGTTCGTTCTGCAGTCACCCTTGATCTCTTCCAATTAAGTACTTTCCCTCTTCCTTTCAATGGCTCCCTTTACAATGCGTCTGTGTACTCTGAATTCTTTCTCCTCTCACGAAAGTCAGGCGCATATGTTTGTGGCTTTTGCCCCATCATATATCTTATACTCGTGTTCGCCCATCCCCAATCCCTACGTATTTGTCCTGCGCTTGTTTTTAATATCATTCATATCAGAGCAACCCCTTGTGAGAAAGCTGTCAAGACAATTTCTTCTGCATATTCTTTCACCCCCGTTCCCAACATACCCGTTTTTCATACGCACTTAGGCCATGTACAATACTTATTTTCGTACACCGTCATTTTTTTAGTGTTACCAGTCTCAACATTCCTGTCAAGTCACTCTATGTTTCCAGTCTTTACATTGCCCCAGACTATTGCGCTATCAAGTCAAATTCTCTCTCTCTCTCTCTCTCTCTCTCTCTCTCTCTCTCTCTCTCTCTACATACCCAACAAATCAACACTATGATATCCGTTCACATAACTGAAATCTTTGCACCTTGTAGTACCCTTTCTATATTCCTCATTGAAATGTAAGTATTACCCTTTCTCAGCTAGACACGATTGCTTACCTTAACAGTTCTGACTTTTTAAGTGATCGCATGTCACAGTTCATTCTTCACCCTTTTTTAATCCCTCATTTTGTATACCCTCCTGTTGCATTCACCGCAACAGGATTCTTGATCATAGCACTTTTTGTCCATAGCTGTGTTAAAATGCATAGAAAAAGACAAATTACGTTGGAACATAATGCAAGGAAAACAGTGAGACTTGTTAAATCTGAGAGTGACGTGAAGAAATCGCAACCTGCCCCTGATGTTGAAGAAATCTGAGTGGTAACAAAAAGCAACTACCAAGTGCATCATCGTCCACTTCACCTCTACTATACATGTTGATTTGTGTGAAGATGTGTGATCATCCATCTAATTATGTGAACCTTATTTAGTTATTACAAGATCTTATTCTCTCCCAGTACCATCATAAATCCTCTATAGCCAGCTATGTTAATGAAGTTTTATTATTCATCCGTATAACAAGTATCAGTATTTTGTCATTCTCTTACGTACAGTGTATACATTAATTTTGTTAAATATTTCCCTGTTAACTAGCAGGCTCTTATGATTAGTACAATATACTCTCATATAATTTTTGTTATCAACTTATGTTATCAGTGTTCTTTTATCTGGATTGTCTTTTATAAATCTCTACTTCTATAACACATCGGGAGACATCTTATTTACCCGGTGGGGAGGCAAATGTAAGTAAGCCGATGTTTAGTGCTTAGTCGTCATAATATAGACGCTGCCAGAATGCAATGAATTGGTGCTGACCGATTCTTCTGGGCAAATTTCCAGGCTTAGGATGGGAACGCTGAAAAGACAGACTCAGCATAACGTGATGGATGCGAACAGAAGCTCGCTTACCTTTCTCAAAAATGAAATTAAGGGAGGCAGAGATCTACTAGACTCCAAGGGTGTATCATAGCCCTCTTCCAGTAAAGTATCCAGCCGTTGTATGGAGTCTTTAAGAATAATCCTAATTCCTGGTAGTATATCTACTGATCTACATCTTACACCATAGCTGTGCCACTGTCTGTTCAGCTTTGTAATGTCATCCCGTTAGATTTTGTACTCGTAATGATAATTCCAGGATTTATGTTCGTGTTTAAAATACATTTTGTACGCTGGCTGGTTGTGTATTACTTGAAAGTAAAATCAGTAACTTTTGAAAAATAAACAACTGCAGATGAGTAATACTAAAACAAATTTAGTAATATGTTTATTGTAACTGAACATTGGTTGTAAATCGATCAGCTTAATCTACGATAGTAAGGCAAAATTATGTAACGTTCCTCTACTTTCTAAAATAACAAACATAACTGATGTGACACTGAAATATTACTGGTACTAAATTTTTAGGCGAAAAGGCACTTGATATATTGTGACACCTCATACTGGAATCGCTTATACTAGAGTCTTTCATGTACATCGTCCTTCAAATTGTCTTTCTGTGTATGTACATGCACAATGTTGCAAGTTTTCAAAATATAAGTGGAAGGAAGGTTTTGGAGGAGATGAATTCACCTTTAGACATATTAATAAAATGAAGCAAAGATAACTTTGAGCACTGGTTGTCACTGTCTTGTTAGATGCAGCCATGTGTTTCTTGCCCTCAGTCTTCAGCAAAGTAGTATGCTGTTCGATGACGTACGGTAGATATCCTTACTCGTCTCTTGCGTCTTGAAAACTGCAAATAATGTTAAATTTATATGTAAGAGATGATCAGTGAAAATGAAATGTGGAATTAGGAATAAATAACAAAACACTAAAAAGATACTGAATGATTAACATTGCTTTACTTGTACCTCTCGATGGTAGGTGAAATGATAATGGTATCTGTGATCGTACAGTACACATGAATGAGCAAAAGGAATATGTGAATTCATCTAGTAAAAACAGTTAGTAGTTTAAGTGGGTCACAAAGAGAGAGGAGAATGAATAGCTAAATCATAAATGTCATGAGGTCAAAGTATATGAACTACAAATTGATGAGTTAAATGAAAGGTAGTACAGTATGTATGAGTGCTGTCAAGTGCAAATATAGAAATGCCAGGATGGAATGTAAAATGAAAGATGGAACATTAAAACAAGAAGTGATACTGAAATTTTTTTTTTTTTTTTTTTTTCCAGAAAATACTTTTTAGAAGGATGCTACGAAGTGAATATGAAGATATCGTGTTTCATTCAACGATCACATACTGATGTGAGACCTTGATTCTCTCTAGAAATAATTATGTTGATAATAGTCTCTTGAAAGCAATTGGTAGAATGAGACTACTGGACTGAGACAGGAATAGCGAAATATGCAAGAAATTTCGTATGTAACAGAATGAGAGTGTACGCAGGGATGTGTGCTGGCGTGATTGAAGGAGAAATTAACCCCATTCAACACGGCGACACATTTTAAATTTCACTCATGTCATTATCCGACGATTTTATTCAATTTACAGATATTTGATTTCCAGGGTTTTCCCCAAAGCTGAATATCATCGTCTGGTAGCAGTAAGGATATGTTACAGCACAGGGGCATCGTAGTAATGTTGATATGATGTGGGGAGATGGAAAGAAAGCGAGGTGGCAGACTAAGAAAAAATATGTTTTAGAGTCATGTGAATGGTGAACTAAACAATATACAGGAAGGGGTCAGTCTCTAAATTCTAATGAGGGAGAAAGGGGGACCTTCATTAGATTTATTAGCTTCATGAGTACGAAAATTAAGGCGAAGGGCGGTAAGCTAAACATCATCCTTGCTTCCTTGCAGAATCCCACGTTCTGTATACAGTACTTAACCAGAAAAGGATTGGATATGTGCCATGCTTAAGACAAATTATGGGACTAACTCTGCTATTAATTTTTATTTAATAGACTTTGTGATGAAAGGTGTGAGAGAAAATAATAATTTTGGAATGAACTGGGTAAAATGACAGTATACTCGTACATACTTCTAACTTACGGGCCCTTTTTCACAAATTTAGGAGGTTTTCTGATATTCTTCCATAGCGATTTAGTTTGATTTTTTTTTTTTTGTTATCATTTTCCTTCTTCCCCCCTGGGGGTAGGGGGGTTTCAAGAATACTCCCCCAGAATCCCTGCTTGTCGTACGAAGCGACTAAAAGGGTTGGGGATGGGTTAGTGCCCCACCCCGTAAAAAGAACTAACTAAAAAAGCGAATAAAGCGCCTCGGACCCGGACGGACCATACGTTGACGACTAAGGAAAGTGTATGCTGCCTTCATGGACTTGGAGAAAGCTTATGACAGAATAGATAGGAAAGATATGTGGAAGGTATTAAGAATATATGGAGTGGAGGGGAAATTGCTGAGTGCTGTGGAGAGAATGTACGAGGGAGCTAGGGCTACGGTGTGAGTGGATGGTGAGCTAAGTGAGTTCTTTGATCTCAATGTGGGACTGAAACAGGGTTGTGTGATGTCTCCATGGCTGTTTAATATATACATGGATGGGGTTGTAAAGGAGGTCCAAGGTAGGGCAGTGGATGTGGGGCTGGCCCTAATGAATGAGGGTGAGATTTGGAAGCTTCCGGTGTTGCTGTTTGCTGATGATACAGTATTGTTGTGTGAAGATGAATGAGAGTTGCAAGGTTTGGTGAATGAATTTGGGACAGTGTGTAGGAGGTGGAATCTGAAAGTTAATATAAACAAAATAAAGTTCTAGTGTTTGAGAGGAATGAAGTCACAGAGTGTGCAGTGAGGTTGGATGGTGAGGATATGGAGAATGTGAGTGCATTCAAGTACTTGGGTAGTGTGATGAGTAAGGATGGAACTTTGGGGGATGAAGTGCGTGAAAGGGTACAGCAGGGAAGGGAGGTTGTTGGTACACTGAAAGCAGTGATGAGAAATAGGGAGGTGAGTATGGAAGTTAAGAAGTCACTGCATGATAGTATTGTGATCCCTACCCTGACGTATGGAAGCGAGGCGTGGACCTTGCAAGAGGGGAACAAGTCAAGAGTGAGAGCAGTGGAAATGAGTTACTTGAGAGGAGCATGTGGAGTGACGTGGAGGGACAGGTTGACGAATGAAGAAGTGAAGGAACGTTGTGGGGTAGATGTGGATGTGGTTGAGAAGATTAGGAGAAATACACTGAGGTGGTTTGGACATGTGGAGAGAATGGAGAATGAAAGACTGACTAAGAGGGTGTATGTAGGTAAGGTGGAGTGAGGGAGAGGGAGGGGTAGACCGAGGATGAGGTGGAGGGATGAAGTTGAGAGGTATATGAAGGAGGGGGGGTGAGTTAGGGGGAGGGTAGTCAAATGGTGGGTGACAGAGCGACTTGGAGGCGTTTTGTCTGCGGCCACCCTTTGCGGGATTAGGGCGTCAGGCTATAGATAGATAGATAGATAGATTTTCCTTTTTATATCAGTATCGTCTTGGTATCGACATAGATTACAAAAATCACATACAATAGAATATCAATGTGACGCAATAATATGAATGTGGTACCAGAGAGCCAACGAGAGTACGGACCATAGGGAGCTGGTTATGGGTGATACACTCGTATAAGAAAGAGCTTTATGGTTAGTGTGACTGATATCTTGCTACAGGTTAGTATAGCAGGGGGAAAACGATATTGCATGTCGACTGAAGGGTATGTGGATGGAAATGAAACTTTGCATTAGACATTCATAATTAAAAAAAAAAAATGGATGGTTACACATGACACAGATAAGAGGAATGTGTGTTGAAAGGTCTGTGACTAAGCATATTTGCCCAGGGTGGGGCTGAAATATTTTCCGAATTTCTAAGGTTAATAAAAAAGGCATCAAAGCTGTTATTCCAAATATTATTTTGCCATCTGAAAGTGCATCTTTTACAATTTATTATGATATATTTTCGAGCAAGATTTAAGAACAATGGTGTTTGCTTAAGTTTTCTTGAAAATTATGTCGTCCAAATGGTGACCTGAGGCCTCTCCCTGAAGTTCTCCATTGCCCTCCTAGCCATCGCAGGGGGTATTGCTTCAATTTTTTGCCGTATGACAGCCTTTAGTCCCTCAGTTGTTTGAGGTTTATTCTTGTAGACCTGAGATTTGAGGAGTCCCCAGAGGAAAAAGTCACAAGCGGCAAGATCGGGTGAACAAGCTAGCCTTGGGATATTGCCTCGCAGAGAGATTAGGCGACCTGGGAACATTTCTCTTCCGACTTCCATGGAATATCTTGCTGTATGGGCGGTAGCACCATCCTGTTGGAACCACAAAGCCTGATTTCCCAGCCGGTTGAGCCTCGGCTTGAGGAAATTATGCAGCTTGTCAACATAAGCATCGGAATTTACTGTGATGCTCTTCCTTGCTGGTCTTCAAAAAAGGGCCTATTACCCCAAATCGCAATAGTGCACCAAACAGTAACATGTTCACTGTGGAGAGGTCGCTCATGAAGTTGTCGAGGAATGTTTTCTGCCCAATACCTAAAATTCTGCTTGTTGAAGCAGCCAGACAAATGGAAGAGAGCCTTATCACTTGTGAGGAAAACGGCATTTGCTGCAACGTTTCGAAGGATGGCTTGACAAGATTCTGTGCAGTTTCCCCAGTCACATTCATTAAGCCTCTGCACAGTCATCACTTTGTATGGATGGAAATGAAGATCTTGGTGCAGAATTCTCCTCATTGTCCGAGCTGACTTCTCCAAAGCGAAAGCGTGCTTGTAAGCCGAACACCGTGGGGATTGTTGAACAGCCTGTGTCACCTCATGGATTTTCTGTGGCGTCCGAACGTTGTGAGGTCTAACTGGAGGTTTAGTTTTGAGAGCTAACCTGTAGCATGAAAATGTTACACTCACAACAAAATGGTTTTCCTGTCAGGAGGTTAAGCATTTCGATTTATGGTGAAATGCAGTCAAAATGATCTCGGGGTTGAAATAACAGATTAGCCGTTTTTTGAAAAAAAGTCTCAATGACGTACGCACGATGCTCACTACCCACTCCATGACGACAACTGAAACTGTGTCCCATGCAGTGATTCCAGTGGTCAAAACAAAAATTTTCAAGATGGGCTTCAAAAATCTTTCAAGATCAACCAAAAATTTTCAAGGTAGAGAAATAATGGAAAAAAAAAGTAATTTTATTATTTTTAATAATTACAGATACTTTACACATCAATGTTCTTCGTTCTAATTTGCATAAAAGAAAACGATTTTTTGTATAAGAAATAAATAATTAATTTTTATTACAATATATTCATTAATGAGTAACTTTTGCTGTACATAAATAACTGAATTCCTTAATTCTTAACTGAAATCAATAGTAATAATTCTTACCTACCTTTGGTAAACTATTTGAAATTTTAAGTTAAACCGTTTTCAAGGTTATACCCTAAATAAAAGAAAACGATTGTTTTTTAAGAAGAAGGGCAGTCAAAATAATTTAAAAATTATAATAAAACTAGTTGCTATTAATATGTACTACAAGGAACATAACATCTATACGGTCACATTAAATACATATTTAAACATTTATCTGGACATAACAGTGCCAAACAAATGACATGATTATACATATGATATTGTAGCCAATTGTTTAAAGTAAGCTTGGATTATCACATCTTCCTCCGCACTTTCCGAAGCTCTGTAAAATTTCCTTACTCTCTTTTTCAAGTTCTGGAGAGATTCATTGTACCTTCGCTGGCATCGTCCTTGTCTTACATCCTTAATGACACACTTTGAAGGTTTATATGAAAAACACTCAGCATTTTGGCGAGATATTGCTTGCTTGGCCAGCAGGCTACTTCAAACTGTCCGATTTTTCAGTCTGATCCAACATTGACAGACTCTCTCTCTCTCTCTCTCTCTCTCTCTCTCTCTCTCTCTTTCTTTAATATTTTTAATTTGTCGACATAAATATACTATTTTTCAAGATTTTATATATTTTCCTTTTTTTCTTTCAAACTTTCAAGCTAGGGGCAAAATTTCAAGATCTTGAAAATTTTCTTCATGTGCTGGAAATGCTGATCACATGTGCTATTCATCAGCGCAAACCTCGCCCATTTTTCGCCCCTAGCGCCAAAGCAACAGCAGTGGCAAAATCAGAGGGTATTTCAGCCCCACCCTGTATAAATGTTTTATTGTGTTAGAAAAACTTCAGGATGCTAATCAAAAATCACAATGATGCCACAGTGTTTCCCTTTTCTTTTTCTTTTTTTTCTTTTTTTTTTTTATGGCGAATTATTTGAAATGGCCGCCGACTGGATCTATTTCTCATCATTACTTCTCATCCAAATCTCACAGACAACCATTCTGGGCGTCTGTTTACAGCAGTGGTGTCAAACTCAATCCTTCCCAAGGGCCACACTTCAGTTCTGTTGATCGTCTGCGGACCAAGTCTATTTAACAATTTTATTACATTTTTGTGACAGACTTTCAACACCGCTTATTGTCAGTTTCAACTGGTGACTACTCTGACAATTTTTATTCCCATTCACAAGCTAGACTAACCACTGACCTCAAATAAAGGTAGGAACAACAGGATAATACCCGTTAAGCAAACATCGACTCAACCAACACTGTGGTACGACTGTCTCTGTGAGTCTAGACCAGCGTGTTTATGTTTTGCACTTAGTCCAATTTTATCAAAGTAGGAAATACTGTTTCCAGATTTCCATCAGCTTAGTACTATATTTGCACACTGTACTATACATTATTACTTTAGAGTGCATGCAACTTATAAATCTGCAATATAAAACTAGAAAATGTTGAATGAAAATAATACCGAAATAATACGGCAAAGCCGCAGCTTATTGAAACGTTCAGAGAAGTTCGGTACACCTAACCTTCGCAATTCACTGGCTTCTGCTTCAAGCTACTGATTATATATATATATATATATATATATATATATATATATATATATATATATATATATATATATATATATATATTCAAACTTTTTCCCTCATGATGTACAAAATATATCATTTCTAGACCTTTTTGACGACGATCACGAATGTGCAGTCCATTTAAGCATAGCATGTTACAGTTTTATGGACACTACCTTTTATCATCTTGGTTGAATTTTACCGCTGGACGCATATGCTTACTAATAAAAAAGTTTTCTTAGTATATCTGAGGTTTCGAATTATTTTAAAGTATGACGATTCCTCGTATAAATTCTGTCACCAAACAGTCCAATACACATTGCATTTTCATCGAAACTGAGTGACAAAACAGGAAACTCTCCTGCAAGACATAACAGAGAGGGAGTTTCAGCGCACTTTCGCAAAGGTCAAACTACTGTAAATCGTCGAGCTTTAGACTTCCTTTGTTGGTGCGTTCCAGGCTTGTCCCTGTACAGCATCCGGCAGTAATCCTAGAGCATACTTTCATTCCAGAAGCCTTGATAGCAATGCTCCATTGCACTGATATCTTGATGGATGCTTTCTCCTTGTTCGTCAGAGACGACTCCCAGGTTCTGCTCGAAAACTTCAAGGTGTGAATGAAGAAAATGAACTTTCAGCGACATCTGACACCCCATAGCAGCAAATGAATTGAGAAGTCCCTCAACACCATTTCCATAAGTCGGTGACCTCTTGTTTCCCATGAAATTTTCACATATCCACTTGAATGAGGTCCAGGCAGCCAGTTCCACATCGGCCAGAAAGGTGCTGAAGTTGTGGTCTCTCAGAAGTTCCTTTATCTGTGGGCCGATGAATATACCTTCTTTCAGCTTAGCTTCAGTGATGCCTGGGAATTTGCTTGCGACATATCCGAATGCTTCAGTGTTCCTTCTTCCCAGTGTCTTCACGAACTGCCTCATTAAGCTGAGCTTTATGTGAAGCAGAAGAATGTCTCTGGGAGCAACCAAGGGCTTGTTCGCGATGTTCGAAGTTCCTGGCTCGTATGTTTGTCTAGGTGGCCATGTAGACTGCACGTAGTGCTTGGAAGTTGCATGGCTGTCCCAGAGGCATAAGAAACAACAGTGTTTTGTGATGCCTGATGGGAGTCCCATCAGCAGACCGATCACTTTCAAGTCTCCACACAACTTCCATTTGTATTCTTCATATTTTATGGTACAGTATCTAAAAGTGCCGCAATGTTTTCACAGCACTCTTTCATGTGCACTGAATGTCCTAAAGGCACAGAGGGTTTCATATTCCCATTGTGTAGCAATACAGCCTTTAAGCTTTTCTTCGATAAATCAATGAATAAACGCTATTGAGAAGGATCATGTTCCTGTGAAAGGCAGTGGAACAATCCATCAATATCACTGCAAAAACACAGTGGTCCATCAACAGAAAAATATGAAGAAAGATCTTCATTCAGTTTTCTGAAGTATGTTACTCGAACATTTTTCTTGAGCAGACATTTTTCTTTCAAGCGAGATGCCAAAAGTTCAGCCTTGTCCTTCGGACTACCGAAGTGAGTCATTCAACTCTCCTTGAGGGAACTGTTCAAGTGTGTCTAAAACTCTGCATCCTAAGCTGCATCATCTGACTCAGTTTGGCTACATCTTCGTCCTCATCATCGCTACTGACGATACCATCTTCTGGTGATACTGGAATGGGAAGATCTTCATCGTGCGACACTGATCTTACTGCGGATTCCAAACTGGGGTAAGCAATCTTGTGCTTGTTCTTAACAGAAAACCCGTATATGTTGACCTTGCAGAAGTAACAATCTGTAGCATGATCCTTCGGCTCCCTCCATATCATAGGAACGGCGAATGGCATTGCCTTTTTTCCCTTACTCATCCAATCTCTTAGTTCATTCAAACAAGCTATACAAATTACATGCGGTGCCCATTTTCTGCCTTGATCTGCAAGAGCACAGCCAAGTACAGACGATAGACCTTCTTGATATCGTTTGTGTTGGGATGAACGAACCAAAGACATAGCAGAAACAATCGGGGCTATTTTTGCATTGCTTTGATATTTCAACTGATTTAATAAACAACAACAGTTGCAGAAAAGCATAAGCAGCGTTAAGAACAGGAATATATGTGAATATTGTTATAAATGGTTTCAGCATGAAGGTTAATCATTCATCATAAAAACTAGACGTGGTAAGAAAAAACGGATGGAATTTTTGGAATCAGCACTTAAGACTATATGAAGAGCACACAAAACTTTCATGATGATTTTTTAGTGTTGACCTGTGTATTTAAATGTTTCGTGACAAATTTGTTCACCGATAATTAATTCATATAATATTTTTATCAGTAAAATTGTCAATAAATATTTCATAAGTTTTGTAAATTTTGTTCACTTGATCATATGACATATTTTCTGGGATTTTCCATTTGTTATTTCTCATTTTTTCTTAAGTCATCGTGGGCCATTCTTTCCTCATCGAGGGTCACATGTGGCCTGCGGGCCACCAGTTTGACACTTCTGGTTAACAGGCTTTCTTAGCTGTTGAATTTGATGAAGCGCGTGCAGGCTTTGTTGAAGCATGCTTACAATATACTTCACAAAAACAAATTTACTATAAAATTTTTTCACCATAGTACAGGTTGCCATTAATCTCTGTCGGTCAGTCTGTCTGTGTCTCTTGCCTGACTCCACACTATTCAAGGATATATATATATATATATATATATTTATATATATATATATATATTTATATATATATATATTTTGCCAGACGCCTTAATTCTGTAAGGGGTGGTCACAAACAAATCGCCTTCATGTCGCCCTGTCTTCCGCCATTTCACTGCCCTGCTCCAAGCTCACACGCCACCTCTCTCATATACCTCTCCACTCCATCTCTCCATCTCATTCTTGGCCTCCCCCTCCCTCTCCCCCCTCCACCTCACTCACATACACTCTCCTCGTCAGTCTCTCGCTCTCCATACTCTCCACACACACACACACACACACACACACACACACACACATATATATATATATATATATATATATATATATATATATATATATATATAAATACACACACACATAATCATCATCATCATCATCATCATCCGGACCTCCTTTCCCACCCAAGGGCAGGGTGAGGAGTAGCAATCTCCAGACAGCCCAAAGTTGCCCAATCCATGGGCCACGCTTCCATTCACTCATCATTCAAGCCCCCGGAATCCTGGCTCTATCGGATACGCAAGGAACATTCACCATGTTCTGTAGCCTCACATAAACGTATCCGATTCAGTCAATCCGGAAGCTGCCATGTTAAAAAAGGGTGCCAGAATCCCTGATCGTGCACTTCTCCTCACAACATTCATCCAGCCAGCTCGATCTCTTGTCAGTTCCCTAGCCTCACCGACTTTCAAACCTCTCTTCCCTACATACTCATCCACCATATCTCTCCACCTTCTCCTCGGTCTACCTCGCCTCCTCCCTCCTTCAAATTCGCTCAGATATACCTTTTTCACCACTCTATTGTTATTCATTCTCTCCACTTGAACATACCACCTCAGTGCGCTCTTCGATTCTGGTGTCCACTGACTTCCTCACTCCACATATTTCACACATCACATTATTTCGTATCCTATCCACCCTCTGTACTCCACATCTATTCTTCAGCAGTCCTATCTCCACTGCTCTTACTCTTGATTTTTTATTTTCATGCCATACCATAGTCTCACATCCATATGTTAGAGTTGGCACTAACACTCCCTCATGTAAGCCTCGTGCAGCTGCAACACTCAAGCCCATCTTTCTTATCAAGGCCTTCATTGCACCAGCTACTTTTCTACCTTGTGTCACTCTACTTTCCACTTCTTTTGCACATTTTCCTCTCTTTTTCTATCACTGTACCCATGTATTTGAACTCTCTCACCAATTCCAGTCTCTCTCCATTCACTGTAACATCACACTGGGAGTAACATTCTCTCTCAATAACCATCACTTTACTCTTTTCTACATTTGCTGTCAAGATACGACGCTCACAGACATCAGCAAAACTCTGCTTGTCAGGTACTTGCAAGCAGTAATGCATCATCAGCATACAACAAATTTGAGAGATGCCATCCATCACCATTCATTTCCAACGCCACCCGTCCCTCCATTACTTGTGTTTTTACCACTCGCATCACCCTATCCATACATATATTGAGCAACCATGGGGACGTCACACAACCCTGTTACACGCCCACACCGATCGTGAACCATTCACTTAGATGCTCATTAACCCTTACACATGCTTTGCTACCGTCATAAAAACTCTTAACAGCACCTAGCAGCTTACCATCTACACCGTACATGCACAAAACTTTCCACAAACCCTCTCTGTCTACTTTGTCGTATGCTTTTTCCAGATCCATGAATGCCATAAACACCTTATGGTCCTTCTCACAAGCCTTCTCGGCTGTCTGTCTCACTGCAAATATTTGATCCACACATCCTCTGCCAGTCCTAAAGCCACCCTGTTCATCACTCACGAGGACTTCTGATATCTCTCTTACTTCCTCTATAATAATTCTTCCATATACCTTCCCTACCACACTCAGTAAACTTATGCCATGATAATTCTTGCACTCAATTCGCTCACCTTTATTTTTGTACAAGGGTACAATCACAGCCTTTTTCCAATCTGCAGGCACAGTTTCACTCATCCATGTCTTCTTACATATCTCCAACAAGCACTTCATTTCACTCTCTCCACTACACTTAAGCATCTCTGCATACACCTCATTAACCCCAGCTGCTTTCCCATTTTTCAGCCGCTTCACAGCACTCTTCACCTGTGCGAGTGTCACGTCTCCTGGCACTGCATTCCTTCTCTGCACACCTCCAAAACCAATCATGTTTACAGCCGCTCTGCTCCCATTATTCCCATTCATCAGGCTTTCAAAATACTCTTTCCATCTGGTCCTTACTTCATCTCCATGGGTTAATAATCTACCACCTACATCCTTCACACCATCACATTTCTTTCTGCTTTCACTTCTACATTTCCGCACCTCTTTCCAGAATAACTTCCTATTTTCAGAGTACTTCGCATTCATTTTTCTTCCTAGATCATCACTTACCTCCTTCTTATTCCTCATCACTAGTCTCTTCACGTGCTTCTTGCTCTCAGTATACTCAGTTCTTATTTCAACTGAACCCCTATCCTGTAACCACTTTAGCCACTTCTTCCTCTTTTCCTCCACCGCTCTCTTAACCTCCTCATCCCACCATGCCGTACCTTTCTTTTTGTTACTCTTGCCACACCGCACACCACTTTAGCATTCCTAACTAAGCAATCCCTATATGCATTCCACAGGCTGTCCACATCCATTTCATTCCAGTTCACTGATTGTAACTCCTCCTCTACTTTGGTCCTGTAATCATCTGCCATTTCTTTGATCCTTAGCCTCAGTGGTAAAGTGTGCGTTTTCATGCACTGAAGAACGAGAGTTCGTGCCCCGCCAGGGTAATAAGCTCTGGGAGCGTTCTTCTGGCCACGTACTGCTTGGTGGAAATCAGGGGTGTTGTGGTTGAACCAGTGTCGCACTCTATAATGTATGCTTGCAGCCAGTCGGCTTGCGAGGGCCGATTACACTTGATTCACAGACTACACACACATCCAAGGCCACTACAACACTTCAGTCACACTCACAAGTACTTCTCACCCTACATACAATCTCTACCAGTCAGCCTAAGCCACTTGATAGAGATACATTGGCTGTATCGTCCCCGCTTCGGTAGGGATAGGCCGGTCCTGCAGTGGACATTCAAACGGCTGATGAGATGAGAGAGAGAGAGAGACAGACAGACAGACAGACAGACAGACAGACAAAAGTTGTCATGGCAACATTATTTTCTGTCGCCATGGCAACATATGCCAAGTCTACTCAGACTACATGCAGCAAACCACACGTCTCCATCTAGGATAGTTAAATGTTAGTGAAGTTTGGGTAACATGCCAATTAACCATTTCAGGTATGTTGCCTTTGCTATATACAGTTGTCAGTCTTTCTTCAAATCATCCAACAAATTAGTTGCTATACGAGTATGGAGGCTGATTTTTTTGAGTCAAGGAAAAGTTGAGCTGAATTATTTTCTATCTCACTTGATGAATGCAATATCAAAAAATTTCTCACTCCCTCGCACCCACCAAGGGTAAGAAAGAGTTTATCCGGCAAAGCGTGAAAGTTGCAGGGAGCGAAATGTTGTGAAGGAGGGAAGAGAAGGGTAGAGAAGTAAAGGGAGCGAGGAAAGACATACCCAGGCAGCAAGAAGTGAAGAAAAAGAAATGAAACTTTAAAAGGTGGTGCCTGGCAGAGAGAGAGAGAGAGAGAGAGAGAGAGACAGAGACAGAGACAGAGAGAGACAGAGAGAGAGGGAGACAGAGACAGACAGACAGACAGACAGAGACAGAAGAGAGAGAGAGAGAGAGAGAGAGAGAGAGAGAGAGAGAGAGAGAGAGAGAGAGAGACAGACAGACAGACAGACAGACAGACAAAGCGAAAGAGAGAGAGAGGGAGAGACAGGCAGACAGACAGACAGACAGAGACAGAGAGACAGACATAAGACTGACAGACAGACAGACAGACAAAGACAGAGAGAGAGAGAGAGAGAGAGAGAGAGAGAGAGAGAGAGAGAGAGACAGACAGACAGACAGACAGACAGCGAGAGAGAGAGAGAGAGAGAGAGAGAGAGAGAGAGAGAGAGAGAGAGAGAGGCAGAGACAGAGAGAGAGAGAGAGAGAGAGAGAGAGAGGCAGAGACAGAGAGAGAGAGAGACAAGAGACAGAGAAATAAGAATGTAAGCAAACTGTGTTGGGGAATGAAGCAGCCAGCTGGGTTGTCAGACTACGTGCTGCCGCTACGTCGTCGCCTTCAAAATGTTTTATCGTATTTCTTGTTATGGGCAGCTGCCTGTTTCCATATCAGACCAAGGGCGGGGTCAACATTTGTTAAAAAGGTGCAAAACTATTCCATTATACTATGCAACAACTACGATCATATATATATATATATATATATATATATATATATATATATATATATATATATATAGATATATATATAATCACAAGTTTATTTTATAACCATAAAGCACAACTTTCACTAGTTGATCAAACTCCACGAAAAGGAATTGTCTAACATGAATTACTGCTTGCACTTCAGTGATTCTGAATGCATGCTGCAGAAAAATTTCCCAGGTGAAAAAATGAGGAGGTGGAGAGAAAAGTGTATGGAATCCCCGGACCCTCGTTGGCTCCACTACTAATACCACAGTAAATGTTGCGTATATTACTGTGCTTTGTTCGAAGATGCCGTCAGTTTATTTAACTTGGGAGAGACATGTAGAAATCAGCGGAATAGACATAACTTTCGTTAATCCCTTCATTCTTGCAGGGCTATCCTAAACTGAAGAAAAGTGCTCAACAGTAATAACAAAATAACAAAAACAAGACAGAAAAAAAATGGAAATTGTGCTGAGGGTGTTTAGACAAGAAGTAACATAGTAAAACTGTACCATTGGTATGACGAGAATAATAAAAAAAAAAAAAGCCCTATTACAGTCACGCTGTCTCATTGAAGGTGTGCCGTGCGAGCCTGATTGTTAATACTGGCATAATAATCCTCTCATGGTCAGGACAACTTCAGAATTGTACTTCCAGCTAAGGCCAGATAATTTTATTTGGCTGAGAGTGAGTCACATGAGTTTACGTGTTAATGCCCTTCAACAGTCTCCTAGATCTCCGTTTGCCTTTTTCGTTTCTCCATTTCTTACACATCACTGGTATAATTTTTCTCTTTCCTCTCCCTCCCTCCTTCCATTTTTCCGATTCGCACTTTCATTTCCTCCAACTCTCCAGACTCCAGCCATAAAGTAACTTCTCTCTCTCTCTCTCTCTCTCTCTCTCTCTCTCATATTAATGCATGTAGTTAAACATCCAGTTCTCCTATCCCACTGAAAAAACGATAAGGAGAACCGAAAAAATTAACTATAATCTGGTCGCTCTCACTTCCATCCACATTTATTATCGTGCCTGTTGATTGACTGCTAAGGAGGCCACAGTCGAGATTTAACTCTCAGGATGGAAGTAGGCTCGCTGGTCATCTACCCTTACAGTTTATGTTCTGGACTACGGCTATCCTTCCCCCGGACCCTACACCTGGGAGTAAGATGGGATATGCTGCCTGTTACTAGTCCTCCTCCTCCAAAATGTTCCACCTTTAACTTGGTCCCATCGCGTTTCATCGGTGACGCGGCTCAGTTGCTTCAGTCTGATGGCGTTGTTACTGATTGTGTTTTTGCTGCACTAAAAGGTTTTGTTCAACATGGGGAAGGAAATCAGGTTGTGAAAAGGGTAAATATTGACTGTTTTTAAACCTGCCACTAGAAATAGCTTCCTTAATGTTAACGAAGTCGGTAGCAGCTAAGAAGATGATGATGATGATGATGATGATAATACTAATAATACTAATACTAATACTACTACTAATAATAATATCAATATATTAACAGCACCACAAACAACGATACCACCACAACCAGCACCACCAAAACAACACTAACAGTAACAACAACAACAACACCAACCACAATAAATAAGATTAATAATAATAATAATAATAATAATAATAATATGTAGTCAGATTCACAGGACTAATTTCACAACACATAATGCTAAAATCAGAAATATAACTCTGAGAAAAATAAGGAGTTCACGATTCATCATAACCGGTCTTAATTTTAAAGCCTGGTGTCTTCTGAGGTGGCCATGTCCAATGAATATATATTTACAGTAAGTGGCCGTGTCCCGCAAGCCATGTTCACCCTCGATTTGGTCTGCTTCACTTCATAGTCACTCTTTTGAAGTCTAAACTTGCACCACATGTTGTCCATCCATTTATGTTGTGTTTGCTAATATAGGCAATGATTGTATGAAGGTAATGTAATGAGTAAGGGTGGGAGATTAAAGGAATAAATCGCAAGAAAAACTATATATGGGAAGAAGGGCTGCGACAGTTGCCAACATAAAAAGGGGACACCGTCTTAGATCACACACTAAAGCATTGCGTCATTTTTTGGTTGACGAGTTGCAGTGCAGAGAATGCGGGAGTGGTATCTGATGGGGGGAAGTGAGGACGAAGGTGCTATCACTCTCCCCTCCCCCCACACCCAACTGTAGCTCATCAGTCAGAAAAGATCCAGTTCTTAAACGGTGAATCTGTTTCAAGTGACTGAGTGTACACTGACGGAGGTGACAAAGAATAAGGCGCGAGGAATGGAGCTACAGTGAAGAAGGGATGCAGGTACACCGAGGATGGTGACAAGGAATAGGAAAGTGAACATAGACTTAGCAAAGTAGTTGTATGGCAGTCTCTTGGCTCTCTCATTAACGTATGGAAATGAACCTTGGACTTTGCTGGACGAACACAAGTCAAGAATGAGAGGAGTGAAGGGACGTTATCTGAAAAGAAGCGTGTGCACTGTGCAGTTATGTGATGGGACAGAGATATGAGAAAGTTCGAGACCACTGTGGTGTTGATGTGGATGTAAAGTGTGAGGTGTACCCTGAGATAGCCTGACCATGTAGGATGAATAAAGTATGAGACTAAAGAGAAAAGTGTATATGTGTGAAGTGGAGGGAAATGGAGGAGAGAAGTAGAGGAGGCAGAAGATGACTGAGAGGGACAAGATGGAGGGGTACAGTATACAAGTGAGAATGGTGTGAGATGGAGCGAGGACTACCTGACAGCAGAGGACAGGGGAATTTGGAGGCGATCTAATCGCGGCCACACCTTCTGAGATTAAGGAGTCTGGCTATGGACAGATAAATACAGTAGATAAATATATCCTGGACACACATGATTGGTTAAGTAGTACTGTGTGTGCTCTGGGTAGATAGGGTGTGAAGAAAGCCTACCTGTTGGCGTTCTAAGGCATACCCAAGAGCCTCGTTCTGTTTCTTCCTCCTGTTGAACTCTCTGTAACCATCAATATTCACTTCTGCCTGATTGGTTTGATCGCTTCGGCTGCTGCCATAACCCCGGCTGCATGACCACCTAGGCTCCTTTGACTAACTAGACTGCTAAGACCCTCTTGGCTGTCTCAACCATCTTGGCGGTCGTGATTTTTCTGAAAGAAAAATAATTATCAGTCAATTACCCCTATAATTCACTCTCAACTAAACAAAACCGTCTGGTGGTAGCTTGGAGGGAATACTATAGTTGTCCCAATCATGAGAGAGCTAATGGTACCAACATTAACACCTAGGCCTTTATGATGCACACAGCTGAATAAAATCATCTGGTGGTATATGAAACACAATACTAGTGTTGTCCCGACCGTGATAAAATCAAAATGTCTAACATTACCATATGAAACACAATACTATACTGTTAGCGTTAGCCTGATTCTCTTGTGCCCCGCCCCCTTCTGACGCCCCGCCCACTTCCAGCTCTACTCGTTGCTGATTGGCTGAGATAATCATTCTTCTGACTGACAGAATAATGAGCCTTACCACGAAACAGTAGGCCTATCGTATTATTTACTTTTACTTTGAATTCATTTCCGTTTGACAAAGGAAGCACTAAAATTTGCTAACTGAGTCAAAATCAGTTTAAAAGAACCATCCTGCCTCCTTCCGCGACTGCAGCTGAATTTTGGCGCCAAGGAAGTTTGGAGTTTGGCAATAACATATAGCAGCTGTGCCGCTATTACTATTAACCTCTTAACTGCGGGGCATCACTTTTGTGACGCTTGGGAGCAAGGGATCATACCACAGGGCGTCACTTTTGTGATTCTGTGTTATTTTGAATTCGCCCGGGCCTTTAAGTGGTGGCTTGTATCATCTATCAGTACTGCCAATGTCCAACACTAGTCAGCACTCCTAATCTCATCTGTACTCCCATCCATTGTCAACAATTTAGCAATTTCTGCCCGTTCTTGACTTCCCTCCCTACCTCCCCTCCATTACCTTCTCCTCTCGACTGCCCGGCCATGCTGTGCTGAGTAAATCTTCCCCGGAATTTTCCACTGATTTCATGCATTGAAATAAGCCCTATGCCCTATTCTTATACCAAATAATATACACAAAAAAGAAATAAGGTAAGTGATAGTGCCTTACACCTAGAATTGGCTAATTATCACCTGACAGCACCTCACATGCACTCGTTTGCTAATTTTCCCTGTTTATTTCCCCTTGAAATATGCCGTATAATCTATTCTCGTAATAAAAATATATATAAGAAAGGAAGGGAGAAGCCTAAGTGATATTTACATTCACCTGGAACTACCTAATTTATTATGTATTGTCTAGATTTCCTGCCAATCATTTCATAGCATATATAACAGCAGCTGTCACCACGCTGACATTGGCAGCGTTGCACTCCCCCAGGCCACCACAGCATTCAGTTTACTGTTGTCTTTCAAGGTGAAACCACGTCGGATTCGTGCCTGTCCAATTCTGCCGCTTTTTAGCCCCATACAAAGGGCCCTGTGACCTCTACCCCTACTAAACCTCGTGTGGAAAGGGGTAAAGGGCTAAGTGACTGCTGTGGAACATGAACTGGCTAATTTATCAATGAAAATGATGGACAGTGACTACGATCTTTCTGGTGAGTAAAACAGTATAAGTGGAAATGTAAATAATGTGTAAACAGCAAGTGAAAGCAATGAATGTAAATATAAGTGAACAGTGGAAAATAGTTTTATAAGTTACTGCAAGTGACGGTGCATAACACAGTGTAAATAAAATAGAAATGTAAATAATGTAAATAAAATAGAGAATGTAAATAGAAATGTAAATGAGTAGTAATATAAGAATACGAGTATATATACTAGGAGTAATGAAGGTGAAAGTTTCACTCCAGCATGTATGAATACTATGAGTTATGAAAGAGGAAGTGAAAGTGACGGATTCGCTCTCAACGCTAGTATACATGACAAGAAAGTGACTGCTACGTATTTTACTGAAAGAGAAATTGAGTGCCTACAGTGACAATAAACTACTATTACTGAAGGAAACTTATGGATAAAGACTGCAGATATATATAAGTGTTATATAGTAATAGAAATATCAAGTGTGAGTGCTTTAATGAATAATAAATGACAGAATACCAGCGGCAAACGAGCGCAAGTGGGAAGGTCATAATCGCTCGTAATTTTCACTGCTTTCACAATTTTTTTCTTTTTTGGAGTATGGATTCCAAACTATTTGAAAATCATAGAATAGTGTTTCTAGTGATAATATCAGGCTGTGGTAATCATATTAAGGGTTGTCGGGAAGTATAAAGTAGTGACTTCGTTACCCAACTTCAGAAGTCTCCACAACTCCTACGGTACTCGGCGAAGGCTCAACAAACATCCCAGGAGAAAGCTAAAGGTATGTGCCATGTGCATATTTAATTATAATATTCTAGGACTAACAACTGATTTTTGGCAAATATTTTTACAAAGTCTGTTGGAGCACAAATATCCTACCGGGACATGCAAGTCGAGCCAAAACAACCCTGCGGTTTAGGGGTTAAACATATTAAGTCATCTGTTATGTCTGGTAAGTTACCACAGTATCATAACCATATTGTAATTTTCCTTATTTATTTCCTTCATTAATTTAATTAAAATTAGAGGGATCGAATGCAGAAGTAGGATAACGAAATGTCACTGGCTTCGCCTACTCGATACAGTAAAAAAATATTTATACAGTATAATTATTTATACCAACACTGCCATATAAGAATTTTTATTCTATACCCGTGAAGTTATTAAAATCTTATAGAGGGAAAAGGGTTATGCTGTGTGTGTGTGTGTGTGTGTGTGTGTGTGTGTGTGTGTGTGTGTGTGTGTGTGTGTGTCCCTCCTTTCAAATTCATCTCCCGTTTCTCTGTTACTTTTGTTCTATATTGCTTATTGTCTTTCCTCTTCCATCTTATATCATTATATGGAAAAAGTCAAAACAGTTCTTTGTAGAACGTATACCTTTTTATTTTCATAGAGGGAACTTTCGTTACTTCACAAACTTTTCAGGCCGGTGACGTTCCTTGGTACTTTTTTCCCACCTCCTTTACTACAAAACATATTTCCTAGTTAAATGGAAGAGATATCATTGCAGTTAAAGGGTTAAGTAAAAGTTTTGTTGCTTTGATTAGCTAGAGCGCCAAACATGTTTACCTGACGCTGGCTCGGCAAGACTGGCTCAGAACTCTTACTAGGGCCGATGGATGAGTGGGCAGGGCCAAGGGGGCGGGGCATAAGAGAATCAGGCAAATGCCAACAGTATAGTGTTGTCCCGACCGTCATATAATCAAAATGTCTAACATTACCATCAAGTTGTTGCGCAGCATACATACACGAATGGTTCTGTGCAAGAGACAGGCTGTGTAGGCCGCTCTCCTTTTGTCATGCAGGTCCATTCAGAGCCTCTAATTCCACTCAGACTAAGTTAGGTCAGTTTGGAACCATTTACTTTCAGTTAGTTTCATTCACATCTTTATCGATACATCCAGGGCCTTCACAGAAACTTCGAAGCAGTCAGAAAAGTTAAGGTCTTATCAAGACCAGTTATATCAGTTGAGGATCAGATAAGTCCATTCACCCAAATTCAGGTCCACTTAGGGAACAGACATTCATTCAGGGGACTTCAGCTTCGTTCACATCTATTCAGGTTACCTGAAAACCATTTCAGCCATTTCCATATTTGTAATAAATTCAGGCCTGCCACAGACACCTTAGATCTATTTACGTCCTTCAGGTTCAGCAGGCTGAATTAAGTTAACATGGTTGTCCTCAGGTCAGGCATGTATCAAAAATTAACCCAGTCGGGAAATGGTTTCCTAGCTAAATAATTTTGGGTCTTTCAGGTCGAACAAATCGTTCGAAGTCAGAAACTATCTCATCAGGTCATGCCATTGAAGGCATATGCTTCAAATTAGCCCTAATGATTCAACAGTTCTTCAGATCCGCCAGTCCATCTTTTTCATAAAAGAATGGGGTGGTCAAAAAGGAATGGCCAGGACAAGCTAGAATGGTGGCGGGTAATGAGGCGGGAAAGGTCCAGCACATCCTACAAAGATGGGCTCTGTATGAGGGGGCGGCATTTACTGTGAGAAGGCTTTTAGCGACAGATATTTCTGAAGTTCTTTTTCTGGGGTCAGTGGGTGAGGGAGTTCAATAAAGGATGGGCTGGACAAAAAAAAAAAAAAAAAAGCGAGGGGCGACCAACAGTGATGAAGGGACAAGAAGTGATGGAGATTTAAATAACAGTCTCCTCCTAAGAAGAAGAAAAGATAAACACAGCCCTTTCACGTATACCTGGTGTTTGATGACACTGATAAAAGTTCTAAATTTGTTTGACGCAGAAAATACTTCATATCTTAAAAAAGTACCTGTAGCACAATAAGCAGCTGTTGTTCAGATACACCTACCAGAGATAGATACAAAGTATAAGATTCAGAATGGACAAAGCAGTTGAGAAAGAGTAGTATTTTCTTACGTCATACGATTTTGTTTAAACTTTTACATTATGCTGTACATCTGAGTATATCAGCTTACTATATTTACTGAATACTTACACATTATAGAAGATTCTTCTGAGCGAGATTTGGTAGCAGTAATCTACTTACAAATTTCCCACACCTCTTCAAATAACCTTAAGGATAACTTGCTCATAGTCCCTGGAGAATCTGCATGCTGCGTCCCTCAAAACTTGTACGGTCTCTAAAACAAAATAGTTACCAGTTAGTTATATCAATTATAAATGGGCTTAATTGCGATATATAGGTAGGGAAACAGGTATAAAAATTTAACCATGAATACTCATTGAAAATGCATTATGAATATGAGGCTGGGTTAAAATTCTGACGAAATTTGCCTAGTTTTCATCCCATCTCCTTCTTCTGGTGCAGCATGAAAGCAAAATTAGTCAAGGGTTCTTTTTGGTGTGTGCCCTGCAAAGTCACGTGGCTGTACTCAACACAAAGGTCTGGTGCACATCCTGGTCTCCACTGAGATCCACGCCGATCTTGTCAGATCTCAAGGGATTTCAACTGGCGTTGGGTCCAATGGGAGAGCAGGAGGCCACTGTGCTGAATATGATACAGAACACCGTGGCACCCAGCGTATAATACTCTTTTCCGTATATATACAGGGACTCATGAGCGTGTGGCAATGCTCACCTCAGCCATTCTTCACTCAGGTTTATCTTTGATCAGTGTTCTCCCCTTGTGATTTTTACCATCAGCTCTTCCCTTTTCATCTTTTGTATCTGCAACAATACCTATTTACCATGGTCTCACTACCCGAGCAGCTATCACCCAGTGAATATAATACACGTAGCTATGCAAGGATCCTTCATACTGCAGGGGTTACATTTGACGGCAGAGACTGGTGGGAATATTGTCATTTCTGCATTGGGTCTAAGACTTTTGTCTGATTTGTCATTGTCATCCTTGTGTAGGCTTCGTTCTCTTCTGTGTGAGAAAAACACCACCAACGTATAGAGTTATGTGCCAACATTTCACACAAAGAATGTGTCATTTTGACTCTTCTGTGGCTGATGCCAAGTACACACACGGCAATAAATTTATGACCAGGATGGGCCGATGTTTTCGCCTGGTTGAGGGTAAGCCTACACCTCTGGCCTTCGGTGTGGGCTAGTTTTGTGAATCTGTTAGGTGGTTGAAACTAAAGCACACCATGCCACCGTCGTCAATGAGAGCTAGCTGCCTAGTCCTATTTTCTACGTAATTACTTCATAGTCCTCTCTTATATGTAACTTCGTCACTGAGAGCTGCCTAGTCCTATTTTCTACATAATTACTTCATCGTCCTCTCTTATATATAACTTCTTGTTTAAATAAATCGACACAGATATCCAGTAAATTTTCAGATCGGTTCATGACAGGATACAGTGACTTATAATAACTATTTACCTTGACTTTCGAAGCAGTAAGTGTCAGTGCTTTAGCCACATCTCCCAGGACATAATCATTTATCTTCCTTTTCCGCAATCTTTCGCCTTTTCCCACATGGCTTCATTTCTGCTTGCTTTGAAACCTACAGGTCTCCCAGTGCCCATATACCTGTATTACTTAATTCATTTATTGTAAATCAATGGTTCACTGAGGAGAGGGTATGAAGCGACGGGATAACCTTTCGATCCTTCAACCTCTGTCCCTCCCTGTTTCCCCCTTTTTCATCAGTTTTAGGAAACACGACAGTTTTGCATCGAGCACCAGTTTTGGCAAGGTGAAGTTTCTGAGAGCCAGTTTCACTGCAAAGCTCAGCATGGCCACCTCTTGGGTAATATTATTTCTCACGCTCTGATGTATTCACACCCTGATACATAAGTTTATATTACCGCTTGTTTTCGAGTGTTAACTTCGATTCATAGACTCACGGGCGTAGTTTGCCTAAATACATTCATCGTAAATTAATTTCTAGCCATGATATACACATCTTTCTTAGACCCGCCCCCGCGAATGGAGAGTAGAGTACTGTTTTAGTGTGTGTGTGTGTGTGTGTGTGTGTGTGTGTGTGTGTTCTTACCTAATTGTTCTTACCTAATTGTATCTTTACAGGAATGACTCAAGCTCGTATTGTCCCGTGTCTTAGACCATATTTATCGTACATATCCTTAAATTTGTGAATTGTTTTGGCACACACTATTTCATTCGGTAGTGCATTCCATTGATCAATTGCTCTGTTTGGGAAACTGAATTTCCTTACGTCTTTATCACCTCTCTTCTTATGCAGTTTTTTGCAGTGTCCTCTTGCTGATGCTTCTCCATATGTTAAGTAATCATTTATGTCTATTTTCTCCTTTCCTGATATGCACTTACATAGCATTATCATGTCACCTCTTTTCCTTCTCTCCTGTAGTGTTGGTAGATTCAGTTTATTTAGTCTTTCTTCGTAGCTTAGGTCCCTTAAGCTTGGTATCCATCTTGTAGCGGCCCTTTGAAGTTTTTCAATCTTGTCTATATGCTTTTTGAGATGAGGACTCCAGACTGTTGATGCATATTCCAGGGTTGGTCTAATGAATGATGTTATTATCCTTCTTAGCATGTCTTCATTTATGTATGTGAATGCTATTCTCATATTTGCAAGCAGTGTATACATGTTCCATACCTTGTCGCTGATGTGGTCAGCCGGAGATAGTCTGTTATTGATAATCACACCTAGGTCTTTCTCTCTTTCTGATGTGTATAGGGTTTTATTTCCTAACTTATAATCCCAATCAGGTCTTTTTCCACTTTTACCAAACTTGATTACATGACACTTGTCCACATTGAATTCCATTTGCCATGTACTACTCCATTCATGAAGTTTATTTAATTCTTCTTGTAGCTCCCTACAAGAGTCTGTGCTAGTAATTCTCCTTTGTATTTTTGCATCATCTGCAAACATATTCAGATAGCTCTCATTTCCAGTGTTACTGTTTATATCATTTATGTACACTAGAAACATGATTGGTGCCAGCACCGAACCCTGTGGTACAGTAGTTAATCACGAGAGTGTTATGGAAGAGTTAAAAAATGACACAGAGACAATTAGACAAGCAAGCAGTCTTATGGACCAGAGCAGTGATATTGAGGAGAAGATAACACAGGTGAATGAAGCTGTGCAAAGCTACAAAAATGATGTAGAAACCACGTATGCTGAAATGGTGAAAGTAAAGAAAGACTTAGAAACAAGGGTGGAGAAAAAAAACATTTAAAAGGAAGTGAAAAGAATAATCCAAAACAATCCAAAGTTAGTCAGAGATTCAGTAAAAATAAATAAATCAATAGTAATCACTGGTATAGAAGAGGAAGAAATTAAAAACAAAATCACTAGAGACAAAAAGGAGATGGCAAATGTAATGAGCTTACTGAAAGAAGTATCAGAGGAAATCTGTAGTAAAGACATAGAGGAACACAAAAGGTTAGGGAAATACGAGAAAAGCAAGACAAGACCTCTAAAGGTGACTTTCCAGAGTGTAAACACTGTGGAAGCGATACTAAAAAATGCAAAGAATCTTATGGAAAAAGAGGAGTTCAAAAATGTATGGATAAAAAGATGTCTAACACAAGAGGAACTGGAATTACTGAAAGAGAAAAGGGAGGAAGCAAAAACAAAAAACGAGGGAAGATCAGAAGAGGACAAGAAGATATTCTTTTACAAAGTAATAGGATTGCAGGTACGAAAGTGGTACACAAACAGGATGGAAGAAAAAGGAGGAAGTTAGTAGAACCATGTCATGACAAGTATATAAACAAGATGATAAAGTTGATGTACTCAAATGTGGATGGAATGGTATCTAAATTACTAGAGATGAATGATTATGTCAGAGAAAATGAACCACAAATAATATGCCTAACTGAGACAAAATTAACACCAAGGATATCCAATGACATACTAAACTTAGAGGAATACAATATATGGAGAAGAGACAGAAATAAAAAAAAAGGAGGAGGAATTATAATATTAACTATGAAAAATCTAAAAGTTAAGGAAATAAACCTAGATATACCATCACAAGTAGAACTGATTGCAGTAGAGATCGACACATCTGAAGGTAAAGTAATTGTAGCCAATTTGTATATGCCACCCAGATCAAACACATGGGAAAGAGACGAATATGAGGACCTGGCAGAGAGTACAATTCAGAGTATAAGATCCTTGCTACATAAAATGGAAGAGAAAGCGGAAAGAATTATACTAACTGGGGATTTCAATACAAATATAAATTGGAATATTCTAGATATAAATAGTCAAGAAAGCTGTTGGGACCAAAAGCTCCTGGATCTCGTACAAGAGTTTTTCTTAACGCAACATGTGAGGGAAACCACTAGAAAAAGAGGACTTGATGTACCTTCAGTGCTAGATCTAATATTTACTAGGCAAGAAAATGACATTGACAGTTTAATATATGACCCTCCACTCGGCAAAAGCGATCATGCAGTACTAAATTATAACTTCAGGATAGCATATGACATAGTTAACAGCAATGACAGTTACAAAAAGAGACTAAACTATAAAAAGGGAAATTATCAAGACCTAAAGAAGTATTTCTTAGAAGTTGATTGGGAAAATGAGCTTAGAGGACAAGATTTAAATGCTGTGTACAAAAAATTTTGTGAATTTTATGAAATAGGAGTCCAGAAGTACATCCCACAGCACAAAGAAGCAGATAAGAAAATACAGAAATGGTTCAATACAGAATGTAAAAAATCAAAAGAAAGAAGAGATTTGTTGTGGAATAGATACAGAAGACACAATAGTGAAAGGGCGTATAATAATTACAAACAGGCAAGAAACGACTATACAAGAATAAAGAGGGAAGCCCAAAAACAGTTTGAGGAGGATATAATAAATAAAAGTAGTGATCAACCAAAGCTGTTTTACAGCTATATCAGAAGCAAAACCAAAGTAAAAGATATAATACAATCCATCACGGACGAGGGAATCACTTATACACAAGAGAAAGATATTTGTGAAGCACTAAATAAGAATTTCCAATTAGTTTTTACAGAAGAAAAAAATTTTGAGAGGGAATATGTGGAACACGCATGTCCACACATACTACCAGATATACAAATAGCAGAAAAAGTAATACAAGAGGAGTTAAGTAGATTAGACAGAGGAAAAGCAAGTGGTCCTGATGAAATTTCATGTTGGGTGTTACGAGAATGTGCAAAGGAGTTAAGTAAACCATTATTTTTAATTTTCAAGAAATCCTTGAGTCAAGGAAAACTACCTGATATTTGGAAAAAAGCAAATATAGTCCCCTTATTCAAGAAAGGAAATAGACAAAATCCACTCAACTACCGACCAGTATCACTGACCAGTGTTGTAAGCAAGGTATTAGAAAAACTTATAAGAAAAGCTTGGGTAAATCATCTAGAAGAACACAGTATGATAACAGAAAGACAGTTTGGTTTCAGAAAAGGAAAATCATGTGTTACTAATCTGTTGAGCTACTATGACAGAGTAACAAACACAATACAGGAAAGGGAAGGATGGGTGGACAGTATCTATTTAGATTTCAAGAAAGCTTTTGACACAGTACCACACCAAAGACTTTTATGGAAGCTGTACCATCAAGGAGGAATTCGAGGCAAACTGTTTTGTTGGATGCAAGACTTTCTCATAAAAAGAGAAATGAGGACAGTACTAAGAGGAAACTACTCATCATGGAAAGAAGTGACTAGTGTGTGTGTGTGTGTGTGTGTGTGTGTGTGTGTGATTTTCTCTTTGTGTGTCTGGCTCGAATGCTATCTATCATTTTGCATTTTAATTTCTTTGCCTGTTTCTTTGTCTGTCTGTCTGTCTTTGTTTCTGTGTGTCTTTCTGTCTGCCTGATCACTTTCTCTGTATGTCTGTGCCTTTGTTTTGCGTGTCTGTCTACCGTTCAGTCCGCCTGTTTATGTCTTTTTGTCTGTTTCTTTGCTTGTATACATGAATGCATAAACGATGGAAGGAGAATGTAAGAGAGTTTGGATCAGGTGGTTCAAGGATTGTATGGGTAAGACTGAAAGTAGAAAATCAAGCATGGGCGAGTGTGTGTGTATGCACCGACAGAAGACTGTGTGAGCAGTGAAAGAAGAGTTATGTTCAATTGTAGAAGCATTTACAGAAAAGATTGAGAGGAGTAAGAGAATGTTTTCGTGTGGAGATATGAATGGAAAAGTAGGGAATGTGAAGGTGGATGGAGTAGTTGCTGAGTGGGTGTGCCTGCAGAAGTATATGAGAATAGTAGTGCTCTAGTGCATAATTGTGCGGGAAGGGGGTTGGTGACAGCCAGTTCCCTCTCCAGGCACAAAATAATCCACAGGTATACACGGCGAGTGATGAGAAGGGTGGGTTGTGAAGTGAATGAAAGGAAGGCAGTGATTGATTGTTGTGTGTGTGTGTGGACGAGAGAATGAGAAGATATGTCCTGGATGTGACTGCATACAGAGGTTGGGGAAGTGGACTCGATGACCACAACTTGGTGGTGGTAAAAGTCAAGGTACAAATGCAATTGATAAGCATAAAGAGAGAAGTGCAGAAGAAAGTAGTCCATACAAAGAAGGATGGATGGTTGCAAGAGGATGAAAAAAAAAGCAGAATTTAAGTGAAAAGTGGAAGAGTGATTGGGCAAATATGATTTGGAGCAGATGGGGGAGGTGGAAGGTGTGTGCAAAATACCCACAGAAGAAATCTCTGCAGCATGTGAGGTGGTATGTGGGGTGAAGAGAAAACAAAAAGGGGATGCCAGGAACACCATGGTGGAATGAAGAAGTGAGGCAAGCTGTGACGCACAAGAAGAAGGCATATAGTGAGTGGATGGGAAGCAACGGCATGGAGGAAGTTAAGAGAAGGAATGCAGAGTTGTGTGTAGAGAAGAAGGAAGAAAGTAAGAAGAAAGTGGATGAGGAGTTTGGAAGGAATGTGAGTGTAAAGTGGAGGAAATGTAAGAAATGTTCTGGAAGGAGGTAAAGAGAGTAAGACAGGGTGATAAAGTAGGTAGTAGGAGAGTGAAAGATAACAATGGCAGATTGCTAGTGGAGAAGGGAATAAAAGTGAGCAAATGAAGAAAACACTTTAAGGAAATGTTCTATATAGAAAATGAAAGTAAAGTGAGTATAAGTGGCTGGGGAATGGCTGGGAGAAGGAGGGAGATGAGGAGGGAGGAATAAATCAGTAGGATGGAAGTAGAGAAAACAATGAAGAAAATCACAGTGGGGAAAACCTCAGGAAATGATGAAGTGTGTGGCGAAATTCTGAAGCACTGGGGATACAGAGTAGTAGAATGGCTGTGGAAAATGAGCAGACTGGCCTGGGAAGAAGGTAGGGTCCCGGAGGACTGGAAGTCAGGTATAATTATTCTCCTGTGGTTGAGAAGATTAGGAGAAATACACTGAAGTGGTTTGGACATGTGGAGAGAATGGAGAATGAAAGACTGACTAAGAGGGTGTATGTAGGTGAGGTGGAGGGAGGGAGAGGGAGGGGTAGACCGAGGATGAGGTGGAGGGATGGAGTTGAGAGGTATATGAGGGAGGGGGGGGTGAGTTGGGGGGAGGGTAGTCAAATGGTGGGTGACAGAGTGACTTGGAGGCGTTTTGTCTGCGGCCACCCTTTGCGGGATTAGGGCGTCGGGCTATAGATAGATAGATAGATAGACAAAGGAATAGGGGAAGTGTGTAGTAATCACAGGGGCATTTGTCCTCTTATCATAACAGGGAAAGTATATGGGAAATAACAGAATAATTAGTTCGTGAAGAACAAGGAGGTTTCAGGAAGAGATGTTGTGTAGACCAGATATTTACCCTAAGGTGTTTATTGGAAAAGTTTCTAGAGAGAGAAAATGAAGTTGCATGTGGCCTTCATGGATTTGAAGAAAACATATGACAGAGTGAATAGACAAGGATTGTGGAAAATATTAAGAATTATATGGAGTAAATGGCAAGCTATTGAGTGCCGTGAAGAGTATGCATGAGGGTACTAAGGCTGCAGTGTGTGTGGATGGTGACTTGGGTAAATTTTTCTATCTGAATGTTGGATTGAAACAGGGATGTGTCAATTTTCTATGGTTGTTTAATCTGTATATGGATGGAGATATAAAAGAGATACAAAGTAGAGCAGTGGATGTTGGAACGGCCCTAATGAGTGAAGACGAAGGGGAAATGCAAGGCTTCGTGAATGGATTTGGGAGAGTGTTTTCGAAAGGGAATCTAAAGGTGAATGTAGGGAAGAGTAAAGTTGTGGTCTTCGAGAGAAATAAATTTATTTTGGACAGTAAGGGTGGATGGTGAGAAAATGGAAAATGTGAATGCATTTACATACTTTGGTAATGTGATGAGTAAGGATGGAAGTTTGGAGGATGAAGTGCTTGAAAGGGTACAACAAGGATGAAAAGTTGCATGTTCATTGAAGCAGTGATAGGAATAGGGAAGTGGGCATGGAAGTAAGAAAGTCGATGCATGATATTGTGATACCAACTCTAACGTATGGAAGCAAAGCTTGAACCTTGCTGGAAGAACACAGTGAAGAGTGAGAGCAGTGGAAACGGGTTATTTGAGTGGTGCATGTGGAGTTACACGTAGAGACAGACTGGCAAAGGAGGAAGTGAAGGAGCATTGTCGTGTGGATGTGGATGTGGTAGAAAGCGTCAGGAGAAATACACTGAGGTGGATTGGCCATAAAGAGAGAATGGAGAGTGAGAGACTAACGAGGAGATTGTATGTGAGTGAGGTTGAGGTGGGGGAGGGAAGGGGAGACCGAGGATGAAATGGAGGGATGGAGTGGAGAGGTATATGAGAGAGAGGTGTGTAAGTTGGAGGGAGAGCAGTGTAATGGCAGGAAACAGGCCGATATGAAGGCGACTTATTTGTGGCCACCCCTTATGGGATTAAGGAGTCTGGCTATAGATAGATAGATAGATAGATAAATAAATAAATGTGTCTCCCTGTGTGTCAGTCTGAGTGAGCGTATGTTTCTGTTTCTGTCAGACTCTCTGTCTGTCTATCTCTGTATGTTTACAACGCGCGCACGCGTGCGTACGTGCGTGTGTGTTGTTACCTAATTGTTCTTACCTAATTGTATCTTTACAGGAATGAGTCAAGCTCGTACTGTCCCGTGTCTTAAACCATATTTATCGTACATATTCTTAAATTTGTGAATTGTTTTGGCACACACTGTTTCATTCGGTAGTGCATTCCACTGATCAATTGCTCTATTTGGGAAACTAAATTTCCTTACGTCTTTATCACCTCTCTTTTTATGCAGTTTTTTGCAGTGTCCTCTTGCTGATGCTTCCCCATACGTTAAGTAATCATTTATGTCTATTTTCTCCTTCCCTGACATGCACTTATATAGCATAATCATGTCACCTCTTTTCCTTCTCTCCTGTAGTGTTGGTAGATTCAGTTTATTTAGTCTTTCTTCGTAGCTTAGATTCCTTAAGCTTGGTACCCATCTTGTAGAGGCCATTTGAACTTTTTCAATCATGTCTATGTGTTTTTTGAGATGAGGGCTCCAGACTACTGATGTATACTGCAGGGTTGGTCTGATGAATGATGTTATTATCTTTCTTACCATGTCTCCATTTATGTATGTAAACGCTATTCTCACATTGGCAAGCAGTGTATACATGTTCCGTAGCTTCTCACTGATGTGGTCAGCCGGAGATTGTCTATTGTTGACAATCACACCTAGGTCCTTCTCTCTTTCTGATGTGTGTAGGGTTTTATTTCCTAATGTATAATCTCAATCAGGTCTTTTTCCACTTTTACCAAACTTGATTACATGACACTTGTCCACATTGAATTCCATTTGCCATGTATTACTCCATTCATAAAGTTTATTTAATTCTTCTTGTAGCTCTTTACAAGAGTCTGTGTTAGTAATTCTCCTTTGTATTTTTGCATCATCTCCAAACATATTTAGATAGCTTTCATTTCCAGTGTTACTGTCTATATCATTTATATACACTAAAAACATGATTGGTGCCAGCACTGAGCCCTGTGGTACTCCACTAGTCACTTCTTTCCATGATGAGTAATTTCCCCTTAGTACTGTTCTCATATTTCTTTTCATGAGAAAATCTTGCATCCAACAATACAGTTTGCCTCGAATTCCTCCTTGATGGTACAGTTTCCATAAAAGTCTTTGGTGTGGTACTGTGTCAAATGCTTTCTTGAAATGTAAATTGATACCGTCCACCCATCCTTCTCTTTCCTGTAATGTGTCTGTTACTCTGTCATAGTAGCTCAACAGATTAGTAACACATGATTTTCCTTTTCTGAAACCAAACTGTCTTTCTGTTATCATACTGTGTTCTTCTAGGTGATTTACCCAAGCTTTTCTTATAAGCTTTACTAATATCTTGCTTACAACACTGGTCAGTGATACTGGTCGGTAGTTGAGTGGATTTTGTCTATTTCCTTTCTTGAATAAGGGAACAATGTTTGCTTTCTTCAAAATATCAGGTAGTTTACCCTGACTCAAGGATTTTTTGAAAATAAAAAATAATGGTTTACTTAACTCCTTTGCACAACATAGCACCGAACATGAAATTTCATCAGGACCATTTGCTATTCCTTTGTCTAATTTACTTAGCTCCTCTTGTATTTCTTTTTCTGATGTTTGTATGTCTTGTAGTATGTGTGGGCATGCATGTTCCACATAATCCCTCTTGAAATTTTTTTCCTCTGTAAAAATTGATTGGAAATTCTTGTTTAGTGCTTCACAAATATCTTTCTCTTGTGTATAGGTGATTCCATCGTCCGTAATGGATTGTATTTTATCTTTTACTGTGGTTTTGCTTCTGATGTAGTTGTAAAATAGCTTTGGTTGATCACTGCTTTTATTTATGATATCCTCCTCAAACTGTTTTGGGGCTTCCCTCCTTATTCTTGTATAATCGTTTCTTGCCTGTTTGTAATTATTATACCTCCTTTCACTATTGTGTCTTCTGTATCTGTTCTACAACAAATCTCTTTTCTCTTTTGATTTTTTACATTCTGTATTGAACCATTTCTTTATTTTATTTTCTGCTTCTTTGTGCTGTGGGATGTACTTCTGGACTCCTATTTCATAAAGTTCACAGAATTTTTCATATATAGCATTTTAATCTTGTCCTCTAAGCTCCTTTTCCCAAGCAATTTTTAAGAAGTACTTCTTTAGGTCATGATACTTTCCCTTTTTATGGTTTAGGCTCTTTTTGTAACTTTTATTGCTGTTAACTATGCCATATCAATCCTGAAATTGCAATTTAGTACTGCATGGTAGCTTTTGCCGAATGGAGGGTGATATATTAAATTGTCAATATCGTTTTCTTGCCTAGTAAATATGAGATCTAGGATTGAGGGCACATCGAGTCCTCTTTTTCTGGTGTTTTCCCTTACATGTTGCGTTAGGAAAAACTCTTGCACAAGATCCAGGAGCTTTTGGTCCCAACAGCTTTCTTGGCTTATTATATCTATCTATCTATCTATCTATCTATATCTATCTATCTATCTATCTATATCTATCTATCTATCTATCTATCTATATATATATATATGTGTGTGTATGTGTGTGTGTGTGTGTGTGTGTGTGTGTGTGTGTGTGTGTGTGTATCAATCTGTGGTGTGCATGCCTGTGTATGTGACAGTATGTCTGTCTTTATGCTGTTTTTTGTTTGGTCGTCTGTGTCTGTGTGTCTGTATGTGTGTATTTGTCTGCCTGTCTATCTTTGTGTTAGTGTCTGTTGTTTCCATGTCTGTCTGTATGAGTATGTCTGTCTGTCTGTTTGTCTGTCCTACTGTCTGCCTTAATGTCTGTCTGTCTGCATGGCTGGTTGTGTGGATGTCTGTCTGTCTGTCTGTCTGTTCCTGTATCGTTCTTTACTTTGTTTATTTGTGACTGTCTGTGTATGTCTGCCTGTCTTTGTGAACAATATATCTCAAGTACGCTATAATAGATTTCAACGATTCTTGGTGGAAGGGCTGAGGGGCTTTTACAGATATGATCAGTTGGTTAAAGGTAACTGTCACCAGGAGTGGTCAAAAATTCGCTTTAATTGAACAGATACAACTGCCTTTACTCGATTAGATCAAACTTACGGAAGAAAGTTGAACAATAACAAATGGAATATTATTTAAGAAAAGTCATTCGAAGATTAATGTCATAAGCCAAGATTATACTTAGACGCGTGTCTTTTTGTGCTTTGTATAAGTAAGACAACTTTTATCTCAGCAAAACCCACCTAGGCAGAGAGGAAGATGATAAGCCAAGGTGAGGACGGGATGGTTTTCAGAAGAGTAGATCATAGATCAAGGTCACATGACAAGGTAAACTGAAACACCTTCGTATCCTATTTACACCAAAAATGTATGTGTTCCAGTAAGGCAAACATAATGTGAATTGATTTTGAGGGCATGCAATAAAGGTCAGTGTTTCACTGAGGGGTCAAAGGTCAGAGTAACATGGCAAGGTCAGCTTCAGCATAATTAGTCAGGTTTAGACATAAGGTGTTGAAAAGGCTAAGGGTAAGACAAGAATAAAGGAAGACGATCTTGAGAACAATCGTTCACAGGTCATGATCACAGAGGAAGTTCAAATACTCAGCCCTGTAATTCGGACAGTCTTGAACAGTCTTCAGTCAATGTGGACCCAACCTGTCTAGAGGACCAAGTGTAAGCCAAAGATGAAGAGATTCGGTATTGAGAACAATGAGTTAAAGTAAAGGTCATAGGGCATGAGCATCTAAAACAATTTTGATCTGATTAAGGCAAAAGTTGGTGGAAGTCTTGTACATCAAATAAGACTGAATTCACTCAGTTTTGAAAGCAGTTAATAAACAATCAACGCCATAGGGGAAGATTTATTTTCGATCTTGTAACTCAGTTTTTTTATCGAACTGGGCCAAACATGTTTGAAGGACTGAGGGTAAATCAGAGATGAAGACACACGACTTCCAGAGCTATGAGTCACAGAGCAAGATCATAGCAAACATTTTTCATCCGAACCAGACCAAATTTGTTTATAAACAAGGAAAGAATGTGGGAGTTCGATTACGAGAGCAATTAGTCGAAGGTCAAGGTCACAGGGTAGATTAAATGCTCTACCCTCAGACTGATTGGTGGCAGCGTATTTTGCACTGTATTAGTGCTCTTTATTTATCTTTGACTACAACATCATAGTCAAAATAAGGGATCTAATAACCTGTGCAGAAACAATGCATCAACGTTTTCATGCACTAAGCTTGCCGGCTGGGTTACAATGTTATCACATTCTTTCCGGTTGATGTGATTTCACTCCTTTCCTTTTTTTTTTTTTTTTTCTCCAGGCAAGTATATTTATCTTTGGAAGAACTGCTGGACTGCAGTGATATATGGAAGGTCTTTGGCGATAATCAAGTTGAGATTACTCTCCAAAGCCATTTTAAATTATTCGATGAAGATAAGAAGTAAATGAATACTGTCACTGGAGTGGAGGGGTTAAAAACGTGCGTATACTAATTCTAATAATCTTGTATTTATATGTAATGTTTGTATGTAGTTTTTACAATTTTCCTAAATAACTGAGTTCCTTTTCAAGTGTGGATGCAAGGGATAAAATTCGTGGAGAGCATGTAGACAGACCAGAGGTCAATGAACAGTGGAGAGCATGCAGACAGACCAGAGGTCAATGAACAGTGGAGAGCATGCAGACAGACCAGAGGTCAATGAACAGTGTGAGTTTTCTGTTGGCTAATATGCAGCTGGGCACTCACTTAGCCAATTCAGCCGGGAGATGAGTGTCAGCCGGAGCACGGTCAGGGTTTGACCCCGACAGTGCGAGGCAGAGCGTCATGTCCAAACAACACCAAGACCTGACCGACCTCCCATAACAACCCCGCAGAAGAATGAGAGCTCATTGATTTGGAAGATTTCCAAATACATGATTGAAATATATATTTATTTGAGGTTTGATTATGCTCGGAAAATGTACAGGTATAATACTCCTGTGGCAGTTGTCGTTGTGTACTGGATAGTTAGTGGCGCCTGGGGTGATTAGGCAGAGGTGTCTAATAGTTATGGGATTCATACGCTATTGGTTCAACAGTGTTAAATTTCGTGACAACTGTATCGTTCAATTACCAGACAATCTCAGTACATATTGCCATACTGGGAAGCCGTTTTCTGTTGTGTTTATGCTAGTAAATACTTCGAATTATTTTTCAAGAATAAATTAGCAAAAGTTTTACACTGTTGCTCCAGCCTTAAACAGGATTATTACTTGGCGACTTAGAGAATATTTTCGGGGAACTGCTTAGTTGCCAAAATGCTTTTCCCCTCAATATGTCAGCACTGGAAATGTCAGCGCAATGTCGTATTTCCCACATTATGGGCAAACTAATTATGAGAACAATGAAAAATTATCTTTACTGAACAGGAAGATTGTAGATCCCCCCGTCTCTCTCTCTCTCTCTCTCTCTCTCTCTCTCTCTCTCTCTTAATCTGGATCTGATGTGTTATTGATAGTGTGTGAGCCAAGAGATCTAATTATCCACGTGGGAATGAGGGGCAGTGCTAGATTCAGAAATTTGTAATATTAATCAGCAAGTTGATTTCCACGGGTATCCAAAACCTGTGAATTATTACCATCGTACACAACTGACAGTCTCACCGCCAAGGAAGCCTGTGTTCAGGGGATAAAACTGTGTGTGTGTGTGTGTGTGTGTGTGTGTGTATCTATCCACCTAGCTATGTAATATATTACATATTATATACATAGATAGATTGATAGATATATAAATACAGTATATCAGTCTTGCCGGCAAATGGACCTGTAATGGATGATAGGCGCTCATCTCATGTAAGGAAATGTCGGACATGAAGAGTGAGAAATAAGACATTTTTATACTACTGTGCAAAGGAAAATAAGCTACAGATTATGAAACTATTTATTTAATGTTTGACTTACAAGAAATAAACTGTGTGGACCCTGATAATGTGGACGCACTATCCTCAGCCTATGAGTGTGAGGGTCAATTAAGAGTCACTATTAGGAAAGGGACGTGGGTGGGCAAAGAGAAGGAAGGATGATGTTGAAGAAGTGTTAATATAGCACTCACTGGCGTCCTAGCAGTTTCCCATCCATCACAGTTTAGCTGTGCATCAGTGGTGACAGGATTTTATGGTACAGAAAAAATGTGATTTATGAAGGAAGGGGGTATTGACTAGGTGTAAAATCTATCTATCTATTGCCAGACGCCGTAATCATGTAAGGGGTGGCCACAAACAAATTGCCTCGATGTCACCCTGTACCCTGCCATATCACTGCCCTGCTCCCAGCTCACAACCCCTTTCTCATATACCTCTCCATTCCATCCATCCATCTCATCCTCGGCCTCCCTTTTTCTCTCCCCTCCTCCTCCTCACTTACATACACTCTCCTCGTCAGTCTCTCGCTCTCCATCCTCTCCACATGGCCAAACCACCTCAGTGTGTTTCTCCTAACGCTTCCTATCACATCCACATCCACAACACAACACTCTTTTACTTCCTCATTTGTCAGTCTATCTCCCCATGTGACTTCACATGCTCCTTTCAAATAACTCATTTCTACTGCTCTCACTCTTGACTTGTGTCCCTCCAAGAAGGTCTAACCTTCTCTTCCATACGTTAGAGTTCGTATCACAATACTGTCATACAGTAACTTTTTCACCCCCATGCTCATTTCCCTGTTTCTTATCATTGCTTTCAAAGAACCAGCAACCTTTCTTCCTTGTTGTACTCTTTCAAGCACTTCACCCTCTATAGTTCCATCCTTACCCATCACACTACCCAAGTACAGTACTTAAAAGCACTCACAATTTCCATTTCCCCCTTATCCAACCTCACTGTACATTCAGTGACTTCATTTCTCTCGAAGACCACAACTTTGCTCTTCCCTACATTCACCTTTAGATTCCGATTCTTACACACTCTCCCAAAATCATTCACCAAGCATTGCAGCTCCCTTTCGTCTTCACTTAACACAGTATCATCTGCAAACAACAGTACAAGGAGTTTCCACACAATGTCCTCTTTTATTAAGGCCGCTCCAACATCCACTGCCCTACCTTGTATGTCTTTTATAACCCCATCCATATACAGATTGAACAACCATGGAGACATGGCATATCGCTGTTTCAATTCAACCTTCAAACAGAGAAATTCACTCAGTGCACTGTCCACACACATTGCAGCCTTAGCATCCTCACACATACTCTTCCATGCATTCAAAACTTCCCATTTACTCCATATGTTCACATTCCTCGTCTATCCACCCTTCTCATATGCTTTCTCCAAATCCTTGAAGGCCGTATACAACTTCTTTCCCTTCTCTAGAAACTTTTCCAGTAAAGGTATCGACCTAAGAATGAATATCTGGTCTACACAACCTCTTCCCATCCTAAAACCTCCCTGTTCTTCTCCAACTAATTCCTCTGTTATATCCCTGACTCTGTCAATAAATATCCCACCATATACTTTTCCTATTACATTAAGAAGACCAATGCCCCTATATTTACAACACACTTCTTTTTCCCCTTTTCCTTTGTACAGGGGAAAAAGTATGCCTGACTTCCAATCCTCTGGAACTTTGCCTTCCTCCCAGGCCAATCTGCATATCTTCCACATCCATTCTACTACTATCTCTCCTCCATGATTCAGCATTTCACCGTACACTTCATCAATTCCTGGGGCTTTCCCCATTTTGACTTTCTTCATTGTTTCCACAAATTCTGTCTTACTGGTTTCTTCCTCTCTTCTTACATCCTTCCTTCTCCCAGCCATTCCCCAGCCACTTACACTCCCATTGCTTTCATTGTCTATCATCAACAGTTCCCTAAAGTGTTTTCTCCATCTGCTCACAATGTCTCGCTTCTCCACTAGTAATCTACCATTTTTATCTTTCACTCCCCGACTAACTTCTTTAACCACCTGTCTAACTCCAGAATATTTTCTGACATTCCCTCCATTCAAATTTCTTCCAAAATCCTCATACATTCTCTTCTTACTTTCTCTTACTATTCTTTTCATCTCTCTTTTCCTCTCTACATATAACTCTCTCTTCTGTCTCTCAACTTCCTCCACATCCCTGTTTTTCATCCAATCACTATATGCTTTTTTCTTTTGTGGCACAGCCTGTCTCACCTCTTCATTCCACCATGCTATTCCTTGCACCCCATTTCGTCTTCTCTTCACCGCACACACCACCTCACACGCTGCACAGATTTCTTCTGTGAACATCTTGCACACACCTTCCACGCCCGTCATCTGCTCCACATCATATTTAACCAAATGCTCCTCCACTTCTCTCTTATATCCTCCTTTTTTCCCATCCTCTTGTAACCTTTCTACCCTCCTTGTATGAACTACTTCCTCCTGTCCTTCCCTTCTTCTATTCCTCAATTTCATTTGGACATTGAGCAAAACTGGATACTGGTCAGCAGACTCTCGGCATGTAACACTATCTCTACTGTAGACCATTTTACACAAAACCTGTTAATTAAGAAACTGGCCATCTTCTCCAGCGGAGACTTGATTACAAACAATAGAAATCATTAGTAGTGCTATCTTCACATGGCTCCACACTGACTAACAAGCTAAATGGATCACAGCACAGGTTGATGATAATATAAACAAACAGATGCTTGAGTTCTGGTGGATAAAACGGCTTCTGCCTTCAGTGTCTCATTTAATGCATGGAAATCAAGGTATATACAATTTACTAACAGACAAACATTGATTGATTCTGTTATTACCTTCAGTGAAACCAATACTTCTACCTCTAAAGTTGTTGAAAGTCTCATTGTTTGACTAAACATTGTCCTCAGCTGGGCCTCTCATAATAGATCACTCGCTAAAACCGCCTTAAAGAAACTTGAATTATTGGACAGAATCCGTAATTTCTTCACTGGCGAGCAGTTAGCTAGAAGTTACAAGAGCCATGTGCTCTCTCAACTGGAATATTGCCCACCCTCGTGGAGTGGAGGTGGAGAGGTTGCTCTAAAACAAATGGAAAAATTCAGCTATAGGAATTATTAATAACCCAGCATATATAAATGAACTATCTCCCCTACAAGTAAGACGAGATACTGCCTTCCTTGCATCATGTTACAGATACTTTTATGGCAAATGTTCAGACGAAATTGCGTCCATTGTGCCACCTCTCCATGCCTTTCCCCGTGCTACGCGGGCATCTGGTAGAGCTCATGACAGGACTGTCACACCGCCATATTACAGAGCTTTTGCCTATCTGAATTATTTCATTCCTCAAAATGCTTCTCTCTGATACTCGCTTCTCCTGAAAGGTTTCCCCCCAAACTTCAGCCTACAGCAGTTCAATTCCAACTGTTACAGATCTTTTACGAATGAAGGACATCTGTAATCTGGTGTATGGATTATTTCTTCAGTTCATCTTCTGTTAAAAAAAAAAGAAATCAAAATAGCTTAGTTCCAGGACAGAGTACTCCTTGTATGGCAATACTCTCTCTCTCTCTCTCTCTCTCTCTCTCTCTCCAGATTTTTCACACTTTCCTCCTCAGACTTGCCTCCTTCCTTATATAATCCGTCTTTCACATACTCATGTCTTCCCTCATACACAGTTTACTACTACACAACATGATTCCTTTTGATTGTCCATTAACCTCTTGCTCACTTTCCCTCCACAAGCTCTTTCCCTTGATTAGAAGTTTTCCTTTTCACTCTCTCCTTCCTTCACACACAATTTTTCTCTTCACACTTCCACCCCCTAGAACACACTCTTACTCCAAACACTTCTTGTCCCACATACCTTTCCCAGTAAAAGTATTCTTTTGAGCACTCATTCTTACAGTCTCATTCTTTTTTACGATATCATTTTTCAAGAAACTTTTGTCATTTTCTTGTTAGATAAACATAATACACCTGCGCTTGCGAACTGAGAATGGGCGTTATATTTTTTCGACATGTTGTGTCAGTTCTTTCTGTCTGTGAACAAAATAACGTTAACCAAACTTAATTTGAAGGTTGAAGGTCAGTCACTGGGTTAACTTATTGTTACTGAGAACCTTATCGGGGTCACAGGGATAGATGCAAATTTGCCAAACAGGGTTAACCAAAATTTGTATCCGATTACAACCAGACTTGTGGAAGGAGAATGAGTAAGACTAGAACGAAGGAATTTGACTTTGAAAGTAATCAGTTTAACGGCAAGGTTATAGGACAAAGTCAAATTTCAACCCATGCGTTTGTGTGCGAACAAAATAATTACTGTATTACATTTTTTTTTTGTCTTCTTCGGACGAAACTTGGTGGATGGGTTAGGGGATCAGACAATGAGTTGAACTGTAGCCTTTGAGGACAGTAGGTCAAAGATCAAGGTCACTTTGAATGTTCAACTCACACCCTTTATCTGCTTTAGAAAAAACTTAGTGAAATGGTTTAGAAAAAGACAAACATATTCGGTTTCGATTTCGAAAACAGCAAATCCTGGTAAAAGTTCAGGGTCACAGGGAAGGGTAATGGGACAAAGTAAGGGGCATGATCAACTTAAAATATTTTTGGTCTGATTTGAACCAAACAAACTGGATGGGCTAAGGGTCGGGCAAGAATGGAACTATACGTATTTGAGAGTAATTGATCAAGGGGCAAGGGCACAGGGTCATGTCAGATGCTCGACCCTTAAACTAGTTAGTGGGCGCGGGAGTAGTACTCTCAGGGTTTTCCTTCTTGTTACTTATTTGATTCGGTGGATTTAAATGAATGAATAATAGGCTATAGCCGAACATGATGAACACCATAAATAACACAAATAGGTTTTCATGTAAAATTATTACACTACAATGGAAGACTTTTTTCTTTTTTTCTTTCCCTCTCGAAATTCCTGTGTTCTCATCTTCAGTATGTTTAGTATCCCTAACAAAATTCACTATGTTTAATATCCCTGACGTTAGTGTAGGTCCGTTTGCGTATACTCTCGTTTACATATCCATTACACACTGACACATTGGTCGACAAGAGACGAACAGTTACAGAGTACAATCTTAGCCCAGTTGTCTCTTCTTTCCTTGCTCCCAACTTCTCTCCTTCCTCCGGGTCTCCAGTACGACGTATTCTTTCCTTAACATATCGCTAACAGCTGGTTGGTGTAGTAGGTTATAACAGAACCACATGCATATTCTTACCAGTTCCCCAGTGCTACGTAACATGCGTGCTGATGTCTGCCTGCTCTCATAAACCTGACAGCATTTCGATTGGTAGGACAACGCCAAACTTCGACATGCTTACTGTATAACTATATGACAAACATGTATAGACTTCTGGACAATTAATATACAACAATAGTACTTGCTATTAAGAATAGTCCTTTAGCAGCGATACTGCCTTCCACACACACACACACACACACAGAGGGATTCAATCGAGGCGGACGTGCGACATCGGCGCTCCGTACCGAACCAACATGCCAGTGGCATTACCTAAATTAGTATCTTTGTATGAGTCAAGCTCTGTACCAGGGTAGACTAAATGATTTTTCATTATTAAAAGGAAAAAAATAATAAGTTTAAACAAGACTTGTTCAAACAGGAAAGAGAACCAAGACCAAAGAATACGCTGAGTCATCTGAGGTTTGTTTAGACTACAACAACACGGGGATTGTAAGTACATACTCTGCACTTTTAGTATTGCAAAATGGATACATACTTTAGTAACGCAAATTTGGAAAAGAAAAGGGATAAAGGTAAAAAGCAAAATGATGATTTCTACCAAGAACTGGTTGAAGTGGAGACTCACAATAGACTGGTTGAACGTGTAAACAAACTAGAAATGGCTTTCAAAAATGAAATTGATGAAATAAAGAAGCAGATGCACTTGCAAAAGGAAGAAATAGAAAAACTAGGAAGGGAGGCCAATAAGAAAGACACAACCATCAGTGAATTAACAGTGGAATTGAGTACACTTAGGAAGAAAATGAGTGAAATGGCAAGTACAGTAGTCAATCACGAGAGTGTTATGGAAGAGTTCAAAAATGACACAGAGACAATTAGGCAAGTAAGCAGTCTTATTGACCAGAGCAGTGATATTGAGGAGAAGATAACACAGGTGAATGAAGCTGTGCAAAGCTACAAAAATGATGTGGAAACCACGTATGCTGAAATGGTGAAAGTAAAGAAAGACTTAGAAACAAGGGTGGAGGAAAAAGGCATTAAAAAGGAAGTGAAAAGAATAATCCAAAACAATCCGAAGTTAGTCAGAGATTCAGTAGATATAAATAAATCTGTAGTAATCACTGGTATAGAAGAGGAAGAAGTAAAAAACAAGATCACAAGAGACAAAAAGGAGATGGCAAATGTAATGAGCTTACTGAAAGAAGTATCAGAGGAAATCTGTAGTAAAGACATAGAGGAACACAAAAGGTTAGGGAAATATGAGAAAAGCAAGACCTCTAAAGGTGACTTTCCAGAGTGTAAACACTGTGGAAGAGATACTAAAAAATGCAAAGAATCTTATGGAAAAAGAAGAGTTCAAAAATGTATGGATAAAAAGATGCTTAACACAAGAGGAACTGGAATTACTGAAAGAGAAAAGGGAGGAAGCAAAAACAAAAAATGAGAGAAGATCAGAAGAGGAGAAGAAGAATTTTTTTTTTACAAAGTAATAGGATTACAGGTACGAAAGTGGTACACAAACAGGATGGAATAAAAAGGAGGAAGGTAGTAGAACCATGTCATGGCAAGTATACTGTATAAACAAGATGATAATGTTAATGTACTCAAATGGGGATGGAATGGTAACTAAATTACTAGAGATAAATGATTATGTCAGAGAAAATGAACCACAAATAATATGCCTCACTGAAACAAAATTAACACCAAGGATATCCAATGACATACTAAACTTAGAGGAATACAATATATGGAGAAGAGACAGAAATTAAAAAAAAAAAAAAGGAGGAATTATAATATTAACTAAGAAAAATCTAAAACTCAATGAAATAAAACTAGATATACCATCACAAGTAGAACTGATTGCAGTAGAGATCAACACATCTGAAGGTAAAGTAATTGTAGCCAATTTGTACATGCCACCCAGATCAAACACATGGGAAAGAGATGAATATGAGGACCTGGCAGAGAGTACAATTCAGAGTTTAAGATCATTACTACATAAAATGGAAGAGAAATCAGAAAGAATTATACTAACTGGAGATTTTAATACAAATATAAATTGGAATACTCTAGATATAATTAGACAAGAAAGCTGTTGCGACCAAAAGCTCCTGGATCTCGTACAAGAGTTCTTCCTAACGCAACATGTGAGGGAAACCACCAGAAAAAGAGGACTTGATGTACCTTCAGTGCTAGATCTAGTATTTACTAGGCAAGAAAATGATATTGACAGTTTAATATATCACCCTCCACTCGGCAAAAGCGATCATGCAGTACTAAATTATAACTTTAGGATAGCATATGACATAGTAAACAGCAATGACAGTTACAAAAAGAGACTAAACTATAAAAAGGGAAATTATCAAGACCTAAAGAAGTATTTCTTAGAAGTTGATTGGGAAAATAAGCTTAGAGGACAAAATTTAAATGCTATATATGAAAAATTCTGTGAATTTTATGAAATAGGAGTCCAGAAGTACATCCCACAGCACAAAGAAGCAGATAAGAAAATATAGAAATGGTTCAATACAGAACGTAAAAAATCAAAAGAAAGAAGAGATTTGTTGTGGAATAGATACAGAACTCATAATAGTATAATAATTACAAACAGGCAAGAAACGATTATACAAGAATAAGGAGGGAAGCCCAAAAACAGTTTGAGGAGGATATAATAAATAGAAGTAGTGATCAACCAAAGCTGTTTTACAGCTATATCAGAAGCAAAACCAAAGTAAAAGATATAATACAATCAATTATGGACGAGGGAATCACTTACGCACAAGAGAAAGATATTTGTGAAGCACTAAATAAGAATTTCCAATTAGTTTTTACAGAAGAAAAAAAATTTGAGAGGGACTATGTGGAACATGCATGTCCACACATACTACCAGATATACAAATAGCAGAAAAAGTAATACAGGAGGAGTTAAGTAGATTAGACAGAGGAAAAGCAAGTGGTCCTGATGAAATTTCATGTTGGGTACTACGAGAATGTGCAAAGGAGTTAAATAAACCATTATTTTTAATTTTCAAGACATCCTTGAGTCAAGGTAAACTACCTGATATTTGGAAAAAAAAAAATATTGTCCCCTTATTCAAGAAAGGAAATAGACAAAATCCACTCAACTACCGACCAGTATCACTGACCAGTGTTGTAAGCAAGGTATTAGAAAAGCTTATAAGAAAAGCTTCGGTAAATCGTCTAAAAGACCACAGCATGATAACAGAAAGACAGTTTGGTTTCAGAAAAGGAAAATCATGTGTTTCTAATCTGTTGAGCTACTATGACAGAGTAACAAACACAATAAAGGAAAGGGAAGGATGGGTGGACAGTATCTATTTAGATTTCAAGAAAGTTTTTGACACAGTACCACACCAAAGACTTTTATGGAAACTGTACCATCAAGGAGGAATTCGAGGCAAACTGTTTTGTTGGATGCAAGACTTTCTCATAAAATGAGAAATGAGAACAGTACTAAGAGGAAACTACTCATCATGGAAAGAAGTGACTAGTGGAGTACCACAGGGTTCAGTGCTGGCACCAATCATGTTTTTAGTGTATATAAATGATATAAACAGTAACACTGGAAATGAGAGCTATCTGAATATGTCTGCAGATGATGCAAAAATACAAAGGAGAATTACTAACACAGACTCTTGTAAAGAGCTACAAGAAGAATTAAACTTCATGAATGGAGTAATAAATGGCAAATGGAATTCAATGTGGACAAGTGTCATGTAATCAAGTTTGGTAAAAGTGGAAAAAGACCTGATTGGGATTATAAGTTAGGAAATAAAACCCTATACACATCAGAAAGAGAGAAAGACCTAGGTGTGATTATCAATAACAGACTATCTCCAGCTGACCACATCAGCGAGAAGGTACGGAACATGTATACACTGCTTGCAAATATGAGAATAGCATTCACATACATAAATGAAGACATGCTAAGAAGGATAATAACATCATTCATTAGACCAACCCTGGAATATGCATCAGTAGTCTGGAGTCCTCATCTCAAGAAGCACATAGACAAGATTGAAAAAGTTCAAAGGGCCGCTACAAGATGGATACCAAGCTTAAGGGACCTAAGCTACGAAGAAAGACTAAATAAACTGAATCTACCAACACTACAGGAAAGAAGGAAAAGAGGTGACATGATAATGCTATATAAGTGCATATCAGGGAAGGAGAAAATAGACATAAATGATTACTTAACATATGGAGAAGCATCAGCAAGAGGACACTGCAAAAAAACTGCATAAGAAGAGAGGTGATAAAGACATAAGGAAATTCAGTTTCCCAAACAGAGCAATTGATCAATGGAATGCACTACCGAATGAAATAGTGTGTGCCAAAACAATTCACAAATTTAAGGATATGTACGATAAATATGGTTTAAGACACGGGACAGTACGAGCTTGACTCATTCCTATAAAGATACAATTAGGTAAGAACACACACACACACACACACACACACACACACACACACACACACACACACACACACACACACACACACAGGCAGAGAGGCAGTACGTCCGTCACCTCACTGTGCTAGTTACCCTTGGCCACAGATGGCCACACCTAAATACAGTGGTATCTTTATATGATTCAAACCCTGTACTAAGTTAAAATAAGTGATGTTCTAATAAAGCAGAGCAAGTATTAGCAAAAGTGTCGTCCAAATAATAGAATACAACCAATTAGTGCAAGGATCCGCTGATACAATGCATTATCAGCTGGGTGTCGTCTGACACCAGGCAGGTAGCTGGCAGGTGCAAACTTGTAGGTAGAAATTATCCTCCTAAGTGAGAATTACAAGATGAGCACCATCTTTAGTAAAGTGAATATGGAAGGAGGTAGCCCTAGATAGGTGAAGTGGGGTATCAGAAACCCCAGTCCCCGAAATTTGATTTTTAAAAATATGAGCATAAGGTCTACAGATCTGTCCGTCTCATTACCTTCCTGCCTAGTGATGCTCTTCATGGGGATGATGGGGTCATAGCTGTACCTGGCTCTGATTTTGCTCTATAGAGCCATTGGGGTATGTTAGACCCCCAGATTACCAATAATGTAACTTAGTTGAGCCCTCTTGTGATTTTTTTTTATTTCAATTTGCTGTCTTTCTCCTTTTGTATACAGAAGGTCCCAACATCGGTCTACTGCAGGCCACCCAAGGAATCGTGATATTACTTTTCAGTTTTGCGAGATTTGATTTTAAAATTTGCATACCTAAAATTTAATCAATTTTGTATAAACTTTAAAAAAAAATATATTTTTTCAATTAAACTTTATTTCGTTCTGGCCCTATTTAAAGATAAGGGGTTGAATTATTTGTGTATTGAAGCATTTTGAAATATCTCAAACGGATTTTTTTTTTTTCAGACCCCACGTTACCTAATATGTAACATTTTGAAGATTTCCTATCTAGGCGAAAAGGATAAAGGTTGAAAACTAAATTATGACTTCTACCCAAAACTGGTGGAAATCTATCTATCTATCTATTGCCAGAAGCCTCAATCCCGTTCGGGATGGCCACAAACAAATCGCCTCCAAGTCGCCCTGTCTCCCGCCATTTCACTGCCCCGCTCCCAACTCACCCCCCCCCCTCATATACCTCTCCACCCCATCCCTCCATCTCATCCTCGGCCTCACCCTCCATCTTTCCCCCTCCACCTCACTCACATACACTCTCTTTGTCAGTCTTTCACCCTCCATCCTCTCCAACTGGCCAAACCACCTCAGTGTATTCCTCCTAAAGCTTCCTATCACATCCACATCCACACCACAACGCTCCTTTATATTCTCATTTGTCAGCCTGTCTCTCCATGTGACTCCACAGGCTCCTCTTAAAAAACTCATTTCCACTGCTTTCATTCTTGACTTGTGTCCTTCCAGCAATGTCCAAGCTTCACTTCCATACGTTAGAGTTGGTATCATAATACTGTCATGTAGTAACTTTTTCACTTCCATGCTCACTTCCCTGTTTCTTATCACTGCTTTCAAGGAACCAGCAACCTTTCTTCCCTGCTGTACCCTTTCAAGCACTTCACCCTCCAAACCTCCATCCTTACTCATCACACTACCCAAGTACTTAAACGTACTCACATTTTCCAATTCCTCACCATCCAGCCTCGCTGTACATTCACTGACTTCACCTCTCTCAAAGACCATCACGTTATTCTTCCCTCCATTCACCTTTAGATTCCGCGTCTTACACACTCTCCCAAACTCATCCACCAAGCCTTGCAGCTCCCCTTCTTCTTCACTCAACAACACAGTATCATCTGCAAACAACAGTACAGGGAGTTTCCAAACACTGCCCTGTCTCACCAGGGCCACTCCAACATCCACTACCCTACCTTGTACCTCTTTTATTACCCCATCCATGTACAGATTGAACAACCATGGAGACATGACACATCCCTGTTTCAACCCAAACATCAAAGAGAAAAATTCACTCAGTTCACCATCCACACGCACTGCAGCCTTAGCACCATCATACATACTCTTCACAGCATTCAACAACTTCCCATCTACTCCATATATTCTTAATACTTTCCACAATCCTTGTCTATCCACCCTGTCATATGCTTTCTCCAAATCCATGAAATCAGCATACAACTTCTTTCCTTTCTCTAGAAACTTTTCCACTAAAGATCTAAGAATGAATATCTGATCTACACAACCTCTTCCCTTCCTAAAGCCTCCCTGTTCTTCTCCAACTAATTCCTCTGTTCTTTCTCTAACTTTGTCAATAAGTATCCTATCGTACACTTTTCCAATTATACTAAGAATACAGATGCCCCTATGATTACCACACACTTGTTTTTCCCCTTTTCCTTTGTACAAGGGAATAATTATACCTGACTTCCAATTCTCCAGGACTCTACCTTCCTCCCAGGCCAATCTGCACATTTTCCACATCCATTCTACTACTATGTCTCCCCCATACTTCAGCATTTCACCACACACTCCATCAATTGCTTGGGCTTTCCCCAATTTAACTTTCTTCATTGCTTCCTCAACTTCTATCCTACTGGTGGAAATGGAAACATATATTAGCAGAGAAAGTGAGTAAACTGGAGAAAACTTTTCAAAGTGAAACAGATGAAATTAAGAAGCAAATACGCATGCAGAAGGGAGAAAAGGAAAAACTAGTAAAGGAATTAAACAAAGAAGACACAACAACAAAAGTGAGCTGTCAGTTGAGGTAGTTTCACTAAGAAGGAAGATTAGTGAAATGGCAAGTACAGTTGTCAACCATGAGAGTATTACAGAGGAGTTCAGAAATGATACAGACAATTAGGCAAGCAAGCAGTCTGATAGACCAAAACAGTGATACTGAAAAGAATATAATCCAGGTGAACGAAGTGACGAGAAGTTGCAAAGATGAGACAGAAACTACATATGATGAAATGGTGAAAGTATGGAAAGTCGAAGGAAAAAACATTAGAAAGGAAGTGAACGACATCCTTAAAAACAACCCAAAACTGGTCAAAGATTCAGCAGATATCAACAAATCTATTGTAATCACTGGTACTATTGAAGAAATAAGAAACAAAATTTCAAGAGGCAAAAAAGAGATGGCAAATATAAGGAACATATTGAAGGATATATCAGAGGAAATCTGTGATAAAGACATGGAGGAACACAAAAGGCTAGGGAAATATGTGAGAAATAAGTCAAGGCCCCTGAATGTAATCTTCCAGAGGGTGAACGCTGGGGGAAATACAATGCAAACGAACTCATGGAAAAAGAGATTTTAAAAAGGATGAATAAAAAATGCCTAGCTAAAGAGGAATGAGAATACCAAAGGAGAAGAAGGAGGAAGCAAAAACAATGAACGAGGAAAGATCAGAAGAAGCGAGGAGTAATTTTTTTTACAAAGTAATTGGATTGCAGGTATGAAAGTGGTACATAACCAACAGGGAATACAAAGAAGGAAACTAGTAGACTCAAGCTATGGCAAGTATGTAAACAAGATGATTAACTCCTCAGCTCCCAGAGTTCCTTTGAAAGGAATTTTGCTGGAAGGGTGCTAGGCATCCCTTACTCCGCCTGTCGGCTCATAGTCGCGAAGCTCATAGGTCCCTACCCTGGGGTTCCCTTCTTTATTAAATTTTGAAAATGCCCAGTTCCGTCCTATACTGAGGACACTGGGTGCAAATGGGTTAAAGAGACTGACAGATTTGTCAATGTTTAACCCCTTGGCTCCCAGAGTTCCTGTGAGAGGGATTTTGCTGGAAGGGTGCTAAACGTACCGCCCTCCGCCTGTCAGCTCATAGTCATGAAGCTCATAGGTCCCTACCCCGGGGTTCCCTTCTCAAATAAATATTTAAAATACCCACTGGGTGCAAATGGATTAAGCTGATATACTCAAATGTAGATGGAGTGGTGTACAAATTATTAGAGATGAAAGATTATATCAAAGAAAAGTACCCACATATTATTTGCCTAACTGAAACAAAATTAACCTCAAAGATATCAAACAATACCCTAAACTTAGAGGAATACAATATATGGAGAAGAGACAGAAATTTAAGAAAAGGAGGAGGAATCATACTCATAAAAAGAAAAATCTTATAGTCAAAGAAGTAGAACTAGATATACCCTCACAAGCAGAACTGATTTGCAGTAGAGATTAACACATCTAAATGGAAAGTAACTTTGGCAGATTTACACATGCCACCCAGAACAAACACTTGGGAAAGAGGAGAATATGAAGACCTGGCAAAAAGTACAATTTAGAGTTTAAGAGCATTACTACGTAGACTATCTATCTATCTACCTATCTATCTATCTATCTATCTATATACCGAGGCTGCTTCCCCCAAGGAAAGGGAGGTAGCCGAGACAGGACGACACACTCCCCATTTACTCATCCATTCAAACATATTCATTTGCATCTTAGCCCCAAAGGGGAGAACGGACAGATCCTCACCGCACCACAACGCACAAGGGTCAACTGCGCAATGCAATCAGTGACATCCGCAGCAGGGCCCGAAAGCAGAGCTGGTTTACCCCTGCCACATCATAACAGACCCATCCCCTTACCCGCACCTGACCTGACTAGTTGATCAGATCAAATGCGGGAGAATATCCCGTCAGGGCTGCATCATCCCTTATTTCATTCACAATTTCTCTCCATTTTTTTCTGTCACGCACAGCCACTTTTCCTTGCTCACCAGACATCCCTCTCACATCCAGTGCTCTCTTCACACTGTCCATCCATCTTATTCGTGGTCTTCCTCTCAGCCTGACACCTCTCACATCAGATCTATTATCTTTTTCACCAATCGCTCATTATCCATTCTCTCCATATGCCCAAACCATTGCAACACCCTCTGCTCAACTCTACCAGCCATCTCCCAAACAACTCCAGTTCTCCTTCGCACTTCATCATGTCGTACTCGATCCATATGCGTCACTCCACACATACTCCTCAGACACCTCATCTCCATTACATTCAAACTTTTCCTCATTGCTACACCCATATTCCATGTTTCAGCCCCATATAACGCAGTCGGTACCACAACACTCATTCAGCCTTCTCTTTACATCCATTCTAAGCGAACGACATCTAAACACTATTTTTTCATTCCTCCCAGCACCTTTCTTACTTCATTTATTCTAAACTTCACTTCTGCATCTATTCTTCCATCCACAGCAACATGTGACCCTAGATATTTAAAACATTCTGCCTCCTCAAGCAACTCGCCATTCAAAACTATATTCATCCCCCTACCATCTACCAACCTCGTACACTTCATCACTCTACTCTTATTCTCATTTACTTTCAATTTCCTCCTTTCACACACCCTTCCAAACTCCTCTACCAACTATCTCAATCTCTCCCCTGAATCAGCCGTCAGTGCATTATCATCTGCAAACAGCAGCTGCTTCAGATTCCACTCTCCACCATCAACATTCACAAGACTCAGACCTCCACCTAAAACTCTTGCATTCACCTCCCTTACAACACCATCCATGTCAATATTAAACAACCAAGGCAACATCACACATCCCTGTCGCAGCCCCACTCTCGCGGGAAACCAATCACTCACAGCATTTCCCACTCTTACACACGCTCTACTATTTACATAAAAACTTTTCACCCCTTTTAGTAACCTACCATCAAGTCCATACAATCTTAAAACAGTCCACAAAGCCTCCCTATCAATTCTATCATACGCTTTTTCTAAATCCATAAATGCCCAAAACACATCCTTGCCTTTCGCTAAATATTTTTCACACACTTGTCTCACAGCAAACACCTGATCCACGCATCCCCTCCCTTTCCTAAAGCCACATTGCTCATCACCAATCACTCCCTCTGTACCCTCTCTAACTCTCATAATTAACACTCTACCATAAACCTTACCTACAACACTAAACAGACTTATACCCCTAAAGCTAGTACATTCATATTTATCACCCCTGCCTTTATACAGTGGGACCACACAAGCACTTGCCCAGTCAATTGGCACAATACCTTTCACAAAGCACACATTCAACAATCTTACTAACCAGTCAACAATAGTCACTCCACCACCCTTCAGGCATTCCACAGCATACCCATCCATACCTGCAGCTTTCCCTGTTTTCATCTCCTTAACTGCCTTCTCCAATTCCTCCTTCGTGATCAAAGAATCATTCAACTCTCCCAACACATTTATTCCTTGCACCCTTCCATCCACCACAATCTCAGCCACCCTTTCCTCCTCTACATTTAACAATCTTTCAAAATACTCTGCCCATCTCTTCCTTACTGCATCCATCTCAATTAACATCCTTCCATCCTCTGCTTTTACTCGTTCTTCCTTCCCAGACTCTCCCTTTCGCACCCTTTTCACATCCTTCCAAAACATTTTCTTAATCTGTTGAAAATTCTGTCAGCCACCTACCCCACCTCTCATCTGCTGCCACTTTAGCATCACGCACAGCCCTTTTCGCCCTATCCCTCTTTTCCTTATACCTTTCATATGACATCTCATCCTTCCTCTGCAGCCACACTTCATATGCGTCTCTTCTTAGCCACAGCCATACTTACTTCCTTGCATCACCATTCACTTCCTTTTCTTACACCACCACCCACACATCTCACACCACACACCTCTTCTGCATGCCCCACCACAGCACTTTTAAACAACTGCCATTCCTCCTCCACACTGCCATTTTCCTGATCTTTCACTGTATTCCACTCATTTTTCAATTTCTCCTGATACTCTATCTTTTTCTCTCTTTTATCCAACTCACTCACTTTCAAAACTTCCCTGCCACACCTAACCCTCCTAGCTCTCACCCATCTCTTACCTACTCTTAACTTTCCCTCCACCAGGTAGTGGTCAGACATACCTCCACCCTCCCCTCTCAGAACTCTCACATCCAACAATCTTCCTATTACATTCCTAGACACAACCACATAGTCCATCAAAGCTCTATCAACAACCCTTCCACCCTCCTGTCTCACCCATGTATACTTATAAATATCTTTCTTCTCAAACAGCGTATTTCCAATCACCATCTCTCGCTCAACAACATAGACTGGAAGAGGAATCTATCTATCTATCTATCTATTGCCAGACGCCTCAATCCCGTTTGGAGTGGCCACAAACAAATCGCCTCCAAGTCGCTCTGTCTCCCGCCATTTCACTGCACTGCTCCCAACTCACACCCCCTTCTCTCATATACCTCTCCACCCCATCCCTCCATCTCATCCTCAGCCTCCCCCTCCCTCTTCCCCCCTCCACCTCACTCACATACACTCTCTTCGTCAGTCTTTCACCCTCCATCCTCTCCACATGGCCAAACCACCTCAGTGTGTTCCTCATAACGCTTCCTATCATATCCACATCCACACCACAACGCTCCTTTATATCCTCATTCGTCAGCCTGTCTCTCCACGTGACTCCACAGGCTCCTCTTAAATAACTCATTTCCACCGCTCTCACTCTTGATTTGTGTCCTTCCAACAATGTCCAAGCTTCACTTCCGTATGTTAGAGTTGGTATCACAATACTGTCATGTAGTAACTTTTTCACTTCCATGCTCACTTCCCTGTTTCATATCACTGCTTTCAAAGAACCAGCAACCTTTCTTCCCTGCTGTACCCTTTCACGCACTTCACCCTCCAAACCTCCATCCTTACTCATCACACTACCCAAGTACTTAAACGTACTCACATTTTCCAATTCCTCACCATCCAACTTCACTGTACATTCACTAACTTCACCTCTCTCAAAGACCATCACTTTACTCTTCCCTACATTCACTTTTAGATTCCGTTTCTTATACACTTTCTCAAACTCATCCACCAAGCCTTGCAGCTCCCCTTCGTCTTCACTCAACAACACAGTATCATCTGCAAACAACAGTACAGGGAGTTTCCAAACACTATCCTCTCTCACCAGGGCCACTCCAACATCCACTACCCTACCTTGTACCTCTTTTATTACCCCATCCATGTACAGATTGAACAACCATGGAGACATGACACATCCCTGTTTCAAACCAACTTTCAAAGAGAAAAATTCACTTAGTTCACCATCCACACGCACTGCAGCCTTTGCACCATCGTACATACTCTTCACAGCATTCAACAACTTCCCATCTACTCGATATATTCTTAACACTTTCCACAATCCTTGTCTATCCACCCTGTCATATGCTTTCTCAAAATCCATGAAAGCCGCATACAACTTCTTTCCCTTCTCTAGAAACTTTTCCACTAAAGATCTAAGAACGAATATCTGATCTACACAACCTCTTCCCTTCCTAAAGCCTCCCTGTTCTTCTCCAACTAATTTCTCTGTTCTTTCTCTAACTCTATCTATAAGTATCCTACCATACACTTTTCCTATTATACTAAGAAGACAAATGCCCCTATGATTACCACACACTTCTTTTTCCCCTTTTCCTTTGTACAAGGGAATAATTATACCTGACTTCCAATCCTCCGGGACTCTACCTTCCTCCCAGGCCAATCTGCACATCTTCCACATCCATTCTACTACTATCTCTCCCCCATGCTTCAGTATTTCACCACACACTCCATCAATTCCTGGGGCTTTCCCCGATTTAACTTTCTTTATTGCTTCCACAACTTCTATCCTACTGATTTCTTCCTGTCTTCTCACCTCCCTCCTTCTCCCAGCCATTCCCCAGCCACTTATACTCGCATTACTTCCATCCTCTACGTTCAACAATTCCTTAAAGTGTTCAACAATTCCTTAAAGTGTCCAGGAATCTAAAAGAATTATATAAACTGGAGGATTTCAATACAAATATTAATTGGAATAGGCTACTCTAGATATAAGAAGCCATGAAAGCTGTTGGGATCAAAAGCTTCTTGATCTTGTGCAGAAGTTTTTCCTAATACAGCATGTAAAGGAAAACTCCAGAAAAAGAGGACTTCATGATCCATCAGTACTAGATCTTATATTTACTGGGCAAGAAAATGATTTTGGCAGTATAATGCATGAACCTCCATTTGGTAAAAGCGACCATGCAGTATTTAATTGCAACTTCAGGATTACATGTGACATAGTTAACACTAATGAGAGTTACAAAGAGTCTAAACAACAAAAAAAAGGCAACTACCATGACCTGAAGAAGTACTTCTTAGAAACAGAGTGGGAAAAGGAGCTTCGTGGACAAGATTTAAATGTTATATATTGAAATCCTGTGATTTTTATGAAATGGGAGTCCAAAATTACATCCCTCAGCACAAAGAAACAGAAATGAAAACAAAGAAACGGATTAAAATTGAATGTAAAGAATCGAAAAAGAGATTTGCTGTGGAACAGATACAGAAGACACAATAGTTGGAAGGCATAAAACAACTATAAACAGGCAAGAAATGGTTATATAGTACAAGGATAAGGAGAGAAGCTCAAAGGCAGTTTTGAGGAAGATGTTATAAATAAAAGTAGTGATCAACCTAAGCTACTTTACAGCTACATCCGAAGCAAAACCAAAGTTAAAGATAAAATACAGTCCATTACAGACGATGAGATCATCTATACACAAGAGAAAGATATTTGTGAAGCACTAAATAAAAATTTCCCAAAAAATTTTACTGAAGAAAATAATTTTGAAAGAGATGATAGGGAACATGCATGCCCACACATTTTACCAAATATACAAATATCAGAAAATGAAATACAGGACGAGTTAAGTAAATTAAACAAAGGAAAAGCATATGATCCTGACGAAATTTCAGGTTGGGTGCTAGATGAATGCGCAGAAGAGTTAAGCAGACCATTATAATTACTGTAATATTCAAGGAATCCTTAGGTCAAGGTAAACTACCTGATATTTGGAAGAAAGCAAACATTGTTCCTCTATTCAAGATAGGGAATAGACAGAATCCACTCAGCTACCAACCAGTATCACTGAACAGTGTTGTAAGTAAGATACTAGAAAAGCTGATAAGAAAAGCTTGGGTAAACCATCTAGAAGAATACAGTATGATAACAGAAAAGGAGTTAGGTTTTAGAAAGGGAAACTCATGTGTGACTAATCTATTAAGCTACCATGATGGAGTTACAGAAGCATTACACGAAAGAGAAGGATGGGTGGACGGTATCAATTTAGATTTCAAGAAAGCATTTGACAGAGTACCGCACCAAAGACTTTAACGGAAACTGTACCATCAAGGAGGTATCCAAGGCAACCTGTACTGTTGGATGCAGAATTTTCTCAGAAAAAGGGAAATGAGAACAGTACTAAGGGGAAATAACTCATTATGGTGGGAAGTGACCAGTGAAGTTCCACAGGGGTCAGTGCTGGCACCAATTATGTTTTTGGTATATATAAATGACATAGACAATAACAATGGAAATGGAGGCTATCTAAATATGTTTGCTGATGATGGAAAAATACAAAGGAAAATTACTAACACAGATTCCTGCAGAAAGCTACAAGAAGAAAAAAAATAAACTTCATGAATGGAGCAATAAATGGCAAATGGAATTTAATGTGGACAAATGTCATGTAATTAAGTTTGGTACAACTGATAAAAGACCAGACTGGGATTATAAGTTTGGAAGTTCAAACCTACACATATCGGAAAGGGAGAAGGACATAGGGATGATTATCAATAACAGACTATCTCTGGCTGACCGCATCAGTGAAAAGGTATGTAACCTGTATACACTGCTTGCTATTATGAGAATAGCATTCACATATATATAAATGAAGACATGCTAAGAAAGATAATAACACCATTCATCAGATCAACCCTGGAGTATGCCTCAGTAGTCTGGAATCCTCATCTCAAAAAATACATAGATTGAAAAGGTACAAAGGGTGGCTACAATATGGATACCCAAACCAAACTTTAGGAATCTAAGCTACGAAGAAAGACTAGGAAAATTGAATCTACCCACACTACAGGAGAGAAGGAAAAGAGGACACATGATTATGCTGTATAAATGCACCTCAGGGAAAGAGGAAATAGACATAAATGAATATATAACCTATGGGGAAGCATCAGCAAGAGGACACTGCAAAAAACTACATAAGAAGAGAGATCATAAAGACGTAAGGAAATTCAGTTTCCCAAACATGGCAATATTATTGATCAATAGAATGCATTACAGAATGAAATAGTGTGCCAAAACTATTCATAAGTTTAAGGATGTGTATGAAAAAAAATAGTTTAATAAACGGGACAGTACGAGCTTGACTCATTCCTGTGAAGATACAATTAGGTAAGAACAGCTAGGTAAGGTAGTAACACACACACACACACACACACCTCATGTTGATCAATATCACTGTATCTTGCACTCTCAAAGCCCTCCACCGATAGTACTTCACCGTAAGATTGTACATTTTTTGTTTTTGCACCATGTGAATCTAGTATCTAATTTTCCCGATCTTAACACTTAAACCGCGGGCTTGTTTTGCTTTGACTTCCGGCTCCCGGGAGCATATTCGCGCTCCGACAAACTCTCTAAAAATATTGCCAAAAATCAGTTATTAGTCCTAGAATATTAAGATCACATATGCTTATGGCACAAACCTTCAGCTTTCTTCTGGGGTGTTTGTTGAGCCTTCGTCGAGTACCATAGGACTTGTGGAGACCTCTGAAGTTGGGTAACGAAGTCTCCACTTTACACTTCCCGACAACTCGTAATATGATTACTACAGCCTGATATTATCACTAGAAACATTATCCTATGATTCTCAAATAGTTTGGAATCCATACTCCAAAAAAAAAAAACACTGAAAGCAATGAAAATTACGAGGGCGTATGATCATCCCACTTCCGATCGTTCACCGCCGGTGTTGTCATTTATTATTCATAAAAACAATCACAGTTTATATTTTTATTACTATATAACACTTATATATAACTACAGTCTTTATCCATAAGTTTCCTTCAGTAATAGTAGTTTATTGTCACTGTAGGGATTCAATTTCTTTCAGTAAAATACGTAGCATTCACTTTCTCGTCCTGTATATTAGCATTGAGAGTGAATGTCATTTTCACCTTCACTCTCATAACTCATAGTATTCATACATGCTAGAGTGAAACTTTCACTTTCATTACTCCTAGTATATATACTCGTATTCTTATAATACTAATTTACATTTCTATTTACATTCTCTATTTTATTTACATTATTTACATTTCTATTTTATTTACACTGTGTTATGCACTGTCACTAGAAGTAACTTATAAAACTATTTTCCACTGTTCACTTATATTTACATTCATTGCTTTCACTTGCTGTTTACACATTATTTACACATTATTTACAATTCCACTTGCACTGTTTTACTCAACAGAAAGATCGTAGTCACTCTCTTTCAATTGTCAGGCCTTTACCTCTTTCCACACGAGGTTTAGTAGGGGGTAAAGGTCACAGGGCCCTTTGCATGGGGCTAAAAAGTGGCGGAAGTTAGCAGGAGCGAATCCAACATACTTTCGCCTTGAAGGACGACAGTGAACTGATAGTGGTGGCCTCCTGCCGCCTGGCTAGGGTGAGTGCAATACTGCCAACTTCAGCCTTGTGAGACCTGCCAATATATAGCAATGAAATGATTGGCAGGAAACCAAGACAATACATAATAAATTAGGTAGTTCCAGGTGAATGTAAATATCACTTAGGCTTCTCCCTTCCTTTCTTATATATATTTTTATTACGAAAATAGATTATACGGCATATTTCAAGGGGAAATAAACAGCGAAAATTAGCGAACGAGTGCACGTGAGGTGTTGTCAGGTGATATTTAGCCAATTCTAGGTGTATAGCACTCTCACTTACCTTATTTCTTTCTTGTATATATTATTTGGTATAAGAATAGGGCATAGGGCTTATTTCAATGGATGAAATCAGTGAAAAATTCCAGGGAAGATTTATTTAGCGTAGCACGGCCGGGCAGGCTAGAGGATAGGGTAATGGAGGGGAGGTAGGGAGGGGAGTCAAGAACAGGGAGAAATGGCTAAATTGTCAACAATGGATGGGAATACAGATGAGATTAGGAGTGCTGACTAGTGTTGGACATTGGCAGTACTGATAAATGATACAAGCCACCACTTGAAAGCCCGGGCAAATTCAAAATAACACAGAATCACAAAAGTGATGCCCCGTGGTATGATCCCTTGCTCCCAAGCGTCACGAAAGTGACACCCCGCAGTTAAGGGGTTAATGTTTCCAATTTACCATTCGTAATAACATCGTCTGTAATCACCAATCTACTTTACGATGATGATACTATGGGATCTACATATGCGTGCGAGGTGACAACAGTGTTTGGAGGGGACTTTATAGTTTTTCAAAAAGATTAAAATTTTGGCCAATGATTTCTTCATAAAAATAACATGTAAAACTATCATTGACAAGAACTCATAGGTGTCAGCTCCCACCCACCAATTTCCCCCAAGGACAGGTTCTCACACTGCATAGTTTTCCCCACGGACTTATTATCCCTATATACCTATGTTCACGTGTGAATATTTTCTGCTTGAAACTAGTTTTCCCCATTCACCTACTTGTCCCATGCGTCAGTTTTTCTCATGGATATATTTTCCCCATTGGCTTATTTTCATCACGGGCCTATTTTCTCCATGCACCAGTCATCGTCGATGGAACTATTTTCTTTGATTGACCACTTTTCCCCTGAAAGGGTCTTTTTCCCATGAACCTGGTTTCCTTTGTGGATCTATTATCCCACTGACCTATTTAACTCATGGAGCTGTTTTCCTTTATGGATCAATGTTTTCCCATTGTGGCAACACCAAACCACAAAAGGACTGTCACGAATTCACAACATGTATTATTATGGGAACTCACAACACTGTATTATTATGCATGTCTACGGACATTAATGAAATCCCAGAAAACTTCACTCAGCTCTAACTGCCCACGTCAGCACTCCGACTGGAACAGACTGTCAAAATACAGTACTTGTCACTGTTTCTCGAGTGACTGTCTTTATGCGCAGACATTTGTGTATCACTGAGTGAAATTGGTCTGTATATACTGTTCACCCTAGCCCATAACTGCCGACAAAGGAAGCTCCACCTATTTCACACAAAAGAGTCAGTTGGTGATGAGCAGCCACAAATGACAGACACATTCAACAGCGGTGAAAGATAGCAGTAATCACCAAAGACTACCCCTCGTGTCGTAGCAGCTAGATTACCCAGACTTTTTGCAGCTCTGTGACCCCATATCTCTCCACCGAGTTGGTGATGGCCAGTTGAGAGAGACGGATGTAGCGATTGGGCATTGCAGGATAGCAGTTGTCACCGAAGACTACCCCTCATGTATTGGCATGTCTTAGTGGCTAGACAACTCAGTCTTCATGCAGCTCTGCGACTCCACATCTCTTCATTAACCAGTATTTTCTTTCTGTTTTCTAGATTTAAGAGTGTTAGTTAGCTTGATTGTGTGAGTGGGTTTACTTGCTTAAGATTCTTTGTAACATAAGCATTCATTTTGATGTACTCAATAAATTTACAGCTTTTGTTTTGAGCTTGATTGAATGTAAAATCATGTTTTACTTTCCCCAACTGTTTTTACACTTGCTCCCAGCTTGCACTAACTTTTCTTGACCATAATCACCACTGGTAGTTAAGCCAGTTCCTTCATACTAATTCACAATAAAACCGTTTGCACAAGCTAGGAGAAGAGAAAGCAAGAGCCTGGTTTTTTATTTCTAACTTCCAGGGTAAATTTTTAATATTCAGGGAGCAGTGTTCTTTCTCTAGAGGCCAAGAATCCAGGACGTTAATTTGTAAGTCAAAACTTATATACATATGCCCTTTGACATGTGGCGGCTTCCCTTCCCCCCCCCCAAGGCGAGTGGCAACCTTGCCAGGAAATTAACTCCTAGCTTTAAAGGTAAGTTATTAATGAAATAGTGACAAACTAACTCACTCCATTCTACTTTTTACAGTAGCTAAAATCATTAAAATTAATAGGCACTAGCTTACTGGTGGTTACTGTGTAGCAGGTTATTATTCTCTAATTGTGAGAGTTTTTTTGCTAGCTAGTTTCTGGATTTTTTCTTGCTTACTAGTTTAACTAGATTAAAATGGTCACTAACAGTCTCTCCCTATAGTCTAAATTTTGAATTAATAGCATTAGACTACAAAACAGCACGGCACAGTTCACATGTTGATTTTTTTTTCTTTCAGCTGAGGTCTCCTGATATTCTTTTCAATATTCTTCTTCAGTTATTCCATTTCAGTCTGAGTTCGCACCATGGCTTCTGACACGATTATACGGAAAGCCAAGGACATGGGGCTTACTGATCCACAAGAAATAAAACAATATGCCCTTCAGCATGAGAATAATCCCTGTGAAAAGTGTAAAATTCAGCACGAACACGAGCATGAACACTAGCATGAACAGTGCAAGAAACATGAGAAAAACCGAGAGAAATGTGAGACAGAGCATGAGCATGAATGTGCAGAGTGTCAGGCATGTGAGAAGCATGAGCTTAAAGTACTGAAACACAAGCTAGGCTGTCGGACTTTGACAGCATAGGGCCCCGGTGACCCTAGCTCCATGCACATTTCTCCAGCACCCGTCCTGGCAATACCACACATCAAGCTCCCTTTGTACAAGGAAGATGAACAAATCAAATCATTCATAGCCTGTGTCGAGAACATGGCTCAGCTGTACCAGCTGAATGAGTCAGCCAAATGACTCCATATCCTTAGCCTGAGGGTCCCACCCTCGATAGTTTGCACAGGATTCGTAGTGACAATCTCTTTTATGAGATAATGAAAGCTGAGCTCATCAAGGCATTGGGCTCACTGTTAATGACACCAGGAGTCAGTTCCTGAGGACGTATCTTAAAGAATAGGAGACTGCCATCCAGTACCTTGATCGCTTTACCTTGTACCTAAATGAGTGGATGGAGAAGGACGAAACTCTCAACACCTGAGAGAGGGTAATTGACCTTATGCTGCATACCCAATTAGAAAAGTCGTGGCCTACTGAGCTCATTCCTCAGTTAAAAATCTGTCATATAAAGGTTGCCAACCAAATGGTGGGGAAGGCTGATGTATTCTTCACGGCATACAGGTACCAGACTCGTAAACAACGACAGCCCTGGAACATGAAAAATCCTGCCAAGACTGGGAAGCCACCTCAGAGCAAATCCCAGCATCGAGGCCATTCCCAGAATAATGGCCAAGGTCCAAATAAACCACAGAGAAAGGACCAAGGGCAGAATGTTCAGCAACCTGACTGGAGGAAATACAGTAAGAACCCTAACCAGCAGCAGTACCAGCCACACCATCAAGAGTCGAGACAGTTGCTTTCAACACCAGCTCCAGTGTTGTGGAGGCAGGAGGCAAATGCTGCCTTCATTCCTCAACAGTTGTACTGTGGCCCCATCCCTAACAGCACAGGTCCTCCCTCACAAATAACTAGTCCCTCTCAGACGGTGAGCCCCTCCTCCACAGATGGTCATTGCTCCAACTCTTCAGATGGTGAGTGAGACCTCACAGGTATCTAGTCCTCAGGGCACCACATTTGCTGCTTCGTTTGCCTTGTAGCCCTATCAATGGCTAGCCACTACTTCCTCTGATCCTTCCACAGGTAACAGTGCCTTCCTTGTTCAGCCATGATTTGTGGGATGTGTTTCCGTCAATGTAATGAGAGACAATGGTTCCACAGGTTGCTACATCATGCAGAATCTAGTTCAGCCCAAGGAGTACAGAGGTAGACAGATCCAAGTTCGACTTATTGATGGATCAGTGAGACTTTTTCCTGAGGCACGTATTTAGGTAGCATCTCCATTTTATACTGACTTGACAGTTGCAGTTGTCATGCCAGAACCTTAGTTTGACCTTATTATAAGTAACAAACCAGGTGTTACGAATAATTGCACTGTAGATGTCTATACTCAGACTTCCGCTGCTCCAGCAGTGTTGCAATGGTCAGTGGGATGACATGACAACACTGCAAGATCTAATTTGTAGTCAAGATTTTGTCCATGAACAACAGTGTAACCCAACACTTGCCATAGTGCAGAAGAACCTAGAGGGTAATGTGATTAAACATTCATAAAGAGGTCAAGCTAGGTTCCTTTGTAAACAAGGACGGCTGTATCTTGAGTCACAGACACCCCCGGTAGAGGTTTGACTGCAGTTTGTCATTCCCGCAAAGTATCGATAAGCAGTGTTCGAACTGGGTTATTGTTCAGTGTTGGTAGGTCACATGAGTCAAAGGAAAACCTTTGACCATATCCACACTGACTTTTCCTGATCAGGGACGTGTCCGTCCTTCACCATTGAAACCCATGCCCATAATCTCTGAGCCATTTGAGAGAGAGGGCAGTAGCAATGTGCGTGCAGACCCGATGTCTTGCCTGTTGGCCATTAAGCTGAGTGGGAACCTGTACAGTTAGGCTTTGAAAGACGGTCTTCTGGAACCTGGGTATACAGTATATGTACATACTGGCAACGTGAGTTGAGGATCTTGCAGCATAAGGATCCTCCAGCTTACCAATATTACAGTAGTTGTAAGTGTAGAGTAATAAGGAAATTCAAGCGCATAGGAACAGATACCGCTGGACTCTGCATGGACTAGGAGCATATGCATGGATAGCCCTGATTTAATGGTCACTACTTTCACTTACCACCTGTGACAGGGTGTCGGTTACTGAGGGACCTGTTAGTTAATTGGCACCTGTCAGGATCTTTTTAATGTACTAGGGGTTGATGCTTCAGAGGATGAATCAGGTGAACTGAAGCATGGTCTCACAGTGGGGAGAAGGAGCTGAGACCTGACTGACTGCTGTCTCCCTTGAAAGTGACAGGCAAGGCTCTGGACCTCCACCCCTCATTTCCACACTGTGCCTATGCGTTAACCAGGGAACAGCTTGTTCTCCGGTTCATGGAGATATAAGGTTTAACCAATGAACACTCACTGTAAGTAGTTTGTGAACCCATGAACTAGCACGTTTCCTGGTTAATAATCAACCCGGTAAGAATTTAATGGTGACCTCGCATCCACAAAGCTCTGGCTGGCACCCAATCTTCTCAGCAAGGGTGTACCTTTTGTAGTATGAGTTAACTACTAGGAAAAGTGTAATTGTAGTTAATATGTTTTGTCACATTGACACTATTGATGCTCCACCTTGACTGATTTCAAAGGTACAATGATGGACGTAACAGTTCTGCCATGTGGGTCACCTGATAGTCTCCGCTGCACGCTGCAGCCTCTACTCCTCAACCCTCATCGTCTCCACATTGTCATTAATTCATAGTACGCCATTATAGATGTCAGTACAGTTACACCAGAACTGGCACACCTACACCGAGTATTTCATACACCACGCTATATAACAGTTAATTGTTTTAATGTAAATATAGTGAACTTTCATTCAGACTAACCTGAGTACAGGATTTTTCACCATCGACACGGAGTTTATTCCCTCAAGCTTGCAGTCATTAACATAAATACGAGTTTTTTTTTTATGCTCACTGATGGCAGAGATTTTCCCCTGCAACAGGACAGTACACACACCACAGTGCAAATTGTGTGACTGAGTTACAGTATATATATATATATATATATATATATATATATATATATATATATATATATATATATATATATATAGATTAGCTCCTGTTAATTTTCCAAAGTAAAGTTTCAGTTTGATGGGGTGTAATGTCATGAATTCGTGACATTGAATTATTATGGGAACTCGCGACACTGTATTATTACCTGAGTCGACGAACATTAGTGAAATCCAGGAAAACTTTGCTCAGCTCTTACCGCCTGCATCAGCTCTCCAATCGGAATAGATTTTCAAAATACTTTTCACTGTTTCACGAGTTACTGTCTTTATGCACAGACATTAGTGTACCACTTTGCGAAATTTGTTTATATATACCGTTCATCCCACTCCATAACCACCGACAGAAGAAGCTTCTCATGCTAAGCTCTGCAGTACGTGAGAAAAAAAAAAAAGTCTGTTGGTGATGAGCAGCTACGAGAGATGGACACATTTGAGAGCAGTACATGATAGCAGTAATCACCGAAGACTACCCCTCGTGTCTCGGCGGCTAGATTACCCGGACTTTTTGCGGCTCCGTGACCCCATACCTCTCCACCGGGTTGGTGATGGGTGGCCGAGAGAGATGGATATAGTGATAGGACAGTACAGGATAGCAGTTATCACCGAAGACTACCCCTCGTGTCTTGACATGTCTTAGCGGCTAAATAACCCAGTCTTCATGCGGCTCAGTGACTCCACATCTCTCCATTAAGCAATATTTTCTTTTTGTTTTCTAGATTTAAGAGTGTTAGATAGTTTGACTGCATGAGTGAGTGAATTTACTTGCTTAAGTTTCTTTGAAACTTAAGCATTCATTCTGTTGTAATCAATAAATTTACAGCTTTTCTTTTGAGCTTGATTGAATGTAAAATCGCGTAACTTTTCAAAATTGTTCTTACTCTTGCTTCCAGCTTGCACTAACTTTTCTTGACATTAATCACAACTGGTAGTTAGGTTAGTTCTTTCACATTAATTCACGATAAAACCATTTGCCCAAGCTAGGAGAGGCGAAAGCAAGAGCCTGGTTTAGTATTTCTAAGTTCCAGAGTAAATTTTTAATGTTCAGGGAGCAGGGTTCTTTCTCTAGAGGTCATAATATCCAAGACTTAAATTTTATAAGTCAAAACTTACCGGTATTCAACTTTCCTCTTTGACAGGTAGCATCTTCACATCCTCCCACGACAAGGAACTTTTTTCTCCCACGAACCTATTTGTATTCATTCGACATAATTGTAATCATTAAACATATGGAACTATTTGGCCCAATCCAATCCTATCACGGAACTCTTCACCCCACTGACTTATTTCCACACTACTCTTTCCCCCACCCACCCCGGGTACCCTCCTACCCTCCTACCCTGGACATCCTACCTATGCAGTCACCCAACCCAAGCCATCTCATTCCACGTCTCCCTCTTTCCCACCCACAGATGCATGCACCCACCCACATACATGCCAACTTATCCAATCTGCCTAGCCCACGCACTCACCCACATATCCATCCTTCCTACCCACTTGCCTCTCTCCCTCATCCCACTCACTCACTGCCTCACTCACCCTACCCACCCTCTATCCACTCACCTCTCCTTCCTACCCACTCACCCCCCCCCACCCACTGCCTCGCTCACCCTACCCACCTTCACAGCCACCTCACTCACCCTGCCTGCCCGTCTACTCACAAACCAACAGCCTCATCCTGCTTACCCGTCCACCTACCCATTGACCCACCATATCCATCTACCCACTCACAACATGCACCTACCCACTAACCCTACCCATCCCATTCACCCTTGTCCGACCACCTACCCCAGTCACCTAAACCACCCAATTCCGCTCACCTTCAGGGAACGGGTTGTTAAAGCTGATGCTCAGAGTCGGATGCATTAAAAAAAAAAAAAAAATGAAATGCCAGCCCTAACCCACCTGTCCACCTACCCAATCCACTTTGCTCACCATCCATGCCCCAGCTAAACTACTTACTCGGCCACCAAGCTTTGCAAACATGACTTGCAAGTTTCTAGACACATACACACAAACACACACACACACACACACACACATATTTACTAGGCAAGAAAATGATATTGACAGTTTAATATATCACCCTCCACTCGGCAAAAGCGGCCATGCAGTACTAAATTATAACTTCAGGATAGCATATGACATAGTAAACAGCAATGACAGTTACAAAAAGAGCCTAAACTATAAAAAGGGAAATTATCAAGACCTAAAGAAGTATTTCTTAGAAGTTGATTGGGAAAATGAGCTTAGAGGACAAGAATTAAATGCAGTATATAAAAAATTCTGTGAATTTTATGAAATAAGAGTACAGAAGTACATCCCACAGCACAAAGAAGCAGATAAGAAAATACAGAAATGGTTCAGTACAGAATGTAAAAAATCAAAAGAAAGAAGAGATTTGTTGTGGAATAGATACAGAAGACACAATAGTGAAAGGGCGTATAATAATTACAAACAGGCAAGAAATGATTATACAAGAATAAGGAGGGAAGCCCAAAAACAGTTTGAGAAGGATATAATAAATAAAAGTAGTGATCAACCAAAGCTGTTTTACAGCTATATCAGAAGCAAAACCAAAGTAAAAGATATAATACAATCCATTACGGATGAGGGAATCACTTATACACAAGAGAAAGATATTTGTGAAGCACTAAATAAGAATTTCCAATTAGTTTTTACAGAGGAAAAAAATTTTTGAGAGGGACTATGTGGAACATGCATGTCCACACATACTACCAGATATACAAATAGCAGAAAAAGTAATACAGGAGGAGTTAAGTAGATTAGACAGAGGAAAAGCAAGTGGTCCTGATGAAATTTCATGTTGGGTACTACGAGAATGTGCAAAGGAGTTAAGTAAACCACTATTTTTAATTTTCAAGAAATCCTTGAGTCAAGGAAAACTACCTGATATTTGGAAAAAAACAAATATTGTCCCCTTATTCAAGAATGGAAATAGACAAAATCCACTCAACTACCGACCAGTATCACTGACCAGTGTTGTAAGCAAGGTATTAGAAAAGCTTATAAGAAAAGCTTGGGTAAATCATCTAGAAGAACACAGTATGATAACAGAAAGACAGTTTGGTTTCAGAAAAGGAAAATCATGTGTAACTAATCTGTTGAGCTACTATGACAGAGTAACAAACACAATACAGGAAAGGGAAGGATGGGTGGACAGTATCAATTTAGATTTCAAGAAAGCTATTGACACAGTACCACACCAAAGACTTTTATGGAAACTGTACTATCAAGGAGGAATTCAAGGCAAACTGTTTTGTTGGATGCAAGACTTTCTCATAAAATGAGAAATGAGAACAGTACTAAGAGGAAACTACTCATCATGGAAAGAAGTGACTAGTGGAGTACCACAGGGTTCAGTGCTGGCACCAATCATGTTTTTAGTGTATATAAATGATATAAACAGTAACACTGGAAATGAGAGCTATCTGAATATGTTTGCAGATGATGCAAAAATACAAAGAAGAATTACTAACACAGACTCTTGTAAAAAGCTACAAAAAGAATTAAATAAACTTCATGAATGGAGTAGAACATGGCAAATGGAATTCAATGTGGACAAGTGTCATGTAATCAAGTTTGGTAAAAGTGGAAAAAGACCTGATTGGGATTAAACGTTAGGAAATAAAACCCTATACACATCAGAAAGAGAGAAAGACCTAGGTGTGATTGTCAATAACAGACTATCTCTGGCTGACCACATCAGCGAGAAGGTACGGAACATGTATACACTGCTTGGAAATATGAGAATAGCATTCACATTCATAAATGAAGACATGCTAAGAAGGATAATAACATCATTCATTAGACCAACCCTGCAGTATGCATCAGTAGTCTGGAGCCCTCATCTCAAAAAGCACATAGACAAGATTGAAAAAGTTCAAAGGGTCGCTACAAGATGGATACCAAGCTTAAGGGACCTAAGCTGAGAAGAAAGACTAAATAAACTGAATCTACCAACACTACAGGAGAGAAGGAAAAGAGGTGACATGATAATGCTATATAAGTGCATATCAGGGAAGGAGAAATTAGACATAAATGATTACTTAACATATGGAGAAGCATCAGCAAGAGGACACTGCAAAAAAATGCATAAGAAGAGAGGTGATAAAGATGTAAGGAAATTCAGTTACCCAAACAGAGCAATTGATAAATGGAATGCACTACCGAATGAAATAGTGTGTGCCAAAACAATTCACAAATTTAAGGATATATACGATAAATATGGTTTAAGACACGGGACAGTACGAGCTTGACTCATTCCTGTAAAGATACAATTAGGTACGAACAATTAGGTAAGAATTAGGTAAGAACACACACACACACACACACACACACACACACACACACACACACACACACACTGCACTGCAGATGCTAGGCTGCACAGACAGATAGCAGGGCAGGCATCAGGGCTGGGGCTATGACAAGGTAGGCAGAGATGAAGGTTTGGGACAAATCAGTGATTTTTTTTTTTAACTGTTCCCTCTGCTCCCATAAGATGCGGTCAACTTCGTTCTTGAGGGACTGCAGCATTTCTGTGCTGTGCACATAATAGTTAGGGCATTAATGAGCCGATTGGCGATTTCCAACATCTGGATCAGCTGCTGACAAGTGGACCCCTCAATATACTGTGGGCTTCTATCGCCTGTTGTGTGGCCTTAGGTGCCAGACGCTTCTCCTCAACCTCTTCTATGTGGCAGTCGACTGTCATTTCGAGAGAAGCTTTAATAATCTGAAGGATTTTGTCACAAATGGTGGCAGTGAAACCCTCTCCCAGCACTTGCTGGGCCAACTCTGCTGGCTGGTGCAGTGAATCTATAACGGTGTTGCTGACACAGCAGGGTAAACATGATGTAGCAGCTTTGCTGCCTATGCTAAGCAGCCTCCTTGCTAACGTTGTTCTAGACAGAAACGATCGTTTTATTACATCAATTTTAAATGCCAGTGAGAATTGTTATTTCGTCGTTGGTTGAGGGTTTGCTGCCCGAGGTGCTGGTATGTCAAACACAAGGTCTGTCCAATCCTTAAATGCCATTGCTGCCTACTTTGTCGTCTCTCTTGTAGCTTTGTAGGTATGTGCGTAGTACAACCCCTTGAAAGTCGTGATGAACTCCTGGTTGAGAGGTTGAATAACACTAGCGGTACTAGGTGGAAGGAAAAAAATGAATGGTTGGGTAATGAAAGAGATTTTTCTCTCTGCAGAGCCTCTCGGTTGTGGGGATGAAAATCTTAATGAGTCACTCCATCACACATGATGACGTCGCCCACGCCTTGGAAATATGCATCCAATGAACAACCAACTGCTCCACATTTTCACCATGCAAGGCCTTTGGCTGTGCAGAGTTATTAATCACCAAAGGATTTACTTTATACATGCCTGTGGTCTTCATGGAAAGAATATGGTAAGGAGCTCTTTATAAGCCTTGTACTCATGCGTCAAGCTTTCCTTCTTCAACAAGGCCGATGAGAGAAAACGTTTCCAAAAAGGACCAGTTTCGTCTATAGTGAACACCTGATTACCTCGCCCGGAGAGAGTCCGACGAGGTATTGTATTTGGTCAAGTTTGTTTGTTTGACTGTGTGTTTGTTTCTTTGTTTGTTAGCAACATTATGGAAAATGGCTGAATGAAATTACATGAAACTTTCAGGATATGTGGGCACTGGCCCACAATATAAGTGATTAAATTTTGGAGGTAACTGAGTGAACTTGAAAGGGCAAACTCAAGGTTACGGATTTTCAGGGGGCTATAACTTGAAAACAGTTGAAGGTAGAGATATTTACTATTACGAACACACAGGAATTTGTAATATGGGTTTTTATTTGGCACCAAGACCTTTGACCTTGAGTGATCCTGAAAGGTCAAACTCAAGGTCACAGATATTCAGGGGACTATAACTCGAACCTGGTTGAAGACAGATATTTACTGTCATCAACACATGCAAAATCCCGTATGAGTTTTTAATTGGTACCTTGACCTTTGGCCGTAACCATCTTTGAAAGGTCAAACTCATCACGCATATTCAATGGGTTACAACTCGAAACTCGCTGAAGATAGAGATATTTACTATTACCAAGGTATAGGAAGTCTCATATGGGCTTTCATTTAGCAGCATGACCTTTGACCATAAGTGACCATGAATGGTCAAACACAAGATCATGGATTTTCTAAGGGCATAACTTGAAAGCATTTGCGCCATTACCTTAAACTTTAACCCACTAACTCCCAGGGTTCCTGTGTGAGGGATTTTAGTGGAAGGGTACTAAATGTAATGCCCTCTGCCTATCGGCTCATAGTCGTGAAGCTCATAGGTCGCTACCCCGGAGTTCCGTCCTTTATTCTTTTGAAAATGCTCAGTTTCATCTTATATTGAGGATGCTGGGCACAAATGGGTTAATTGTGCACTGACACTAAGTGGCAGAAACAAGTCAGTATTTAACAGCAATAAAATAACTGCCGTTGGGCGAGGTTTGTTGTGCCTGGCACCACTTGTTTAATCTGTAACCACTGTCCTCTACCATGTACCTAAAGGAGGTAGGGAAAACTTCGGCCATGGTCATGTCTGCAGCCCTTGCCTTGCCACAAACCCGCAAATGGTGCAGTTCTTTGTGCTCATAGACTCTTGCTGGCAGAGATAGGTGGAGGATTTTCATTTCACATTAACTGCGAAATTTCTCTCTAAATTTCAGTAGGCTTTTGGTGAATGATATTATTGTCCACTGCCACATTCATTTTTCCTTTGAGCACAGACGAACTTATAAAGCAGTTTCTCTGTTTTCATAAACACATTTCTCACATAGGAACGACAGACGAACATATAAAGATTCTTATCTGCTTCATTAACATATTTCTCACAGATTAATGCCTTCTGATGTTGCTATCACCTCCTAGTTGGACTGAGTGCCCTATCTTTTCACGACACTTTTGCACTTCAAGCACTGTCAGTTCATATGTTACAATGCTTTTTGCTTTACAGTATTGATCACGAGCTCCTTAGCATCGTTCTGAAGGAAAATATATATTTTTCCTCCCGAGAGACAAAGGCAGACGAAGAGGCCTCTCACTACCACCACTGGCGGGCACGGCAGATGACCAGGAAGCCTTAACACATCAAAAAGCACTGAGATTTTTACACAACACAAGGCCCGTTTGGGGGGTTAGCCAGGGTAAAGGTCGGCTGGCTGAGACAACAGGGAGAGAGGAAGGAGGAGATAATGCACATGTGTGGCAGCCATGCTGGCATACGTCACCTTGTGGCTGTGGGCTAACTTCTGGGATTTTCGTGGGTTAACCTTTTTGAGGAGGGGGAGCATTTATTGAGTTTAGGCAGAGTTTAACTTTCCACACAAAACATGATTACCTCAGATCGGGCCCACACTTATGAGGATCTATCATATACCCACTCTCTACTGTAGTCTCTGTAATCCTGTTCCCTGCTGACCTTCTTTCTCAGGCATCTATGAAACAGAATCACACCAAAACTTAAAACTACTATTTTCACGCTTCAAGAGGTTCAGTCAATTCGCTTAATTTTCTTGTCAGCTCCAATGTAGGTAAAACCAATTCCCCCCAGCTGCTAAGACATGATCTTATCGCCTCACACTTACCAAACATTATGTAACTTCTGTTAGATAACCTGAACATTTGGATTAACTGTCGTTATGGATAGCTCTGTGTGTGTGTGTGTGTGTGTGTGTGTGTGTGTGTGTGTGTGTGTGTGTGTGTGTGTGTGTGTGTGTGTGTGTGTGTGTGTGTGTGTGTGTGTGTGTGTGTTAAGCCACGCTTCATTGCAGAACATGTTTTATGTACCTTTCTTTCTTCTCTCCATATCTGTATTGTATATCTCTTTCTATTCTGCAGCCATAATAGAGAGTGTACGTTAGATGAGCCATGTCAGGCCTTTAACACTATTCCTCAAGGAACAACTATGTGGGGTTATCCCTGTATTCATCCACAAGCTCCCTCATGTTCTCCTTGTTGGTATGATCCAAATCCTCCCACATGTGAGGAACAGTGACACTGATATACCTGGCACTGACCACATCCTGTCAGGAACTTAGTACCATATTCGTCATATGAGTAGGTCATCCCTGTCAATTTTTTCTGCTTGACCTTCATGCCATTTAACTGTTTACACTGCTTCATGACTAAAGGTGCCAAGTTGAACATTCACCCATAAAATTAACATTGATTGAGTCCTGCTTTACCTCTCACCATCGTAGGAACTTCTAAGTGGTTCCTCTGATCAGAACTTAACAGTACAAATTATTGCATACTGAATTTGATTGATTGACTGGTTGACTGATTGCCTGATTACATGATCCCTTGCAGTGTAACACTGGAGGCCACTGCTGCTGCACATCAACAACAATAGTAAAACAAGGATAAAAACACAAGCTCCAAGCATTAAACTTCAAAAACATACGTCAAAGACGAACCATAATATCTGAGGAGTAGACTGTAACATCAGTCGAGCAGGGCAGAATTCCCAAGGTGGATGGAACGCTGATGACAGGGAGAGCTGGAGCTCCCGTTTCATCAGCCCTTGGGACTTGTTCCCGACCATCCCCCTTTGCTGAACTTTTTCAGTGTTTCAGTAACACGGAGAGTAGGCCAGCATACTCTCCCGTACAAGTTTCTCTAACTATCAACATCAGTCTATATGCACAGCACACACTACACTTCCTTTTCCAAAATTCAAAACGTAATGTAATCATGGCTTCAACATACATAGCCTTGGAGTTCCCAGGGGGGGGGACTATAAATGCCCCCACCTTCCGCCCCTCTCCCGGTGACGACCTGAGCTGCCTGGAACCACTGTCTGACTCACTTCTTCATTTCTGCAACATTCGTGGCCATTCCTCCAACTTTCGCTCTGTCGAGCACCACCTCTCCTCCTCTAAACCTCACCTTCTTTTCCTAACTGAGACTCAGCTGTCTGAGGCAACTGACAGCAAACCCTTTTCTGTATCCTCCTACTTTCTCTATACTCATTTCAAAGCCAAAGGTGGCTGTTGTTTATATATACGCAACGATTTATATTGCTTTCGTGTTCCTGAACTTGATTCTTCTGAATTCTCTACACTCTGGCTTCGGCTTTCCTATCATTCTCTGACTATATATATCTGCGCTGATTACTTATCCCCTAATTCTACTATCAAAAATTCTTTGACTATCTTACTTCTACGATGGAACACATTCTATCCATTTCTCCTTTCTTTGAAATCTCCATTCTAGGAGATTTCAATGTTCACCACCACCTTCAGCTCTCCTCTCCTTTCACTGCTCTACCTGGTGAACAAGCCTACACCTTTTCTATCTTTAATGGCCTAGAGCAGCTTGTACAGCACCCTACCCATATCCCTGACTGCCTTGGAGAGAGCTCCAATATTCTTGACCTATTCCTTATAACTAATCCTTCTGCTTACGCTGTTAATCTTTTCTCTCCGTTGGGTTCCTCCAATCACAACCTTATCACCTTAACCTGTCCTATCACTCTGGTACGGCCTGTGGACCCTCCAAAGAAACGACGTCTGTGGCACTTTGGAGCTATGGATTGGGAGGCCCTCTGGCAGTATTTCTTTGATTTTCCTTGGAATGATTATTGCTTCTATGGCCGGGAGCCATCTGAGTGTGCCTTGCACATTACAGAGGATAATCTCTCGGGCATGGAAGCATACATTCCTTTCTCATATCCTTTGATTAATGCAAGAAAGCCTTGGTTTAATCACGCTTGTTCTAATGCTATCAGCAACAAGGAGAGGGCCTATAAAAGGTACCGGAGCCAACCTACCCCTGAATCACATCTTTTATACGTTTCTGCCCGGAATCATGCTAAGTCTGTTCATCGCTCTGCTAAAAATAATTTCAGCCGTACTAAATGCTCTCAACTCTCCAACTCGAATTCTTCCCGCTCCTTCTGGCACCTTGCCAAAATCCTTTCTAACAACTTCACCTCATCATCCTTCCCTCCTCTTTTCTACTCTGATGGCTCTGTAGCTATTTCTTCTACTGATAAAGCAGATCTCTTTGCTCAGACTTTCTCCTCCAATTCCACCTTAAACGATTCCGGTGCTGTTCCTCCATCACTTCCCCCCTCTGACTTCCTCATGGCTGACACTAAAATTTCTTCAGCTGATGTATTTTCTGCCATCACTGGCCTCAGTACTAACAAGGCATATGGGCCTGATGGGGTCCCTCCTGTTGTTCTCAAGAACTGTGATTCTGTGCTTACACCCTGCCTAGGCAAACTCTTTCGCCTTTGTCTGTCAACTTGTACCTTTCCTTCTTGCTGGAAGTTTGCTCTCATTCAGCCAGTCCCAAAGAAGGGTGACCACTCCCAACCCTCTAACTATCGTCCAGTTGCTTTAACATCCAGTATCTCAAAAGTTTTTGAGTCAATTCTTAATAGAAAAATTTTAAAGCATCTTTTCTATCACAACCTTCTTTCTGATTGTCAGTATGGGTTCCGTCAGGGACGCTCCACTGGCGATCTTCTCACCTTCCTTTCAGACTCCTAGTCATCCTCCTTTCGGGACTTTGGCGAAAGCTTTGTCATTGCACTTGACATCTCAAAGGCTTTCGATCGAGTCTGGCATAAATCTTTAATTTCCTAGCTGCCCTCTTACGGTTTCTATTCTTCCATCTGTACCTTAATCTCTAGCTTCCTTTCTGCTCGTTCTATAGCCGCTGTTGTAGACGGCCATCGTTCTTCTCCTAGATCTATCAACATTGGTGTTCCTCAGGGCTCTCTCCTATCACCAACTCTCTTCCTTTTATTCATCAATGACCTTCTAAGCCATACATCTAACCCTATCCACTCATACGCTGATGACTCCACCCTTCACCTTTCCATTCGGTTCCCAACGCCCATCTCAGCAGTTGCTTCAACAAACAAGAGATGAGGCTATGGCACACCTACTGTAATGTCTGACTTGGCTCGTATCTCTGACTGTGGTAAATATAATCTTGTTTTTAATGCATCAAAGACTCAGTTCTTACACCTATCAACCCGACAAAATCTTCCACAGGTGTACCCACTAATGTTTAATAATATTCAGCTTAATCCTGCATCATCCTTGAACATGATTGAGGTTTTATTTACTCGGGACTTATCTTGGAAAGACCATATTACATCTCTTGTAAAATCTGCTTCTAAGAGATTAAGTGTGCTGAGACGACTCCATTCCTTCTTTACCCCTGCACAATTGTTGACTCTATACAAGGGTTTTATCCATCCCTGTGTGGAGTACAACTCTCATGTGTGGGGAGGCTCCCCACATACAGCTCTTCTCAATAGGGTGGAGTCAAAGGCTTTTCGTCTCATTAACTCTCCTCCTCTTACTGACTCCCTTCAACCTCTGTCTCATCGCTGCGCTGTTGCATCTTTATCTCTTTTCTATTGCTACTTCAATGGTCACTGCTTCTCTGAACTGTCTGCTTGCATCCCTCCACCTCTTTGATGGGTGCATAGCACCCGTCTTGCAGCAAACGCTCATCCCTTTTCTGTCCAACTCTCTAACGCAAGAGTTAACCGTTACTCCCAGTCCTTCATTTATGCAACAGGTCAGCTCTGGAACTGTCTCCCTCTGTCTGTATTTCCTGCTTCCTATGATCTCCAGTCTTTCAAGCGCAGAGTCCAGGCATCTCGAAATGAATGGATCTTGAATTTGGCTCTCTCTTGTACCTTGTTTTTCTTTTGGAAGGAACAATTTGCGGACTTGTGGCCTTTGGTTCCTTCTTCTTTGCATAAAAAAAAAGAAGACATAATGCAACTCTAGCTTATCGAGGAGACCTGCTTCCTCAGTGAATGAGAAGATGACTCCTCCCATCATACATGCCATCTCGCGAAGTGATAAGTAGAATAGGCAAGATCCATCTCCTGCCCTAAACCTGGGAAGATATCGAAGGCGAGCATCCCTTGGACTGGGACATTCAAGAAAGTAGAGTTTTACAGATAATGGAACCAGAAAATCATTAAAATAAGAAGGATATTCCCACCAGAAACTGGTAGTGAATCAGGCTTGTATGACCTAACTGTAGGATGATCATGGCAATTACTCAGCGATGGTGCATAGATGTATAGTAGATGCCCTTGGGAATACTAATGCCCTCACCTCCCAGAGCTTGGTAATTACGGGAATTTAATCTCAAACACACTGCCACGCCTGTACAGCAACCTTGATTATATGGATATTACTCCTGTAGGGAAGAGACCAGATAGGGGCAGCAAGGGTAGCTGCTGCTCTCGTTACCTCATCTTCATGCTTATTCCCTTCAAGTCCCACGTGGGTTGACAGGAGATGCTTGACTAAGATCTCCCAAACAAAGTGGTGAGAGAGTTCAAATATTCAAAGGTAGACATGGCCGTCCCTGAATTATGAAAATAGTATGACTAACAACGTCAAGGTTATGAGTCCCAGATAATTCAGAGTCACCTGCAGTTCCTTTGGCAAAACTGAGCCACATGCCTAATTTTAATGCTGCACAAGGACTGAGTGAATCGTGAGAGAGGCCACAGTCACAGAGGTTTATAACAATTGTTTTACATTTCTATTATTTTCACCGTTAAAAGAGTCAGCGTTATTTTTACTAGTATGTGACATGAGGTTGCTGGTGACACAGAAGATATTTGGAGTAACATGTAACAAAGTAAGGAAGACTAGTAACATGAATTTTTCTCCGCAACCATATCTGCCAGCCAGCTGTAAGGGTAACAGGACAACATCACCAGGAAACTTAAGACGGACTAAAGGAACAATTAGCAACGCATTTGTGCAAAGGATAGTTCTGTTACATAATGGTGAATATGAACACCTTCACATCGCTATATTATTATTACTATATATATTTTTTATATATATATATGGTTCAAGCTCTGAACACAAACTAAGTGGTCAATTTCCTGATGTCGAGCACTTCTATGCACCAGTAACATATGACACAAGCAACCTTACACTGCACTGGGTTCTAGTTTTAAACTGCATATACATGTATATGTTAAGGGATTTGATAGCCGTAGGCTAAGGTAAGCATGGGATATAAAATTGCTACACTTGTCAGGGTTGGCATCAAAGTAGATAACCCTCTTTTGCCCACCTGGGTTATTTCAATAAAACCCACTTAAAAAAAAAAAAAAACTATTTTACCCACTTTCATTTTTTTTCAAAATAATGTATGAATCACACAAATTCAGGGTAATAGGAGCCAGTATCATAGAAATTTACAACACACAAAAGCATAGCCTAAACTGTGTATATATGAGCGGAAAGATAATAATATATCAATAATAAATCCTGGATTCTCATCGCCTTCCGTTTTACTAGTTTAAAAAAAAAAAAAAAAAGACCATTAAGCATTACCATGAATTTGATTAATTAGCTAATTCTGTAAGCTTTTGGGATCACCAGTAAGTTTGTTTTTGAAAGATATGGTTTTTGCTTAGTAAGGATTAGAGTAAATTCATTATATAATCAGAACTTAGGTTAGGCCTATGCCAGATTAGGTTGTCTCATTATCGCCCGCCTTTAGATGGCAGAGCGATAATGTTGTTGCCTTTGTGTGTGTGTGTGTGTGTGTGTGTGTGTGTGTGTGTGTGTGTGTGTGTGTGTGTGTTCTCACTATATCTCATGAACGGCTTGAGCTATCGACATGAAACCTTCCGGGTATCAAGATATGTCCAAAATCTTCGCCGAGTTCGCTGATAGGCACTCGGGGTCAACGTCAAGGTCACCAAAATGGCTCCCAAAGGCCAACTAGTTTTTGTCGCCAGCCTTTAGCGCCATTTTATCTCATAAACAAAATGAGCTATCAACATGAAACCTTCAAGGTATCAAGATATGGCCAAAATCTTGGACTTGGCCAACAGCTTACAGTATTCTGGCGGGCGATTAGTATTCAGCTCCCAAATGCTTTTCTTTCATATTATTACCAAATCTCAAGCATCTAAGGAAATTTATTATAAACACTGCTGCTTTTTTAATATAGGTCTATTTGATCGACTTTGATTTGTTACCCCAAGGCTATTATTACTGTTAATATGATGTGTACATTCACTTATGGAAGTGATTTTTCACTTGTAAGAAGAATGGGAAATGTAAGTGTAAAATTTGGAAAGTTATAGCAGCAAAGGAAATGAGTCCTTCTCCTACTACTGTGTAGTACACTGATCTCTGTCAACTCATCAGGTGTGCTGTCATGTTGAAACATGTTTTACAGTGTGGCAGGCAGCCCAGGGGGTAACAAACAAGTCAAAACATTGTCATCCCCTTCTTTCAACTCATTGTGTAGAATTCTCATTGTGTAAAATTATACTTTAATTGTTTAGGTATAAACATTATTTCATTTGTTTTATGGTACACTTTGAAAAAAAAAAAATGCCTGTTTTTTCGGGTTATTTTGTGAAAAAAAAAAAAAAAAAAACGAAAAGGTGGGTTGGGCTTTTTCAAATAGTTTTTATTTTTTATTTTTTGTGCCAACCCTTAGTACGCGTAGTAGTGCAAAGGAAATCTATCACTAAACCTTTTACTGTCTCTCCAAGAGATAGATTTAACTGTGAATATCATCATCTAACTCATCATCCCAATACTTCCAAATCAATATATGACGTGGGAAGAACACATAATAAGAGAAATCTATCTATCTATCTATCGCCAGACGCCTAAATCTCATAAGGGGTGGCCACAAACAAATCGTCTCCATGTCGCCCCGTCCCCGCCATTTCATTGCCCTGCTCCTAGCTCACCCCACCCCCTCTTTCATATACCTCTCCACTCCATCCCTCCATCTCATCCTTGGCCTCCCCCTCCCTCTTCCCCCCTCCACCTCACTCACATACACTTTTCTCGTCAGTCTCTCGCTCTCCATCCTCTCCACATGTCCAAACCACCTCCGTGTGTTTCTCCTAACACTTCCTATCACATCCACATCCACACCACAACGCTCCTTCACATCCTCATTTGTCAGTCTCTCCATGTGACTCTACATGCTCCCCTCAAATAACTCATGATCATCCCACTCATTTAACTCACTGTGTAGAAAACTAGAATTAAAATAAATAAGGTAATTAAGCTATTAAGTGAGAGAAGGTGACTCCCAGTGTGTTGTTTCAGCGAATGGCAAGAGATTGGAATTGGTGAGAGTTACAATAGCTGGGTACAATGATAGAAAAGAGAGGAAAATGTGCAAAAGAAGTGGAAAGTAGAGTGACACAAGGAAGGAAAGTGCTGGGGCTATGAAGGCCTTAAAAAAAAAAAAAAAAAAAAAAAAAAGAAGGTTGAGTGTTGCAGCTGCGCGAGACTTACATGAAGGAGAGTTAGTGCCAACTTTAACATACGGATATGAGACTATGGTGTGACATAAAAATGAGAAGTCAAGGGTAAGAGCAGTGGGGATGGGACTGCTGAGAAATGTATGTCGCGTACAGAGAGTGGATAGGATACGGAAAAATGTGATTAGTGAAAGATGCGGAGAAGGAAGTCTGTGTACACCAGAAACGAAGAGAGTGTACTGAGATGGTTTGGTCATGTGGAGAGAATGCATGACAACAGAGTGGTGAAAAAGCGAATTTGAAGGAGGGAGGAGGCGAAGTAGGCCAAGAAGGTGGAGGGATATGGTGATAAGTGTGTGGGGAAGAGAGGTATGGAAGTTGGTGAGGCTAAGGAACTGACAAGAGGCCGAGTTAGCTGGATGAATTCCGTGCAAAGAAGTGCATAACCAGGGATTTAGCACTCCTTTTTAATGCGCCAGCGTGCGGACTGTTTCTATCAGATAAGTATATGTGAAGCTACAGAACGATGTAAAATTTGGGGAGGGGCCTATCTGATGAAGTCAGGTTTCTGCGGGCTTCAGTGATGAGTGAATGGAGGCGTAGCCCACTGAACTGGGCAAACTTAGGCTGTCTGGACGTTGCTACTTCTCACCCTGCCCTATGGAGGTCCGGGTGATGATGAAGATAATTAAGTATATATATATATATATATATATATATATATATATATATATATATATATATATATATAGATATATATTCTATCTATCTATCTATCTATCTATATCTATCTATCTGTCTATCTATCTATCTATCTATATTTATATATCATCTATCTATCTATCTATCTATATATATATATATCATCTATCTATCTATCTATCTATATATCTATCTATCTATCTATCTATATATATATATATATATATATATATATATATATATATATATATACCCTTGGGGGTAGGGGTTTTTTCAGACCCCTGGGGGTAGGGTTTTTTTTCAAGAATTCTCCCCCAGTATCCCTGCTTGTCGTAAAAGGCGACTAAAAGGGTTGGCGGAGGGTTAGTGCCCCTCCCAGGAAAAAAACTACCGGGTAACTAAAAAAACAAACAATAAGCCTCGGACAAGGACTGACCAAACGATGACGACCAAGGACCGGACAAAGGACATGGTTATCGGAACGTGGAATGTAAGGGGAGCGAATGATGAGATGAAAGAGAGAGGGATTGTCCAGGTGCTTGAGGGTGCGAAAGTGGATGTACTGTATGTGGAATAACTGAAACAAAATGGAGAGGAGAAAGTGTGAGAGAATGGGAGTATGGATGGGGTATATGTGCAGGAGTAGGTGAGAATGAGAGGGCAAAAGAAGGAGTTTGTATAGTTGTGAGTAAAAGATGGAAGAAGAGCATAAGACAGTATGGATCAGTTGGGTCAAGGATTGTGTGGGTAAAGTTGAAAGTTGGAATACAAATGTGGGCGATTGTGTGTGTGTATGCGCCAACGCAAGATCGTGCTAGAAGAGTGAGAGAAGAGTTCTGGACAAATGTAGAAGTGTGCATGGAAAAGTTTGGAAGGAATGAGAGAGTGTTTTTGATTGGTGATATGAATGGTAAAGTTGGGAATGTGAAGGTGGATGGAATAGTTGGTGAGTGGGGTGTGCCTGCAGAGACAGATGAGAATGGGAGTGCGTTAGTGGACATTTGTGCTGGGAGGGGGTTGGTGATAGCCAATACCCTCTTCAGGCATAAAATGATCCACAGGTATACATGGCGAGTGATGAGAAGGGTGGGTGGTGAACTGAATGAAAGGAAGGCAATGATTGATTATGTGTGTGTGGATGAAAGGATGCAAAGATGTGCAATGGATGCAAGAGCTCATAGAAGTTGGGAGAGTGGACTTTCTGACCACTACTTGGTGGTGGCCAGAATTAGAATTCAAGTAAGATGGAGGAACAGAAGAAGGGAAAGACGAGAGGAAGGAGTAGTTGCAAGGAGAGTGGAAAGGTTACAAGAGGATGAGAAAAAGGCAGAGTATAAGAGAGAAGTGGAGGAACGATTGGGCAAATATGAATTGGAGCAGATGGGAGACGTGGAAGGTGTGTGTAGGATTTTTACAGAAGAAATATATGCAGCATGTGATGTGGTGTGTGGAAGGAAGAGAAGACGGAGGGGGGGTGCAAGGAACAGCGTGGTGGACTGAAGAGGTGAGACAGGCTGTGACACAAAAGAAGAAAGCATACAATGAATGGATGAGAAATAGGGGCGTGGAAGAAGTTGAGAGGCAGAAGAGAGAGTTATATGTAGAAAGAAAGAGAGAGGTGAAAAGATTAGTAAGAGAGGGTAAGAAGAGAGTGGATGAGGAATTTGGAAGGAATCTGAGTGTTAAGTGGAGGGACTGTAAGAAAATGTTCTGGAAAGAGATGAAAAGAGTAAGACAGGGTGGAAGTGAAGTTAGCAGGGGAGTAAAAGATAAAAATGGTAGATTACTAGTGGAGAAGGGAGAAAAAGTGAGCAGATGGAGAGAACACTTTAAGGAATTGTTGAACATAGAGGATGGAAGTAATGCGAGTATAAGTGGCTGGGGAATGGCTGGGAGAAGGAGGGAGGTGAGAAGACAGGAAGAAATCAGTAGGATAGAAGTTGTGGAAGCAATGAAGAAAGTTAAATCGGGGAAAGCCCCAGGAATTGATGGAATGTGTGGTGAAATGCTGAAGCATGGGGGAGAGATAGTAGTAGAATGGATGTGGAAGATGTGCAGATTGGCCTGGGAGGAAGGTAGAGTCCCGGAGGATTGAAAGTCAGGTATAATTATTCCCTTGTACAAAGGAAAAGGGGAAAAACAAGTCTGTGGTAATCATAGGGGCATTTGTCTTCTCAGTATAATAGGAAAAGTGTATGGTAGGATACTTATTGACAGAGTTAGAGAAAGAACAGAGAAATTAGTTGGAGAAGAACAGGGAGGCTTTAGGAAGGAAAGAGGTTGTGTAGATCAGATATTCATTCTTAGATAGTGGAAAAGTTTCTAGAGAAGGGAAAGAAGTTGTATGCGGCTTTCATGGATTTGGAGAAAGCATATGACAGGGTGGATAGACAAGGATTATGGAAAGTGTTAAGAATATATGGAGTAGATGGGAAGTTGTTGAATGCTGTGAAGAGTATGTACGATGGTGCGAAGGCTGCAGTGCGTGTGGATGGTGAACTAAGTGAATTTTTCTCTTTGAAAGTTAGGTTGAAACAGGGATGTGTCATGTCTCCATGGTTGTTCAATCTTTACATGGATGGGTTAATAAAAGAGTTACAAGGTAAGGTAGTGGATGTTGGAGTGGCCCTGGTGAGAGAGGATAGTGTTTGGAAACTCCCTGTACTGTTGTTTGCAGATGATACTGTGTTGTTGAGTGAAGACAAAGGGGAGCTGCAAGGCTTGGTGGATGGGTTTGGGAGAGTGTGTAAGACGCGGAATCTAAAGGTGAATGTAGGGAATAGTAAAGTGATGGTCTCTGAGAGAGGTGAAGTCAGTGAATGTACAGCGAGGTTGGATGGTGAGGAATTGGAAAATGTGAGTACGTTTAAGTACTTGGGTTGTGTGCTGAGTAAGGATGGAGGTTTGGAGGGTGAAGTGCGTGAAAGAGTACAGCAGGGAAGAAAGGTTGCTGGTTCTTTGAAAGCAATGATAAGAAACAGGGAAGTGAGCATGGAAGTGAAAAGTTACTACATGACAGTATTGTGATACCAACTCTAACGTACGGAAGTGAAGCTTGGACGTTGTTGGAAGGACAGAAGTCAAGAGTGAGAGCAGTGGAAATGAGTTATTTAAGAGGAGCCTGTGGAGTCACATGGAGAGACAGGCTGACGAATGAGGATATAAAGGAGCGTTGTGGTGTGGATGTGGATGCGATAGGAAGCGTTATGAGGAACACACTGAGGTGGTTTGGCCATGTGGAGAGGATGGAGGGTGAAAGACTGACGAAGAGAGTGTATGTGAGTGAGGTGGAGGGAGGAAGAGGGAGAGGGAGGCCGAGGATGAGATGGAGGGATGGGGTGGAGAGGTATATGAGAGAGGGGTGTGTGAGTTGGGAGCAGGGCAGTGAGATGGCGGGGGACAGGGCAACTTGGAGGCGATTTGTTTGTGGCCACCCCAAACGGGATTGAGGCGTCTGGCAATAGATCTATCTATCTATCTATCTATCTATATATATATATATATATATATATATATATATATATATATATATATATATATACAAATGGTTAATAAATAAATTATAAATATAAATAAATAATTGAACACAACTCAATAAACATGTAGTTAGTGAAATGTGCTACACATTGTTCACTCTTTCTTCTCATTTGCGATATACTTAACATCTTCAGCACAATGACATCTTTCGTAATGTGTTCTTGTTACACCTCTGAGTATAATCGGCCTGAAGAAAACTTCTCGTATTAAGAGGTTATGCAATATCTCATTACATCATCCAGTGCACATTCTTCCTTTTTTTTTTTTAATACCACAGGACAATTTTATCCAGTGTATGGCAGACCTGTTGCACAGAAAAAGGCACATTTTTGCTATCTCTCCATCTTGATTGCTAAACTGTAACAAGAGAGCAGTACTAGAATATCATGCTTATCATAAGGAAGTTGTATGGGAATGTTGCACAGAAGGACGTAGTATTGCTTCTGTCACTGCGGAACATGGAATGGACAGTAATTTTAGAATAAGGTGAACGAACTGTAAGAACAATATACATAAAAAGGAAACATTTGCCAGTGAATAGTAAGAAATATCTAGTGAGAGTCCGAGGACCACTAATTAAAATGGATGGACGGCATGGAGCGAGATACTAGAGAAGTGGGTACGTGGGAGGAGGACACTCTTGACAAAAGACTGGCCATTTGCCTATAAAGAAGGAAATGAGTTAAAATATAACTATACTGGTAGCGTTAGCCAGAGTCTCTTGTGCCCCGCCCCCTTGACCCCGCCCACTCACCCACCGGCCCGATTAGGATCATGAGGGAAGCCACAGCCTTGGCGAGCCAGCGTCGGGTAAACATGTCAGGTGCTCTCGCTAATTGATGCAACAAAACTTTTACTTAACCCTTTAACTGCAATGATATCTTGTCCATTTAACTAGGAAATATGTTTTGTAGTAAAGGATGTTGGAAAAAAGTACCAAGGAACATCATCGGCCTGAAAGGTTTGTAAAGTAACGAAAGTTCCTCTATGAAAATAAAAAGGTATACATTCTACAAAGAACTTAGTGTTTTGACTTTATTCTTGATATTTGGTACACACACACACACACACACACACACACACACACACACACACACACACTCACACACACTCACACACACACACACAGACACACACACACACACACACAAAAAACTTTTCCCTCTAGATCTCAATGACCAAGTGTATAGAATCAAATTTCTTATACGGCATTGTTGGTATAAATAATTATACTCTATAAAATAATTATACTGTATTGAGTAGGCGAAGCCTGTGACATTTCGTTTTCCTACTTCTGTATTCAATCCCTCTAATTTTAATGAAATTAATGAAGGAAATAAATAATGAAAATTACAATATGGTTATGATACTGTGGTAACTTACCAGACATGACAGGTAGATGACTTAATATGTTTAATAGTAACAGCGGCACAGCTGCGATGTGTTATTTCCAAACTCCGAGCTATCTTGGCGCCAAAATTCAGCTGCAGTCGCGAGAGGAGGCGGGCTGGTTCTTTTCAAACTGATTTTGATTCAGCAAATTTTAGTGCTTCCTTTGTCATACAATGATTTCAAAGTAAATGTAAATAATACGATACTATTTCGTAGTAAAGCTCATAATTCTGTCAATAAGAAGAATAATTATCTCAGTTAATCGGCAACAAGTAGAGCTGGAAAAGGGCGGGGCATAAGTAGGGGGCGGGGCACAAGAGACTCTACCTAACGCTACCCGTATAGCAGTATACACACTAAACCGATCCCGTTTGCCAGTGAAAAGTGAAAATAACTAAGAAATATGCACACAGAAGTAGACCGCTTTGCCAGCGAACAGTAAAAATAACATTGAATTAACAGCCTATACTCAACTGAATCTTTGTCAAGACTAAAAGGAAACAGGAAATTTAAACAAAACTGGGTATTTCAGCCACCAGAGAATAAATATTTTTGAAAAAAATAATTGCTGTCAGTAAAAAGTAAGATAAACAAGAAATAGTACGTATAAATAACACGGGAACACACAGAACTGAACCTTTCTGTCTGTGAAGAGTCACGATGGTGAGTCTTCTTCACTTTTCCTCAGTCACCCTCGTTGGCACCTTCGCGTCCCCACACCTGACAAAGTACAAAATCATCCATGCATACAACTCGCTTGCTGACCTGGATTCTGGTTGGCTTACCAGACGTCATATCAGTTCTTCCTTAGCGATTTTTTTGTCATCATTTTACGATTGAATATTTTCTGGCATGTTATTGTTAGTCCTTTATTATAACATTTTATTGGACACCATTATGGCTGTAATTTCAGAAATAAATCGCAAGGGAAACAGTACTTTGAAAATTCTTATGTACTGTAGTTGTTAGAGACAAACAAGAAAAGGCAAAAATGCAGCCCAATGTCACCACTTTCTCTGGGCTGTTTTTTAAAACACCGAATATCAGCATCAGTCAACCAATCTCTCTCTCTCTCTCTCTCTCTCTCTCTCTCTATGTATGTATGTATAATATACAGTATATATATATATATATATATATATATATATATATATATATATATATATATATATATATAGAACTGGAGTAAAACTAATGTTTAATCCTCAAACACCAAAGAGCGTCATAAGAATAAGTGGAGAAATTCTCGAAGAAGTTGAGGAGTACAATTACCTGGGACAAATAATAAAATTAACGAAAGATAATGATAGCGAAATAAAAAGACGCATTACAATTGGATGGAAAGCTTTCTGTAAACATAGAGACATTATGAAAAGTAGCTTGCCAGTTTGTATGAAACGAAAAGTATATAACGAATGTATAATTCCAGCTATGACATATGGTTGTGAGACCTGGAAACTGACAAAATCGATGGAAAATAAATTAATTCGTTCTCAGAGAGCAATGGAAAGGTCATTTTTGGGAAAATCTTTAAGAGACAGGAAAAGATCAACTTGGGTGAGAGAGCAGACTAAAGTCAAAGATATTATAGAATTTATAAAAGAACAGAAATGGAGGTGGGCAGGCCATGTAGCAAGAACAAGGGATAATCGATGGAGCAAGAGGTTGACTGACTGGACACCAAGAGATGGTAAGCATAGCAGAAAAGGGCCAGACAGGAGGTGGAGAGATGAGATAGAGAAATTTGCAGGGAAAACGTGGCAAAGATTGGCTCAGTCAAGGAATTCGTGGAGAAGGTTGGGGGAGGCCTTTGTTCAGCAGTGGACTTATAATGGCTAATGATGATATATATATATATATATATATATATATATATATATATACACAAATAACTCAAATGACCACCCCTTACGGGATTATGGCGTCTGGCAATATATATATATATATATATATATATATATATATATATGTGTGTGTGTGTGTGTGTGTGTGTGTGTGTGTGTGTGTGTGTGTGTGTGTGTGTGTGTGTGTGTGTGTGTGTGTGTGTGTGGGTGGGTGTGTGTGTGTGGGTGTGTGTGTGGGTGGGTGTGTATTCTGAAGGTTGTCAGATGAGTCCAGTCACTGACGAAAATGAAATGAGAATTAATGAAATAATACGAAAGGTGAAGGTAAAGTTACTTTACAGACTAAAAAATAAAAAGACATGCTTATAAAAAGACATGCTTACATGTTTAGCAATTATTATTATTTATTCTCTGTAAAATATTTAATGCGTCTCTCCTAGGTACAACATATTGTTTTCTCATTAAGAGTAAAATATTTTATTATCTTTTCCTCTTTGTCTTTTTACATTTTCTTTTGCTTCCGTAATTCAGTTATATCTCCTATGCTTTACTTCATATTCTGCGACTGTGATTTTACTTTTATATTTATTTTTTATATTTTGGGGAGTGCGTGTAATGCCTACCGTAGACAGACATAAAGTTTCAGAACCTCTGTTGTTGGCTATATTCTGGTGGCCTTAAGAGGTCCCGTGGCACCTCTTCCATGGTGGTTTATTTCGCATCGTACAACTTAAATATTATTTATAACCAACTCGCTTTCACGAATGTCGTTCCGGAGAATATAAACACACTGACAGATAACTATTCATCCAATCACCAGATGACCTGACTTACCAAAGTGTCCTCTCGTTGTGTACAGGTTAACCCCTTCAGCTTGAGAAGATTTTTTTGGTTCCTTCTTGTTACCACCTGACGATTTTATTTAGCTTTGGAAAGTCCCTTCATAGCGGTCCTTGTCGTTTCGGCCGTAAGGCATTTAGGCCGCAACGTTCAAACTGGCAAACGCCCGAATTGCCTAACGGCCTAAACAGCCTACATAACCAGACTTCAAGATGGCATTGCTGAAGTTAGGTTAGGTTGCGGCCTAAATGACTTATCGGCCGAAACGACCAGGACCATTCATAGAGGGGACGTTCAATGGAAATTGTTTGTAACCCCTCCATAGCGCCAGGATTGCCCAAAGTTGTGTAGTAAGAATAAAATATTAAATATGCCACAGGAATTTTTTCTTAAAAAAAAAAAAAAAAAAAAAAAAGCGTACTATACCCAAAATTAAAGTCATGGGGAGAAAGTGTATCTGAGTCTTCAAACACACAAGAATTCGGCTTTCGGTCACCCTTATATTCTGTAAAATTTTCTATGTATCTATCTATTGCCAGACGTCTTAATCCCGTAGGGGTGGCCACAAGCAAATCGCCTCCATGTTGCCCTGTCCCCCGCCATTTCACTGCCCTGCTCCCAGCTTACACGCCACTCTCTCACACACCTCTCCATTCAATCCCTCCATCTCATCCTTGGCCTCCCCCTCCCTCTCCCCCTCTCCACCTCTCTCACATACACTCTCCTCGTTAGTCTCTCATTATCCATTCTCTCCACATGGCCAAACCACCTCAATGTGTTTCTCCTAACGCTTCCTATCTCATCCACATCCATACCACAACGATCCTTCACTTCCTCATATTGACAATCTGTCTCTCTCCATGTGACTCCACAGGCTCCTCTCAAATAACTCATTTCCACTGCTCTCACTCTTGACTTCTGTCCCTCAACAAGGTCCAAGCTTCACTTCCATACGTTAAAGTTGGTACCACAATACTGTCATGTAATAGCTTTTTCACTTCTATGCTCACTCCCCTGTTTCTTATCACTGCTCTCAAGGAACCGGCAACCTTTCTTCCTTGTTGTACTCTTTCAAGCACTTCATCCTCTAAACGTCCATCCTCACCCATCACACTACCCAAGTACTTAAACGCACTCACATTTTCCATTTCCTCCTCATCCAACCTCACTGTACATTCACTGACTTCACCTCTCTCGAAGACAATAACTTTACTCTTCTCTACATTCACCTTTAGATTCCGTTTCTTACATACTCTCCCACACTCACCCACCAAGCCTTGCAGCTCCCCTTCGTCTTCACTTAACAACACAGTATCATCTGCGAACAACAGTACAGGGAGTTTTCAAACACTGCCCTATCTCATTTGGGCCGTTCCAACATTCACTGCCCTACCTTGTATCTCATTTAGAACCCCGTCCATATACAGATTGAACAACCATGGAGACATGACACATCCCTGTTTCAATCCAACCTTCAAACAGAAAAATTCACTCAGTTCACTATCCACACGCACTGCAGCCTTAGCACCCTCATACATGCTCTTCACGGCATTCAACAACTTCCCATCTACTCCATATATTCTTAATATTTTCCACAATCTTTGTCTATCCACCCTGTCAAATGCTTTCTCTAAATCCATGAAGGCCGCATACAACTTCTTTCCTTTCTCTAAAAATTTTTCCATCAAAAATCTAAGAATAAATATCTGATCTACACAACCTCTTCCCTTCCTAAAACCTCCCTTATCCTCTCCAACTAATTCCTCTGTTATTTCCCTAACTCTGTCAATAAGTATCCTACCATATACTTTTCCTATTTTACTAAGAAGACAAATGCCCTTGTGGTTACCACATACTTCTTTTTCCTCTTTCCCTTTGTACAAGGGAATAATTATACTTGACTTCCAATCCTCCGGGACTCTACCTTCCTCCCAGGCCAATCTGCACATCTTCCACATCCATTCTACTACTATCTCTCCCCCATGCTTCAGCATTTCACCACACACTCCATCAATTCCTGAGGCTTTCCCCATTTAAACTATCTTCATCGCTTCCACAACTTCCATCCTACTGATTTCTACCTCTCTTCTCACATCCTTCCGTCTCCCAGCCATTCCCCGGCCACTTATACTTGCATTACTTTCATTCTCTATGTTCAACAAATCCTTAAAGTGTTCTCTCCATCTACTCACTTTTTCTCCCTTCTCCACTAGCAATCTACCATTTTTATCTTTCACTCCCTAGCTAACTTCTTTGGCACCCTGTGTAACTCTCTTTACCTCTTTCCAGAACATTTTCTTATATTCCCTCCACTTTACACTCAAATTCCTTCCAAATTCCTTATGCACTATCCTCTTACGAGTACTCTCTCTTACTAATCTTTTCACCTCTCTCTTCCTCTCTACATACAATTCTCTATTCTGTCCCTCAACTTCTTCCACGCCCCCGTTTCTCATCCACTCAATATATGATTTCTTCTTTTGTGCCACAGCCTCTCTCACCTCTTCATTCCACCATGCTGTTCCCTGCACCCCCTTTCATCTTCTCTGCACCCCACACACCAGTTTAATTACTGCACAGATTTCTTCTGCAAATGTCTTGCACACACCTTCCACAACCCCATCTGCTCCAATTCATATTTACCCAAACTCTCCTCCACTTCCCTCTTATATCCTGCCCTTTTTTCATCCCCTTGTAACCTTTCCACCCTTCTTGTATGAGCTACTTCCTCCTGTCCTTCCCTTCTTCTATTTCTCCATTTCGTTTGGATGCTGATTCTGACCACCACCAAGTGGTGGTTAAATTTTGCTTCCAGTATTTATTCTCACATAAGTTATTACGCCTTTACTCTAGGTACTATTTATAAACTCATCAACATTTTTAAAATTCTTACACCCCCCAGACAAGGACAATATTACGAATCATAAGGGATATCTCTAACAATGAAAGAATCTCCATTACTGATTTTAGTATCAGGACTTCTTTTCATTTTTGGCTTTTGGTATCGCCAAAGCTTGGGAGAGACTTAGCATAATGAGGAGGTTAATTACGTCAGTCTTCAAAATTCTGTTTCTCTCTCCCTTTGCCTCCTTAGGTTCCTCCTGTTATTGCCAAACTTCATCAGCTGAGAAAGACCTTCGCTAACCCGTCCAAACATCTCATGTCTCCATATTATGGAGCTATTTTCTCGGTTTCTTTCTTTCTTCTTTCTTGGAAACAGCTTTCAGGCTGGTGCCAATCAGTTATTTCTTCACCACATCACTTCAGGCTTGTAAAGTTGTTCCTTAGGCAAATGCCTCCAGACTTTTTTTTTTTCTATAGGTCCTTTATTCCTTGGGTCAAAGGTCAAACCATAGAATCAAATTCGGGGGTCCCATGTTCTTGTATGTTAATAAACATTTTGACAATGTACACAAAGGTATGTCAGTGTATCATAGCTGTATGGAGACTTTCCAGGATTCCCTTGGAAATGTGACAGTCTTTAATATTTACTTTGAAATAAGGTAACTTTCTACGACGTTGTCATTATCAGGGCAATAAACACATATGACAAGATTCATAGTAAGTGTATATGGAACAGTAAGTGTATAAGTGTATGTGAATGAGAGAGAGAGAGACCAAGGATGGGATGGAGAGGTACACGAGAGAAGGGTGTGTGGAATGGATAGAGGGCGGCCTGACTGTACAGCACAGGGTGAAATGGAGGTGACTCGTTTGTAGCCAACCCTTACGGGATGAAGGTGTCTAGCGACAGACAGACAGTTCATCATGTTCAGGTTATGTTTTCTGTGAAGTGTGTTTCTCTTTTGTATTGTATTATAACACTGAAGTAGACAATATGTAAGGATTTGTTCTTTCGGGAGGAGGTTGTATATCAGTATAGGTTTACACTTAGCCTGGGTCACGCAGAGACGGCTAGCTCTTCCACAAATAAATATAGCGCATTAATTTGTTTAGTTAAGCCATAGAAGGCTGTTAGCACAATCTTAGTGGCGAGTGATAGAGCGCTTGTGACAGAAGGACGTCCTGCATGTCCATGTTCTGAGTTACCCTGCTACCTTCTAGAGATTTTGTAAGGGCATTGTCAAGCGACCTTCGCTCCATTGCTAAGTTTGGAAGCACTACCGTTTTCTTCAGGTATGCTTGTTAGATATTACATCAAATACCTGGTAAAACTTCATCACTCTGCCCCTCCTCTCTTTAGCTTTTTTTTTTTTTTTTTTGTATCCTTTCATTCAGAGGTCTTGCTTTTTGTGCGGCATCCAGGACGACGTTCTCGTCTTAAAAACCTCTCGCATTATAGTGATCTTGTAAGCAAGGTATCTAACACCTCCACTTCGAGAAAGTCTCTGCTAAGCTGGTACAGTCCATTTTTTGTGCAAGGTAGAGGGAACCACGGTTTACAAGCTAGCAATAACTGTATCTTAGAAGAAAATGATAAAAGTGAGCAGTGGGCCAAATTCAATACCCGTTCATTCCGAGATGCCAGAACACTGCGTTTAAGAAACTCTAGGTCATACAGTAGGAAATACAGGCTGAGGAAGACACTTTCATTACTGACTTGTTGAATACCCGAAACACTGGGAGTATCGGTAACTCTTGCATTATAGAGATGGACAGGGAATGGATAAGAGTTCGCTGCCAGATGGGTGTGACGCGCCCTCCGTAATGGATGAACAATGTTAGCAGATAGTCAAGAAGATAAATGACCACTGACGTAGCCATGGAAAAGAGATAAAGATGCAAGGGAGAGAGAGAGAGAGAGAGAGAGAATAGTCCAGTACATATCGCTTGGTTGTGGCCGGAATGTGGTGGATGGTGGAGGTGTTTATGATCCCCCAGGGGACTCTGAAGTCGGGTATTGAAACGCCTTTTTTTTTTTTTTTTTAATGCAGAAACAGTCGTCTAAATGACAGAAAGAATATGCAAAATATTACACCACATGGATTGAGAAATTTAATATTATTTATCTCCTTCCCTCCATCCCTCGCAAATTATATACCACAGTCTCACATCACACCACAGCACAGCATTTCTCCTCATACGTGGTCAGACTAGCTGGATTAAGTCCGAACTATTTAGCCTATATCAAACCTGGAGGTGTTCCTCCAAGTAAAGGTGAAACCATGTACCTCAACCATTATGGTCTCCACATTATGGTGAAGACCATACTGTATATGCCCACTTTCCTTTTTCATTACCTTTCTTTTTTCAAACATTTTGTAATTTGCTGCTCTACTTTATTTTCTCCATCAATTCTTTCCAAATTTGATACAATTGCTTTTCGTGCATGTACCCCTAGACACTCTTTTTATTTTGTTTTAATCATTTAGGCCTATTAAAGGGTATTCTGGAGTTAAAGATCATAATAGTGGCGTGCTGCTACGCTAGGGTCCCGAAGACGTAGTCTTGACTGATACTCACTGTGGACAGCAGATTATTTAGTATGCACTTATCTCAGGTTATGTGATTCTTACACTAGGAGGTATTATGGTGCACTTCTTGTCGTTTGCCCACACCACCTAGGGGGAGTAGGCATAGGCTCATATTTATCTATTTATTTTTCCTAGTTTGTATATTTTTACTGGGATGTAACAAAACTGACATGAAGGCATAATTACTCCATTTCTAATGCTGAGCTCAGTGATACCAGTTATATATTTCAACTACTGTAAATAAAGAGATTTACATACGGCCTTCATTTTTGTATGACTATGGCCTTGAGACTGTCCTGAATGTGTCTACCACCAAGATAACTGTGAACTGGAGATTTTTCATTGTACAACCATATCATCTAAATCTGTCCATAGTTGTGGTTCTTAAAGCCCGAGCGAACAAACAGAGAGATGGATGGATGGACAGAAAACTCTCATTCTGGCTCAGTAACCCAAGTCCGTCGACTTCGTCTTCGGGTAAAAAAAATAATAATAATAAAATAAAATAGTGAAATGTTATAATATGAATCCGTTGAGTTTACCAGCCCTTTTCTAGGAAAGTAGACTATTAAGAGATATTTCAGTGCAAACCGTCCTGCCTTCCCTTGGGAATAAGACAGCCAATATTTTCAAATAGTTTTTTTTTTTTTTCAACATAATACTGCTTTCAATAATTCTCACCGAAATATTATCATGTTATGAACTACTGTGAAGTAGCCAATATGACTCACAAAAATCCTTTTTTTTTTTTTTTTTTTTTTTAATGACAATGTGTAACAATGTGCTGAATAGAAAAAAAATCTGTCTCACACGGGAGACAAACCATTACACTCACTCGTCACTCATAAATCTGTTCTCCATGACTGACACAAGCTGCTTGCTCAGCTGGGGCCAGTTGTCTATTTCCAGATCCTTTTTTGCATAATATTCTTGACAACTATAAGAAACTTCTCTGCAATAAGCAAACGACCATTTGGAGACGGCGTTCGAGTCTGCGTGTTCTGCTGCAACACTAGCTGCACTTGCATGAAAATGAATGGGTGGCAAACCGTTTCGTTGGGTGGTGACTTTTTCAAGGAGAGAGAAACTAACGTCAGATTTCATGGGTAAACATCCTCTTGCCACCGAAACATGTCCATCACATTCTAAGGCATTATCTTCAGTTCTTTCCACTTCACTGTTCTCGTGGAAGGTCTTTTTAACAAATAAATATTGAAAGGTGTGTGTGTGTGTGTGTGTGTGTGTGTGTGTGTGTAGTGCCACAAATTTAGTATTCTTGTATATGTTTAGAGGTACTGTAATTTCTAAGTTAGATAGGGTGTAATCTGAATACTAGTCTATAAATTCCTGTCCTAAGTAGTAGTTCATGTGTTAATGATCAATGTAGGGATAACTTTATTTTTATATGTATACATCTCTGTATCTATGCATAGGGAGTGTAATTGTGAGTGTTGAGCTATGGGAGTTCATCCATCTGGTAGAGTAATGAATAACAGATGCGTGCAACCTTCCCCTTGTTTGTGCATCGTTGTTGGGCGCCAAGTTTAAACCTTAAACAGAATAATAATGGGTATGCAATTCTTTGCGTATCATTGTTGTGAAATGCTTACTAATGAAGCTGCTAGAACCCAAATATGTAAGATTAATAGTAAAAAAAGGCCAAAATAATGTAATTTGTGAGGACCAAATAGTCCCGCTTGCCTTAGCCGTCACTAGATGGCATAAGCTACCCCAAACTCAAGGCGGGATGGCAGTAAATTCAGTATTTAAATTTAGTAAGGATTGAATCCCAAATTTTCCCCAATTCAATCAAAAGTCCTAACGTCATGTGTACACTACTATTTAAATAGTGAAGAGAATTAAAACCCATCATATAGCAAAAACACAGTCTCTTTTGATCTAGCAGTGGCATCCCTTGGTGCCTGACATGCCCCATTCGCTGCCGAGACCTGGTGCATAACAGACGTTGATTCAGGTGAGCTGTACACATTCCTCCTTTCTCCCCCCCCCCCCTTGCTTGTTTAATCCTTACTTGTCGTGAACCATATGAAGTAATGTTAAAAGCTTAACGTAGAGATTCGCTACCGAGACCTGGTACATAACAGACGTTGATTCAGTTCACAGACACCGTGACGTCGGGGGTGTGCACGAGGCCATCATGTGATATTGCCCATAGACTTGTCGTACACACACACTTACACTACCCATGAATAGTTTATAAACTGAATGTAATAGAAATTGTATTATGAATCAATCAGGTGAACTTTATTTTTTATTTTTTTTTGTAGATAAGGTATAGAATTTTGAAAGTTAATGTGGTCATGTAACAGAAAGGCGAATTCAAACTCATTAACCGTTTTCTTTCTCTTATATTAATAAGTTAGGAATATAGGGAGCGTTGAAGGGACCTTAGTGGTGGTGAGCAAAAATGTGATTTTTGAGTTGTTCCTCGAGGCTAAACAAGCCCGAGTGATTACATATTTTTGGTGATTATGCATTAATGATGATTATGAATTATAAATGATTATGAATTAATAGTGATGGTGAATTATTAGTGAATTGTACGATGAGACTATACTACACAGACGAAATAGAACACGAGTGATTATTTTTGGTTCGAGGCTATGCCAGCCCGAAAAGACAATTCATGCCAATAAATGTCCCAGTCTTGAGGCTATTGACGAGCCCAAGAATAACCGATAATAAAGAGTGTGGTATGATGACCTCAGAAATCACTGTTGAATATTCCAATTGTTTCGCTTGGTAACACTGGTATGATGTTCGCCCAAACCATGGCTTTAATTTACAACCCTTTTACATATGATTAAAGGTCATGTAATTCAAAAATGTCTGTTTATTAACCAGTATAGAATTATTAAAGTAAAGTATATGTCATTTTTATACCCAATCAAGGGAATTATTTCCTCTCACCCATAACTCACTCCCCTTCCAGTTCAAGATTCCTCCGCTTTGGGAACGACGAACACACGTGGTACTGACTTAATCTCGACTCGGCCAAAACTACAAACGCTACCAAAACTATCTGTTAAACAATTAACCTTTATCATTCAAAGTCGAAGTGCTACCCCCCTCCCCTTTGTTTTTACTGAGGTGAATATTTTATCAGTCATTGAGGGGAGACTAAGTTGAGTACCATTTGTATTATCAACGAGTAAGTTAAACAGAACCAACAACGGTGGGAAATCCAATTTCCGACCATTACACTGGTAACACCGGTAAGATTAAATATCTGGCGTTACAATGATGAACAATAACGGTGAGATAAAAAATTCTTGACATTACACTGGTGGCAATAGCGGTGGGATATTCATCGTTCCCCAATTAGTGGCGTTGGTGAGAAAGTGAAGGGAAGTGACTAGCAAAGAGAGTGAGAATGTTAAGGGTAGCATTGATTGGTCATTCCCAAATACCTCTGCAACTCTATGTTCAGAGCATCCTGGTAGTAATGAGGTTCTAATAATGTACTAGTTGGTATTACCCCTGGGGAAGGGGGGAAAGAATACTTCCCCAGCATCCCTGCTTGTCGTAAGATGCGACTAAAAGGGGCCTTTTTGTCTCCAGTCTGTCTCCTTACTGTCCTCTTCTGCTCTTCTGTCCTACCTCTCGTCTTGATATTTCCATGTTTCCAATAGCTTGGTGCTAATTCTACACTTTTCCTTCCTTCCTTCCAGCTTAGAAAGTTAAGGGTTAGGTAATTATAGTTCTCTAGACAAATATTACCCACTCAGAGACAAACATACAACACATCATACACTGTCTTGGGCAATACTTCACCGACTTTGGGACGCCACGAGGTATCGTCCTGGAAACGGCGGAGAGTTCACGAGTGGAGAGTTCAAGAAATTCTGCCGGAGGAACCAGGTGGACTTGTTCTACATTACCCCTTATCATCCCCAGGGAAATTCCACCACCGAAAGGATGCATAGGACTATGAAAAGTATCCTAGCATCCCTCTGCAACGGGCACCCCTTGCTTTAGGCTCAGCTGCTCCAGTCGTGCCAAACCGTCATAAATCAAGCGGTGCACTCGAGCACGGGACAACAGCCGTATTATGCCTTCTTCTCACGCCATCCCCCTCGTCTCATTGGTACCTTATTGCCTTCCGTGGACGCAGAGGAGGACGACCTAGCGATAGCACACATGCTTATTAAAAGTACCCACCAGAAGATGACCAGGCGATACCAGGAGGTGGCCAACAGGTGGAGGAGAGTGCAGAAGGTTGGAGTCAATAGCTTGGTGTGGGCGAAAAAAGAAATCATACAGCTGGGTACCTGTAGGAAACTGAATGCCAAATGGGACGGCCCGTATAAAGTGATCGAAGTGTTGCTAGATGGAAGTGTTTATATCATTGAAAATGTATTTAGTGGCAAATGAATACAAAGGGCTGCTGAAAAGGTAAAACCATACTACGGTACCGAGGAATGGCTCTTAGAACCATTGCAACAGGAGCTCGCCCCGGAGCCCGAAGATGAGCGATTACCACTGCGAGTGAGGAATGCCCCTCGGAGGCTCATAGAGGAGTGTTAAACCGAAAAGTAGAGATAAGTGCATGAGACGAATGTTGTGAAACATAACTGCCTGAGGTTATGTTCCGGGTGGACTCATCCCCGAGGAGAGGGTGTAAAAAGAAAAAAAAAAGAGAGAAAAGAGTTCCGGTTGGAACCGGGAAGTGCCTTACTTCGAGGGGAGTAATTAATCCCCACACCTTACAGTTAGCACGGTTTGTGAGGCAGTAGAGTCTTCAGGACAGAATGAGCACTCACCTTCTTGCGGGCAGAATGCTGGAAACAAAAGAACACAGTGAATGCGAATGTGAATGGAAGAGTGGAAGGAAGCGCCCCCCGTGGTGATCTCACTCTCGAGAAACCCTGTCAAGCTCAGGTGAGCAACAAGCTATCCTCCAAAACCTGAGACTGACTGGGGCATAAATTCTCTCATAACATCAAGTGTAAGGAGTGATCATACCTCCTAATGAAGTGAGTAAGCGACCTTCCGAGGAACGCATCAGGTGTTTAATGTGGACTGACAGGTGCCACCGATTGTGGGGAAAAATGTTCTAAGTCAAAGTGTTAATAGCAGTTATAGGAGTAACAACATTCCATCCATGCACATGTCATAGATGATTGACTTCGGTAAAATTTGTCTTCCGAACGTGGGAGCCGTGTAGTGCCACAAATTTAGTATTCTTGTATATGTTTAGAGGTACTGTAATTTCTAAGTTAGATAGGGTGTAATCTGAATACTAGTCTATAAATTCCTGTCCTAAGTAGTAGTTCATGTGTTAATGATCAATGTAGGGATAACTTTATTTTTATATGTATACATCTCTGTATCTATGCATAGGGAGTGTAATTGTGAGTGTTGAGCTATGGGAGTTCATCCATCTGGTAGAGTAATGAATAACATGCGTGCAACCTTCCCCTTGTTTGTGCATCGTTGTTGGGCGCCAAGTTTAAACCTTAAACAGAATAATAATGGGTATGCAATTCTTTGCGTATCATTGTTGTGAAATGCTTACTAATGAAGCTGCTAGAACCCAAATATGTAAGATTAATAGTAAAAAAAGGCCAAAATAATGTAATTTGTGAGGACCAAATAGTCCCGCTTGCCCTAGCCGTCACTAGATGGCATAAGCTACCCCAAACTCAAGGCGGGATGGCAGTAAATTCAGTATTTAAATTTAGAAAGGATTGAATCCCAAATTTTCCCCAATTCAATCAAAAGTCCTAACGTCATGTGTACACTACTATTTAAATAGTGAAGAGAATTAAAACCCATCATATCGCAAAAACACAGTCTCATTTGATCTAGCAGTGGCATCCCTTGGTGCCTGACATGCCCCATTCGCTGCCGAGACCTGGTGCATAACAGACGTTGATTCAGGTGAGCTGTACACATTCCTCCATTCTCCCCCCTCCCCTTGCTTGTTTAATCCTTACTTGTCGTGAACCATATGAAGTAATGTTAAAAGCTTAACGTAGAGATTCGCTACCGAGACCTGGTAGCCTACATAACAGACGTTGATTCAGTTCACAGGCACCGTGACGTCGGGGGTGTGCACGAGGCCATCATGTGATATTGCCCATAGACTTGTCGTACACACACACTTACACTACCCATGAATAGTTTATAAACTGAATGTAATAGAAATTGTGTTATGAATCAATCAGGTGAACTTTATTTTTTTTTGTAGATAAGGTATAGAATTTTGAAAGTTAATGTGGTCATGTAACAGAAAGGCGAATTCAGACTCATCAACCGTTTTCTTTCTCTTATATTAATATGTTAGGAATATTGGGAGCATTGAAGGGACCTTAGTGGTGGTGAGCAAAAATGTGATTTTTGAGTTGTTCCTCGAGGCTAAACAAGCCCGAGTGATTATGTATTTTTGGTGATTATGCATTAATGATGATTATGAATTATAAATGATTATGAATTAATAGTGATGGTGAATTATTAGTGAATTGTATGATGAGATTATACTACACAGACGAAATAGAACACGAGTGATTATTTTTGGTTCGAGGCTATGCCAGCCCGAAAAGACAATTCATGCCAATAAATGTCCCAGTCTTGAGGCTACTGACGAGCCCAAGAATAACCGATAATAAAGAGTGTGGTATGATGACCTCAGAAATCACTGTTGAATATTCCAATTGTTTTGCTTGGTAACAATATGGTATGATGTTCTCCCAAACCATGGCTTTAATTTACAACCCTTTTCCATATGATTAAAGGTCATGTAATTCAAAAATGTCTGTTTATTAACCAGTATAGAATTATTAAAGTAAAGTATATGTCATTTTTGTACCCAATCAAGGGAATTATGTCCTCTCACCCATAACTCACTCCCCTTCCAGTTCAAGATTCCTCCGCTTTGGGAACGACGAACACACGTGGTACTGACTTAATCTCGACTCGGCCAAAACTACAAATGCTACTAAAACTATTTTAAACAATTAACCTTTATCATTCAACGTCGAAGTGCTACCCCCCCCTTTGTTTTTACTGAGATGAATATTTTATCAGTCATTGAGAGGAGAGTTGAGTACCATTTGTATTATCAACAAGTAAGTTAAACAGAACCAACAACGGTGGGAAATCCAATTTCCGACCATTACACTGGTAACACCGGTAAGATTAAATATCTGGCGTTACACTGATGAACAATAACGGTGGGATAAAAAATTTCGACATTACATGTGTGTGTGTGTGTGTGTGTGTGTATTATGAAGACGACTTGGCATTCATCATCACATACCAAGAGTTCTACACCAATGCACCAGTATTGCGGCGGTGATGAGAAGCCTACAGTTGGTGACACAGTGCACCCTGGGTGGAGTAGTTCCAATGTCCATCAGGGAGCAAGACCTGTGTGTGTGTGTGTGTGTGTGTGTGTGTATTATGAAGATGACTTTGCATTCATCATCACATACCAAGATTTCTACACCAATGCACAAGTATTGTGGCGGTGATGAGAAGCCTACAGTTGGTGACACAGTGCACCCTGGGTGGAGTAGTTCCAATGTCCATCAGGGAGCAAGACCTATTCACATTTCCTTGCAACTCGTCGTGGGAAGAAGCCTGGTTCGACCCTGGTGGGACGCTGTCCACTACAGGGGGACGCTGGATCCCTACGATTTATGTACAGTACTGTATATGTAGAATGGTTCCAAAGAAACAGTTGCTTACCTGTGATCAACAAGTCCGTTCAGTCAGACAGACAGGGATTAACCATAAACGACAAGAACAACAAGTGCTGCCTTTTCCTCCTTTATGACAAATGCCAAGAACTGGGACTTACGATCACCCTGAGTAAAACTAGGACCATGATTTTTAGCTACTGAACCTTACACTACCTTTAACGCACCATTAGAATCACAGATACTCGTATCATCACATTAAGAAGTTCTTCACTGCGGAATAAGTTACCAGAAAGTGTAATTACATCACAAAGTATTAGAAGTTTTGAAATGCAGCCAGATAAGTACTGGAACACAAAAGGCAGTTTGGATTATGGGCATGAATATCCTCTATCACCTGCCCAGAAGGACACTGTGAACCGGGAAGAGATATGACATAAAAGTACTTTGTAAGGACCTATTCATCAGAAATGGTTCCTTTAATCATATTAATAAACATAAAGTGTGTGCTCTGACACCAGCATCTCGTTGCAAAACTTGACAAGAGACTTATCTTTTCCATCCAGGCCTTGCACTTCCATGGCCAAGTAGCATCTTGAACAAATGTATTGAAAGCTGTATTTCGCAAAAACACAGGAGGAATATACCATGTCATGAGGTCATTTTACAACTAGAGCATTAGGCATGTGATAAGTTATTAAGCCCTTTGTCTATCAGCAGTCTCTGAGCACCAAACCAGAGATAGAGGTGGTGAAGAGGGAACAGATGCACCTCATTTCAGCTATACGGGTATCCCTCGTGGGAAACCCCTTCTCTTTTTCAAAATTATCTATCAACAGTTCCAAAGATGGAGACAAATTCGCACATCCTCCAACAGGAAGCTCTGCGCAGGATAGCTGCCCTCATAAAACCCAGTTCCTTTACATACTACACTGGTGGATGTAAAGCTGAATACAGAAGCACTACGGGAGCAGCTTTCATACCTGTAACTGGCGAAGGAGTAGAAATGTGGAGCGTTTCTAATTGAGCCAACACACTCCAGAGCAAAACTGATTCTATCACTGGCACCCTCCGTGATGCCCGGAATCGTGTCTTTATGTAATACTGTCCTCCTCCTTCCTTATTATTCATTTCTGACTTCATAATTTCCTCCCTTCTTGACTTAACAGACAGAGAGAGAGAGAGAGAGAGAGAGACAGACAGACAGACAGACAAACAGAGAGAGAGAGCAATCATCATGATGGCTGCTGAGTTTTGAGCAGGAGAGAAAAATATCCTGGGTTTCATACAGCTGGAGCAAGTACCAGGGAGAGCAGAGCAAAGTTGGTGTTGGAATGGATTTATATGAGGAAGAAATGTATAGTACTGGTCTACACCTGAACTTGTGAAGCAGATATTTGACTGATGAAGTTTTGATATGCAAGTATATGTCTGCTGTTGACAGGAAATTTCTGGTTTCATATGACGTTTTTGAATTCGGGTCAAGAGGGTCCAACTAAAGGGGTTCTGGCCAAGACTTCCTGCTGAAGGATGTCACTGAGTGGAGAGCAAAATTAATGTTATGTAAACAGAAGTTGAGAAGTGTGAACAAGGCACCTGCAACACCTTGGGTGATCCTCAAGGGGTGTCACGTGTCAACATTTTCTGTGGGCTAGCCTTCCCACATAGAGTTGCAGACAAAAAGACCGTGATACTCTAGGCTAGTTGTTCCCAAACTATGGATTATGACCCGAATGTATGCCTCAAAGACATTTTTTAGCCTATATTATGGAAAAGTCTAAGGAATATAATAAATTTCAGACTGAAACTATTGTATATTAAACACAACACACAATGGAATATAGAAAATATAACTTTTAAATTTTGTAATTTCGAGAACGTCTGAACCTACAGGAAAGTATGGTTCACAAGGAATGTTCTGTAACATTTCTATATTTGGTGGACCGTACTACTGGCAGGGGGCCAGCCCACTATTGTGTTAGTCTTTGAATAGCTCATTTTAACTGTCACTTGTTGTAACCAGGGGAGAACTGGGCCAGACAAGCCCCCAGAGTGACTCCAGCAATCTTCCCTGAGTTTAACCAGATCCTAGGCAATGTTTCCCAGGGATTTCAATCCTATTCACTGAGAGTCTTAATTTTATTTTATTTTTTTTTATTTTTATTTTTTATAGTACCTGATGTTCTTCATTAACCCCTCAACCACAGGGCATCACTTTCGTGACGGTTGGGAGCATGGGATCATACCGCTGGGTGTCACTTTTGTGATTCTGTGTTATTTTGAATTTGCCCGGGCTTTCAAGTGGTGTCTTATATCATCTATCAGTACTGCCAATGTCCAACACTAGTCAGCACTCCTAATCTCATCTGTACTCCCACCATTGTTGACAATTTAGCCATTTCTCCACGTTCTTGACTTCCCTCCCTACCTCCCCCTCCATTACCCTCTCCTCTCGCCTGCCCAGCCGTGCTGCGCTAAGTAAATCTTCCCCGGAATTTTCCACTGATTTCATCCATTGAAATAAGCCCTATGCCCTATTCTTATACGAAATAATATATACAAAAAAGAAATAAGGTAAGTGATAGTGCCATACACCTGGAATTGGCTATTTATCACCTGACAACACCTCACCTGCACTTGTTTGCTAATTTTCGCTGTTTATTTCCCCTTGAAATATGCCGTATAATCTATTCTCGTAATAAAAATATATATAAGAAAGGAAGGGAGAAGCCTAAGTGATATTTACATTCACCTGGAACTACCTAATTTATTATGTATTGTCTAGATTTCCTGCCAATCATTTCATAGCATATATAACAGCAGCTGTCACCACGCTGACATTGGCAGCATTGCACTCCCCCTAGGCTGCCACAGCATTCAGTTTACCGTCGTCTTTCAAGGTGAAACCACGTTGGATTTGCGCCTGTCCAATTCCGCCACTTTTTAGCCCGATGCAAAGGGCCCTGTGATCTCTACCCTTACTAAACCTCGTGTGGAAAGGGGTAAAGGGCTAAGTGACTGCTGTGGAACGTGAACTGGCTAATTTATCAATGAAAATGATGGACAGTGACTATGATCTTTCTGGTGACTAAAACAGTGCAAGTGGAAATGTAAATAATGTGTAAACAGCAAGTGAAAGCAATGAATGTAAATATAAGTGAACAGTGGAAAATAGTTTTATAAGTTACTGCAAGTGACAGTCCATAACACAGTGTAAATAAAATAGAAATGTATATAATGTAAAAAAAAATAGAGAATGTATATAGAAATGCAAATGAGTAGTAATATAAGACTATGAGTATATATACTAGGAGTAATGAAAGTGAAAGTATCACTCTAGCATGTATGAATACTATGAGTTATGAATGTGGAAAGGAAAGTGACAGATTCGCTCTCAACGCTAGTATACAGAATGAGAAAGTGAATGATACGTATTTTACTGAAAGAGAAATTGAATGCCTACAGTGACAATAAACTACTATTACTGAAGGAAACTTATGGATAAAGACTGCAGATATATATATATAAGTGTTATATAGTAATAGAAATATAAAGTGTGAGTGTTTTTATGAATAATAAATAACAGAACACCAGCGGCATATGGATTCCGAACTATTTGAAAATCAGAGAATAGTGTTTCTAATGATAATATCAGGCTGTGGTAATCATATTACGGGTTGTCGGGAAGTGTAAAGTGGAGACTTCGTTACCAAACTTCAGAGGTCTCTACAAGTCCTACGGTACTCGACGAAGGCTTAACAAACTTCCCAGGAGAAAGCTGAAGGTATGTGCCCTACGCATATTTAATTTTAATATTCTAGGACTAATAACTGATTTTTGGCAAATATTTTTAGAGAGTCTGTTGGGGAGTGAATATGCCTGTGGGACACGCAAGTCAAGCCAAAAGAACCCCGCGGTTTAGGGGTTAATACAAAGTCAAACTCAAGGTAACTTTTTAAGGGTCGCCTTAGGCCTTTTTTGTTCCCTTTAGTGTATAGACCAAATGCCCAAGGATCTGACAATAAACAGCTTGGCTGTTGTCTAAATTTTGTTGTTTGGACTTGTGACACTCCATCAGCTCCATTCTCATTGAAATACTAGCACTGGGAAGACCAACACCAAGGCGAGACCACAGGGAGGTGCGGAAAGGGCCCGAGCCAAACGGGCATATGTCCCCTGTCACCAGACGCCCCTTTTCCCCTCAACAGAGCCCGCGGGAAGTACGCCACTCCACCGCACTACTCTCGGGCCAGACCAGCACTTGCAAGGATCGGGGTTGGACTTGTTCCTTAACAGTCCCAGGCAGAACTGAGACGACAGCCACCGCCCGTGTTGTGGAGAAGACGGCCACCATATGCTTCTCGTCTACCACCCCCTGCAGGACCACGGTGGTGTCCACTGTACTGACCGGGTAGGGAACGGCCACATCCTCCCCTTACCTGCAGCCTCCACTGGGAGCAGAACCGCGGTGACGGCCACCATCCTCGCCGGAGTGAGAACGACCACAGTCCTTCTCTCACCTGCTGTCCCAGGGCAAGGCAGAACTGTGGTGACAGCCATCACCCTCGCCGGAGAAAGAATGGCCACCATCCTTTTCTCACCTGCCGCTCCCACAGGCACAAGCAGACCTGTGGCGGTGCCCCCTGTGCCTGTCAGGAAGGGAACGGCCACCGTCCTTCCCTCATCTGCTGCCTCTACAGGAAGCAGGACCGTGGCAACAGCCAACGTCCTCACTGGGGAGAGAACAGCCACTGTCCTTCTCCCATCTGCTGTCACAGAGTCCAGCAGAACAGCGAGGTGCCCCCTGTGCCCATCGGGGAGGGAACAGCTACTGTCCTTCTCTCATCTGCTACCCCTGTGATGCCTCTCAAGGGTAACATCCCTTGTTTGCCTCACCCCTTTAGAGGCCGAGTGGGACACCCCTCTCACTCTCCCCACAGTGCTAGCCCCACGGCAGAGCTGCAGCTGGAGAGGATCTGGAGTGTGAGAGTCTGGAGATATGCTCACTGCAACCAGCGCCCATACATCGCCCCTCGCTGTCAGACTCCCGGAGGAAGCGATGCCACAGGCAGCCCCTGATGGCCTCTCGACCCAAGTGAGGCCACAGCCCCCAGCCACCCAGGGGCGTCCCCAGGACTCCCAGCAGAGACCTCCCCTGCCCACCGATGAGCAGTTCTTCAGGAACAGGCACAGGGAAGCGCGCCTGCTCACCATGTTCAGCCCCAGTCCTGAGGGCCGACATACCCACTGAGGCCCCACCAGGGAAAGGCTTTCCTCTACACCGCCCAGTAGCCTATCTCAGACAACCTGGCCCCTGATGGTGGTTCCGTGTCTCCTGCGAGAGAGCATGCTTGACAGGACCCCTCCCACACCTGGACGACACCTGCAGCTGCCCAGTTACCGGTGGACCAACCCGGGTCCTCTGTGTCTCTGATAGTGTATTTAATCTGTACATTGTACTGTGTCCTGCATTGTATATCTTTGTATATGATTGGCTGACCCGAGTTTTTATGTCCTGTTCCTCTAATTGCATGCTCTAGACCCAGTCTTGAAGGGAACCCCAGACCAGTCGCTCATGCACAGAGAGCAAGGAATTGAGCTCTGAACACTAGCATAACACTGGTGGCTAGCGTTGGATCTTGATATGGTCAGAGAGCAATGAGGAACGAAAGGGAAAGTAAAAAAATGGCAGCCAAACCGAACATACAATTGCCAAAATTCGACCTTTAACAATGCGACATAAACACTTACATGTGCATGATTAAACCACTACTGGACATTGGATTTGACCATGACAGGGAGAAAATAGCAGTTGTTCTGCCACACTTGGGAAAAGCGGAGTCAAGCATCCCCATGAAGATCGTCTTGGAGCTGACATTGGTGCAGTTCACGCAAATCGTAACTCAAGCAGTCACGCCACCCCTAGGGAAAGTCATTGCCTTATCTCAGCTCGACACCCTCACCTACAATGGCAACCAGGACGACACTCATCCAGGCCAGGTGACTCATCACCGCCGATTATCAGGAGACTGACACAGCCAGCCAGGAACAACATATCTTCAATAACCTGTTGAGGATCCTCCCCAGTGCCATAAGGGAATATTGCACAATCTATGACCCGGCGGGAGAACTCAACAAAGACTTCCAGCTGGTTAGATGCCTTCTAGCTGCTCGCACCACCCCACAGCACATTGGCACAGTCAGCAAATTCCCAGCACAGAGGGCACCACACCTCAAACCATGGATGCCCCCCACCCACACAAGCCCTTCAACAACTCCCACTATACCCAAAGCACTCCCTACCAAAAGATGCCCAGCCCCGAAGGAGAATACTAACCCCATTTCTATCAACCCGTGGGAATTCTCTGCCTGTAGTCACCAATGCCCTATTCATGATATATGTGAACAGCTAAAAGCTGCCCAGTACAGACCAACCACCCAAGGGCGCCACAAAGTCTCCTCTCTAAACTACGAGTGTGCCGAGGATGACGCCCCGCCCGCCGACTCTGCCGATCCCAGGGAAGTGGAGCCTGAAGGAGAAGATGCCCCACAACAGCTCGATTTTTAGGACTGCCCCCACACCTCCCCATGGTGGCCGGGGCCACCACACAAAAATACCGTTCCCCAGTCTACGACAAGATGAGCCTGAATGAGGTAAAAGCAAGGTTACTGGTCGACACGGGAGCAGGCAGACCATGCCTCTACAGTCACTTCTACTCCTGCCATGCCTCAGCTTTCGGCCCCCTTCTCCCCACTTCAGCTCACCTAATTGATGCAGGGGATGACCACCTGCCGATACATGGGGAAACCCGGACCCTGTGTGCCGATACCCACCAGAAAGTATCAGCCAAGCACAAATTCATCATCTTTGACTCAACCTGCCGTGCCTATGATGGCTACTTAGCGCTAGACCTCCTGCAGAAGTTACATACCAACATTGACTGTCACAAGAGACATCTCCATTTCCAGAAGCCTCCAGACCCCACCTCCCAGCCACTCTGCACGTGCACACCTCCCTCACCCTGTTCCCCTCCTGCCATGTCCTCTACCTTGTCCCCTATCCCCCCTACCCCTCTCACTCCTGACACCACTTTCCCTGCTACCATTGCCTCCTCTCTTATTATTCCCCCCCAGCACAAGGCCTGGCTCTACCTGAACAAGCCCACCAGAACCTCCATCTTATTCTCTCCTAACCTGCTTTCTGGAACCATCTCCTCCTGTCTGTTGTCACCCACGTTCCTCCCCACCCACCTCGGGGTGGTACACGTCACCAACATTTCCACCACCCCCCTCACCCTCCCCAGAGGATTAGTGGTTGGTGAAATGGAAGAAGCTGAACCTTGAGCACCCCCCCTCCTCTCCTGCCACTCTATCCCCCCCTACCATCTCACCACACCTAGGTAACAGCTTCCAACACCTCCTCCTGGACTTACAAGAACTCTTCTCATAAGAAGCTGTGGACACTGGCCACACCACATACCTGGTGCACGAAATCCACACCACAGGATCACCCATTTGTCAACCATCACGGCGGAAAAACCCTAAGCAACGGGCCGAGGAAGATCGGCAGGTCCAGGAAATGCTCCATGCCGGCGTCATATCTCCATCCACCAGCCCTTGATCCTCTCCAGTCGCCCTAGTTAAAAAGAAGGACAGCACCATGGGCTTCTGTGTGGATTACTGATGACTAAACGATGTGACCACAAAAGATGCCACCCCCCTACCCAGGATAGATGACTCCCTCGACTCCCTGAATGGAGCATCCTGGTTTTCCACCTTGGATATCCGATCAGGATACTGGCAAGTCCCTGCGCACCCAGAAGACAGGGGGAAAACAGCTTTCTCGACCAGCAGTGGGAAGCACTATGAATTTAGCATCCTCCCCTTTGGAGTTTGCAATGCTCCTGCTGCATTTTCCTGGCTAAAGGAGTCAGTTCTCAGCGGCCTCACCTGGGAAATCTGCCTGGAGTACCTAGATGACATCATCATTTTCAGCCAGACATGGGCCAACCACCTCCAGCGCCTTGGGCAAGTCTTCCTTCTCATTCAACAGGCCGGACTTAAGCTGAGACCGTCAAAATGCATCCTGGCTGAACGGTCCATCTCCTTCCTAGGACATGTCATCACTAAGGAAGGCATAGCACCTGACCCTGACAAACTGCATGCTATCGCAGACCTTCCCTCTACCATGAGATGTCCACGAAGTCTGTGCCTTTATTGGGCTCACCTCATACTACTGGCGCTTCGTGAAAGGGTTCGCAAAAATCGCGAAACCCCTCCACAACATGACAAAAAAGGGCGAAAATTTCACCTGGACAGACGATTGCATTACAGCATTTCACACTCTCAAGACCAAGCTCATCATCGCTCCGATCATCGCATTCCCCGACTACACCCTGCCCTGTTGCCTATACACCGACGTATCCCTAGTGGCTATCGGCGACATCCTTGCCCAGGTCCAAGAGGGGCAAGAGCACATAATCGCCTGCGCCAGTCGTACCCTCAACAAGACAGAGAAAAATTACGCCGCCACCAAATGAGAATGCCTAGGCATCATATGGGCACTGGAGTACTTCCGAGCCTACCTCTTATGCACTCATGTCACCATCATAGCCGACCACCAGTCCCTGCAATGGCTACACCTGTCCCAGACCCACAATGCCCAGCTTATCAGGTGGAGAGAAACTCTTGAAGAATTCAACTTCAAGATTGCATACCGGCCCAGCAAATTATACACAAACTGCCCTTCAACCCTATCAGTGCCACCACCAGCCTCCTATATCAGTGGCAAAACAAGGATCACCCCAACTGGATACCATCCCAAGTATTTTCTAAGCTCCACCAGCATGGTGACCACCTGTTCACCCATTCTGGACAATAGTGCTCGACTCTGACACTGCCCTTGAGGCAATGACCCACGTACACTCGGATAACGGCATTCATCTCGGCACCAAGAACCTACTACAGGTATATAATGACATGTACTGGACACCCGGCCTCTCCAACCTGGCCAAACAAGTCACTCAGACCTGCTGGGCCTGTGCACTAGGCCAGGATATCATGCGAATGCCTGGCCCTTCAGGAAACATCACCACCCACAAGCTATGGCAACTGCTGTCTGTGGACATAGTCAGCCCCCTACCACCTAAAACTGGCTACAAATACATCATTACCTTCATGGACATGTATTCAAAATTCCTTATCACCTGCCTGGCCAAAGAACACCACACTTTGGCTGTGGCCGACACCCTTGTCCACCACATCTTCCCCTACTTTGGCATTCCCCAAGCCCTTCACTCAGACAACGCCTCGGAATTTATCAGCAAAATATGAAAGGAACTTGCCACCATCTTCGGATACCAGCTCTCCCACTCCTCTCCCTACTGACCCCAAAGGAACGGGATATCCAAGAGAAGCCACCACACCCTCCTCAACCAGGTGCGGGCCAGGATAGAAGGAACAAGAAACAGGGACTGGCCAGCGCATATAAAAATTGTACAGTGGAAAATGAACACCTGCCCATGAGAAGACGCATTACTCCTCGCGAACAAGTGTTTGGAGGAACACCTCTCCTCCTACCCCTCCGATACTGCCTACAGCCCCCCTCCACATCCCCCACATCCGACCCCCTTCACCACCTGAAGAGCCGACTGCATCACCTACATAAACACCGAGACCTCCAACCTGATATCACCCCCTCCAGTCCCTACAAGCCAGGGGACTCAGTTATGGTAGCCCAACTACCAGTCCTGAGCAAGCTCTCACCATGGTTCGTAGGACCATATACAATTATAAATGTCCCCAACCCCTACCAAATAATAATCCAGTACCATGACACCCCAGTACCTACCGCAATCGCCATGTGCAGCTTTTCCGTCCTCCACCGCCACCTCCCAACCACGCCACACTCATTCCCCCACCCAGCGTGCCACACCACCCCCCACAACCCCCAACCACACACCTGACTCGTACTCCTGCTACATCACGCCCTCTCACTCCTCGCCCTCACGCACTCCCCCTTCCACAATCACGTCCCCCACCTTACCCTCCACCAGTTCCACACCACCCCCACAGACCCCTGCCACACCCACAGCAACCTCGCCTCCCGCCTCACCACCCACCCCCCACATCACCACCACAGGACACAAAGGCCCTGCCAACTAACTGGGAAACCCCCCACCCACCCCCGGCCACCCTGCCATATGACCAATGCTCCACGCCACCTACACCTGCCCTAACCACCGCCACCATTACACCCACACACTCCTTTTCCCCATCCACCTCCCATTCCACACCCACATCTTATGCCAGACCCCACACCACCTCCTCATTCTCGGCCAATGCCATGACCCCACATCCTAGCACAAAAACTCCACCACCAAAACAAAAAACCCCCACCTCCACCTGGCTGCCTCACCACATGGCCCCAGTTCCTCGCCACCCACACCTGTCCTCACCACCACCACCATGGAGGAACAGCACCAGAATCGTCTAAGGTGGAATTGGAGGAGAAAGTCTGAGGAAAGAGATCTGCTTTATCAGTAGAAGAAATAGCTACAGAACCATCAGAGTAGAAAAAAGGAGGGAAGGATGATGAGGTAAAGTTGTTAGAAAGGTTTTTGGCAAGGTACCAGAAGGAGCGGGAAGAATTCGAGTTGGTGAGTTGAGAGCATTTAATACAGATGAAAATATTTTTTGCACAGCGAAGAACAGACTTTGCACGATTCCAGGCAGAAACATAAAAAAGATGTGATTCAGGGGTGGGTTGGCTCTGGTATCTTTTATAGGCCCTCTCCTTGTTGCGGACAGCATTAGAACAAGCACGATTAAAGCAAGGCTTTCTTGTATTAGTCAAAGGATATGAGAAGGGAATGTATGTTTCCATGCCCGAGAGAATAACCTCCACAATGCACAAGGCACACTCAGATGGCTCACGGCCATGGAGCAAGAATCATTCCAGGGAAAATCAAAGAAGTACTGCCTAAGGGCCTCCCAATCTGCAGCTCCAAAGTGCCACAGTCAACATTTCTTTGGAGGGTCCACAGGCCGTACCAGAGCAATAGAACAGGTTAAGGTAATAAGGTTGTGATCGAAGGAGCCCAATGGAGAGGAAAGATTAACAGTGTAAGCAGAAGGATTAGTTGTAAGGAAGAGGTCAAATATGTTGGAGTTCTCTCCAAGATGATTAGGGATACAGGTAGGGTGCTATACAAGCTGCACTAGGTCATTAAAGAAATTTTCATAGCCAGTAGAATTAGGGGATAAGTAAATAGTGCAGATATATTTAGTCGGTGAATGACAGGAAAGCCGAAGCCAGAGTGTAGAGAATTCAGAAGAATCGAGTTCAGGAACACGAAAGCAAGATAAGTCGTGTATATATACACAACAGCCACCTTTGGCTTTGAAATGAGTATAGAGAAAGTAGGAGGATACAGAAAAGGGTTCGCTCTCAGTTGCCTCAGACAGCTGAGTCTCAGTTAGGAAAAGAAGGTGAGGTTTAGAGGAGGAGAGGTGGTGCTCAACAGAGCGAAAGTTAGAGGAAAGGCCGCAAACATTGCAGAAATGAAAAAGAAGTGAGTCAGACAGTGGTTCAGGCAGCTCGAGTCATCACCGGGAGAGGGGCGGATGGTGGGGGCATTTATGGCCCCCCCCCCGGGGACTCCAAGGCTATGTAAATAGATGCCACAATTTGTTTGAATTTTGGAAAAGGAAGTGTACTGTGTACTGTGCATGTACTGTAGTTTGGTGTTGATAGAGAAACTTGTATTGGACAGAATGCTGGCCTACTCTCTGTGTTACTGAGACACTGAAAAAGTTCAGCAAAGGGGGATGGTCAGGAACTAGTCCTGAGGCCTGGTGAAATGGGAGCTCCAGCTCTCCCTGTCATCAGCTTTCCATCCACCTTGGGAGTACTGCCCTGCTCGACTGATGCTACAGCCTACTCCTCTGAGTAGTCTAAAATCCGCACCAGGAGCCAAACCTACCCACACACCACTGGAACATCCTCCTCTGCCATCTCAGGCTGACCCACCAAACCAGTACCTCCGACACCTACCACCTCCAGCCACGGGGATGTTACTTTCCTGACCATGACAATGGTGAGATACCAGCATCGGGAAGACCACCACCAAGGGGAGACCACAGGGATGCACGGAAAGGGCCTGGGCCAAACAGGCATACGTCCTGTCACCAGACGCCCCTCTTCCCCTCAACAGGGCCCGCAGGAAGTATGCCACCCCGCTGCACTACTCTCGGGCCAGACCAGCACTCACCAGGATCGGGGTGGGACTTGTTCCTTAACAGTCCCAGGTAGAACCACGATGACAGCCACTGTCCATGTCAGGGAGAAGACGGCCACCATATGCTTCTCATCTACCACCACTTGCGGGACCACAGTGGCGTCCACTGTACCCACCGGGAAGGGAACAGCCATCGTCCTTCCCTCACTTGCAGCCTCTGCTGGCAGCAGAACTGCGGCGACGGCCACCGTCCTCACCAGGGAGAGAACTGCCACTGTTTTTGTCTCACCAGCCACCCCCACGGGCACAAGCAGAACTGCGGCAGCGCCACCTGTGCCCGTCGTGGAGGGAACGGCCACCGTCCTTCCCTCATCTGCCGCCTCTGCAGGAAGCAGGACCATGGCGGTGGCCACTGTCCTCGCCGGGGAGAGAACGGCCACCATCCCTCTCTCACCTCCTGTCCTAGAGTCCAGCAGAACCGCATTGGCACCCCCTGTGCCCGTTGGGGAGTGAAGAGCCACCATCCTTCCCTTGTCTGCTACCCCCATGATGCCCCTCAAGGGTAACGTCCCTTGCTCGCCTCACCCCTCCAGAGGCCGAGTGAGACACCTCTCTCACTCTCCCCACAGAGCTAGCCCCCCAGCGGAGTTACAGCTGAAGAGGATCTGAAGCAGCTCTGTAGAGAGTCTCAAGATATGCTCACTGCAGCCAGCATTCTTACATCGCCCCTCACGGTCAGACTCCCAGAGGAAGAGATGCTGCAGGCAGCCCCTGACGGCCTGTCGACCCGAGCAAGGCCGTGGCCCCCAGCCACCCAGGAGCGTCCCCAGGACACCCAGCAGAGACCTCCCCCACCCCACTGACAAGCAATCCTTCTTCAGGAACAGGTGCAGGGAAGCGCGCCTTCTCGCCCTATTCAGTCCCAGTCCTGAGAGCCAACCTACCCACTGAGGCCCCACTAGGGAAAGGCCTCCCTCTACACTGTCCAGCAGCCAACCTCGGATGACCCGGCCCCTGAAGGTGGTCCCGTGTCTCCTGCGAGAGAGAATGCCTGACAGGACTCCTCCCACACCTGGATGACACCTGCAGCTGCCCAGTCACCGGTAGCCCAACCCGGGTCCTCTGTGTCTCTGATTGTGTAGGTAATCTGAACATTGTATTGTGTCCAGCAATGCATATCTTTGTGGTAAGTTACATGTAAGGTTGGTTGACCCGAGTTTTTATCCCCTGTTCCTCTAGTTGCATGCTCTAGACCCGGTCTTGAAGGGATCCCTAGACCAGTCGTTCATTCACAGAGAGCAAGGAGTCGAGCTCTGAACACGTGGCATAACACTCATCTCCAACAATATACCTCTGTCTACAAAATCGTGCGAGGATTAACTGAAACAAGGTGTGTCATAGGTCCTCAGTATGACTTGCATTGTGCATGGATACTCAACTTGAGACTACGAGTAAGAGTGGAAATACTGACCAACTTAAAAAAAAAAAAAAAATCACCTACTGATGATTGTAATTTAGTCATCCTTTTGGTCTGTTATGTCAATTAGTGAACTCAGTTCCATGGGCATTTTGTAACATAAGTGATATTCAAAACTTGTACCAACATCCTGGGTTATCTGGCTAGGAAAAAGTTGGATTTAGGGTCGTGGTCATAGATGTCTGGGACACACTGCGCTGGGGTTGATTCGCAGCGGAAAGACAAGGCAAACACCGAATGGGTCTTGAGAACTGTGAGGTGCTAAATGTTCATCAGTTTCTTATTTAATGTCTGTATGTAAAATGTCAAAAACTAAAACAAGACACAAGGCTAAGAACATTATACCACTGAATGGAATTGGTAGATAATGCAATGGACAAGTATGGAGATTCAGGTGATATAACTGGAAACACTCAATGGTATGATGCCAGAGGAAGATACGTTTCTATTTCTTTTGCAAACATAATTGTATCAGGCAACATGAATGCAGTAATTTCATATCACTTTGTTTTACATACAGCAAGATTTCGTGAAGTGTGCTACCAAGATCACTGCGTCGGTCTGCATCCAAATTCACACTGCCTCATTTCCATATTACAGTAATATCATTAAGTTGCTAGAGGGAAAGAATTTCTGAACAGACTATATGCAATGAATTATCACCATGTTTTATAAATTACTTTTTCGATCTATTCACTCTCAGAAATCTTTACGTTTCTGTTCGAGCATTATCATTTATTCTTCTTTAATACACATCTCCCATCGTCCTCACCATCTCACTCCTCTGTCATCTTCGCTTCAGCCCTCCTACCACCACCATTCTCATATGAGCCACCATATTTCCAGTTCATTCCCAAGCCTAACAGTTTTTTTTTTTTTTCTTGCTAGGTCCCACTAACCCACTCGCAGTTGGTATGACGCAGGGAATCTCAGCAAAATAATTTGCCATCAGTCAGAGTTAAAAAGAAAAAAAAAAAAAGTACCTGAGACCGCGAAAGGGTCAACATTAAGGTCTCGTTAATCTTTGCTCCTTAGCTAAAAAAAAAAAAAAAATGTAATTTTGCTAACCATATTAAGAAATATTAGTGTTCCATTTTAAAATCAGTTTGGTAAATGTGTGTGGTAGACATACTTCTACTTGTGACCAGTATTATTACCGTTTTATGCTGGCAGTGTCTTTGCACGCTCTAGAAACAAGCCTTGGCATTCAGATTCAAGATCCTGAAGCAACACTTTCACAGCCGAACCTGATGTTGTATAAGAGCTAATGGAGATGTTGATATTGTGCTCACAACACAAGTGACTCGCCAAATTCAGGTCATTCATCGCAAATCAGAGCAGTCCAATCCTAAGGGGGTTGCTGTTGTTGCTGATCAACCACAGTCTGTCTGGCCAAGCAGACCTATCAACCGCAGGCAAGCAACCACCCATACAGGGTCCTCCTGTGCAGTGAACCGATGATCCCTTACGGCTGACAGTGCCACACCACACCTAAGGATTGGGAGTTGTGTGGAGGTTTGGTTCCTGGATGGACGCCGCATTTGCGTCTGCACCCAGTTAACAGGGGTACCATAGTAGGCTCCATTTCTCCCCGTAGTTTGGCTATATGGTTACCACCCAGCACTGTACATGGTTTCCTGGGCTACAGGAAACCATTTGGCTTATCACTCAGTGATGAGTCATCTGAATGCCAAGAGGGAAAGGGAAAAGTAGGAAGAGGACAGACACCGAAACATAATTAAACTTGGGAAGAAAAAGTGAGCAACACGTCATCAAGTGAGTGAAAGATGGTCGCCATCATAGATACATAAACAGATGCCGCACGGGAAGGCAATACATGCGTCAGCTTGGTCGACATGTTGGAATGGTCGAGTGCACGTTGCTTGCTATGGTCTACTCTGCAATTGTACTGCCTTTAACTCCTCTCAAATGCCATAGAGTTACACCAACAAGAGAACAATTGACACCAGACAACAGGGAATAATTTTTCATGGGTAAGTACATACAGTCTGTATTATAAAATCAATACAAATGTCATATAGATCTGCACTGCTCAGACTGATGCATGCAGACATGTACTTCAACACTGAGTTTAGTTGTAATATAAACAAACTAGTCAGTATGAATGGCCGCTGACCTTATAACATTTGACAGTACCACAGTGCATTGAATTCTACTTCGCTCCGGTAATCAGCGTACAGTACAGTACTCAGATTCTCATGTACTAAGCCACGTAAATATTGGCATGCATAATTGATAGGTAAAGGTCAAGAAAGCCCTCGCCACCTCACTTTCGTTTTTTCTTGCAATCCTTTGTTGGTATGGCACTGTGTACACATCATGCAGATAAAATTAGACTATGGTAATTATGTTAGAAATGTATTTACTCCAGGAAAGCAATGTCACAATAGTGTATTTTCTGGTTAAATGACTACCCTAGTACAACCTAACCATCTATGAGCCTAACAATCTTAAAGGTTCAGCATTTCCTAGGTCATTTGGAGACTTGTAGTTCTATGTTTATTTCAGTTCATAAGATTCGGGCCATTATCAAGCCTTTAAAATTTCTGTGAATCTTTCTGCAAACATTTTAACCCCGCCCCCCCAAAAAAAATCTGGGAATTACAGTATGTTACCAGGTTCCACCTCTTTTTTCCCCTAAAATCTGATATAGGATTCATTCATATTGCCACACTAGTTGAATGGCGAGGGCCATCTTGAATTTAACAATGGACTGGTTGACGGTCGTGTACAGGTTACATAAAGTAATAGAATGGTCACTCATAATCATCGGAATATCAATAATTTTTCTCTCTAATTTAATATTTATGAAAAAAAAAAAATTGGCAAACAAAGTTGGAGATTATTGTACCTCGCACGAAACATGCATCTCACTGTGACGTCACAGCCCATCTGACTGCCGCGGCTCACAACAATGTCTGGGAAACATACTCTGGTACAGGTAAGAGTTCTGTGATATTGTTCTGGTTCTGGCATCACTTCCACAATGAGTTATGTCTCACACTATTATACATATGATATACATAGATGCATTTATTCATATGTAATGGATATGTATTGTAGTGTTGAGATGAATAACCAAATACATCCTCACTGTTGAGTGTGGTGGGAGAGAGAGACAGCGAGAGGCCAGACATGCTAAGGCAAGCACTTTTGGATGAAAACAGGGAGATTGAAGGAGGGGTGAGGGAAGGGAATAAATTCTGTTTATATCTCAGTCTTGGGGAAGTATATGTGTTAATATTACATATACAGTTAATACTGTCTTACTGAGATGTATGATGTGCATGGTAGAGTTGTAATTCACACCTATTAGTGTATATATCTCCATATGTCTGAGAAATAGTGGCATCTCCTAATTTGCTGACCTGTACTCTGGTTCCCAGGGCCGGGCAGCGAGGGCAGTAAGATAGCTTTTAGCCCTCACCAGAAGCAGACGCTCTGTTCCGTTCTTTCTCTTGTAATAGCTGTATCTTTGTGGCATAATAAAGATGGAGAAACACACCTGCTCCTGGTTTTCTGATTCACCAGACACGCTACCTGCTCCTGATTCACGGGCTCATCAGTCACCAACCAAAGTCTTGGCGGCCAGCTGTGGAATTCAGCAGAGTCTATGCCGTGAACATTAATATGGTGGCCCAGTGCTGGGATACAAAAAGTGCCGAAAAGGGACTCTAACTTGTGAAGTGAGCAACCCTTGGAACCGCTTGTGTTGCATCTTAATCTCAGGTGAATAACAGAATATCCAAGAAAAAAAAATCTCACTTTTGCAAAAGGATTAATTTTGGAGTGAGATAAACGATAGAACACTGAGAGCAGGAAAATCTGAATAGTGAATTCGTTCTCTAAAGATTAGCATCTCTGTCTCTAGCGAGATCTGACGAGATATCTCTGTTACGAGGAGAGCTCGAGACTGACGCTGAGAGGGGAGACGTCATCCTGAGGGCTTTTGGCAACCCTGGTGAGACGTGAGAGAGCAGCAGTCGACTTGAGGCTAATGTAGAGAGCATATCTCAGCGCAACTGGAGCGAGGAAACCTGATGACTGTGTGCGGCTTCTGTAGAATTGCAATGCTGACCTACCTGGATTTCATCATCATCTGAATACACCTAGGTTAGTGTGCATGCATATCATTCCACAAGACATACACTCTGTGATCAGCACACGATAGTATAAGAAATGTGTGAATATAAAGGTCTCTCAGTCCACCCTAAAATACTTGTTTTCTGTGTATATTGTCTGTGTCCCATTCTCTATTTCTAAGCCCATAACTAATCTATTTGTGTAAGTAAAAGCTTCCTGTGACTGGGAAGAGTATAGTTCCTGGCAAAGATTAGATGGATAGGCTAAGAACGTTGGGACGAAAGATTAAAAAAGATACGAAACAACCAACAACTGAGGAAGGAGCTGTCTCTTTAGAACAGGTACAGTGGGAATTAGAGTCTGGTGAATCAGACTTATCAGACTTAGACTTACGTGAGTGGAGAGCAGAGAAGTTGGATGACATGAGTGCAGGAAAAATTGGGAATAGAATTGAAGGTAGCCAGGACACTTCTGGGCAATTAGATAGTGAAGAGACTTGAATGCCTTGTGTCTGTGTTCTGGACATACATATCAAACTGCCTGAGTGTCAAATTAGTTCCAAAATGGCCACAGGTCTTACTGACGAACGCACTCCTAGTGCAGAGGAGACTGTGAACATTGGAGAACAGGCTGTAGCAACACCCATGTACACTCTAACAAATCCACAAAATCCACTAAGCTCTGAAATTAATCCAACGACTTACGTACCCACTTTCACCTCAGGCATGTTTAGCACCCCACAGGCTTTTGGACAGCAGGGACAATATCATTTATTTCCTAATGCTCCTTATGCTAATCCTTGAGGCCTGAATACTAACAATGTTGGCATGCAAACCCATGTTAATACTCCTATATGGCCTGTACAGTCGTCAGCATAAATTCGCTGCAAGTCTACTCGTGTGATGTGAGTCCTTTTGTCTGGCAACAGTGTAAGGGGACTAGTTGCCACGTAGCCTTTTAAACACTTTAACGACGTGTTTTTTAAAAACAGTACTAGAGGCTGGCTGGAGTACAATATTATGTATACCGTATTTAATCAGTATAAAAAAAAAGTGCAAAAGCTGACGGAATGTTATGAAACGACGTAGAGCGTAATACATTCCTCATAACCGTGTCCAAACTCCCTTCCCCTCTCGCCCCCTTTCTCCTCCTGATGTCCCCCCACCCCTCGTTCCCCCTTCTACCCCCACTCACGTTCATGCCTCTCCACTTTCTCCTCTCCTCACTCTCTCTACCTTCATTCATTTATCCACGGCACTAACCCGACTGATGCATCACAATTCTCTCTTGACTCTTTACTAAACCAATATTGTCCTGTTCTCAATTGCTCGAAATGCTTTAATAAAATGTATCCAAGGCTAATTACCAATATTCCTTCCTGTTCTAATCCCATTCTCACCCTCCCCGTCTGATTCCCACTCTTTTTATTCCAGTTGTCATTCTTTTCTCCACCCCTTGTCACTACCAACAGCCGCTAGATACAGAAACGTTTGAGGTCTCGTTCTTGTGAGGTATTATTCCTTACTGTGTGTGTGTGTGTGTGTGTGTGTGTGTGTGTGTGTGTGTGTTTTAGTGAGCCTGGCAGTTGGTGGCTATTATTTCAGTAGGCGAAATCAAACATTTGTGCCCATTCCTCCTACTTCCTCTCTCTCTCTCTCTCTCTCTCTCTCTCTCTCTCGTTCCAAGGAAAATGTTCCCATCCTCCTCATACTGTTCACTGATTCATGAAGCAGGATCAGAACCCATCATGTTTCGAACTACTGCATCACGTTTGGAGTAAAGAGTGGGTGAAAAAGACTGAGGCATGGCAAGATACTCTCGAATGTAAGGAGCTAAAAGGTTACAGGAAGAGACAAGAAATGGAGAAGAGTGCGGTTCATTACGTAGATTTGCGCCGTGGTTAAGGTTGACAGGGTGCGGAGGGAGGGGAGTGGAAATGAAGGAGCATGGGGGGGGGGAGTTGAGAGGTAGGGTGGGGAGGGACAGGGGTGGGTACGAGGGAGAGAGCAGAAGTTTTATCACGCTACAACATTTTTCTGTCGTCTTTTGCTCACTTTTATGCTAATCAGATATAAAGACCATTGCATTCTGGGCGATTTATAGCACTAATTCTTACAAACACGTCTTTCAAGCGTATAAAAACCTGTGTGGCGACTAGTTCCTATACACTGTTGCCAGATAAAACAACCACATCACACGAGCAGGCTTGCAGCGAATTTGTGCTGACGACTGTACCTAATATGGCAACTACTAACCTTACTACTGCTACACCTCAAACATTGCCACCTATAGTGCCGGTTAGGCAATCTCAGGGACCTTTTATTGCCCAGTCACCTTTGAACTCAAGACTGTATAAAGGTGTTGCCTACGCACAACTGACCATACAGTTTACTGGGGAAGATGACTATGACATACATAGATTTCTAAGAGACTGTGAGGTTCAAACACATAGAGTGAAGCTTGCTACTGATGGGGTGAAAATTTTGCATGTTAAAGCTCATATTAAGCCAAATTCCCAGGTGGCTGAAATGCTTGAGGCCTCTATTTTCTAAACCGGACCCACTGTTCAGGAGTATGAAAGGTTTAAGGAAGCCCTAATAAATACAATCGAAAGTGACTACTATGTGTCAGACGCTTGGGTGTTTAGAGTGGTAAATAGGGCACAGCAGTATCCAAATTGTACTGAAGTCCAAGCTCACGCAAAGGCAGGCAGGTACTATCCGGAAGCTAGCAAGGCTTTGGTAACTTCTGGATGGGGAGACGTAGTTGGGGGCTTGTCTTATGAGAACGTAACTCGTCTCTTTGAATACCTCCAGTATGTGCTTTGTTTGGCCCCTGCTAGGCGAAATAGAGTACTTAGGCAGGCAAAAAGATCTGAAATAGCCCTTCATGACTTGAACTTCAAGTTAAAAGCAAAGGTAGGTGAAGGAGAGGCCGGAAGGACTGTCTTAGCTATGAACACAGAAAAGCTAAACCCTGCTTGTAAGTTCTGTAATGTGTGCAATAAGGCTGGTTGTCACGAATCAATTCGCGACATTTCCCTTTTGTGAGAAGCCACGAACTATTAGTGGAAAACTCACTGTGTATCGCTCAGTTAACCGTTTCTCTCTCCATTTCGGGGTATACTTTTCAAAACATTCGTCTGTTTAAAAGTGACCGATTTAATGCACGTCACTAAGTGCGCTACTGAGCGATACTATTGTTTTTTTATTGTTCGCCTCTGCTTGCCTCAACCGTTAGCCACGCCTTCTTCCGGTGGCTTGTGCGTCCTGCCCATACAATGTATTTTGAATTCAGTCTAGTTGTGGCTTTGACGGAGAGAGGTCCTGTGCTCCAGAAGTGTGAGAGGTCAGCTAGCACCCAAGCTCCACAGAGTATCAGTTTCTCCAAACTCCCACCCTTGGTGATACAAAGCATTCATCGTTCAGTATTTCCTTTTTGTATAATCCTGGTTTTAAGAGCTTAGTTAAGGTGATTTTCCTAGGCGTAAGTATTTAGCTTTTGTGTGAGTGAATGAGTGCGTCTCATTGATTTGATTTGAAATGTAACGTTAAGTTTATTTTTGGTAATTAATAAATTTAACAGTTCTTTTTCTTGAGCTTAATGTAAAGTAAAATCTTGTTTCATTTCTCCAAATTAAGCTTATTTCCCATATAGCTCCTAGCTCGCATAGACGTTTTACTATTCATAACTGGTACTTAGACCAGTCTTGTTGTATTAACTTAAAATACGTTGTGCCATAGGAGTTAAGCATCAGCAAGGACCTGATATTATTATTAGTATTAGTTATTTATTGTCAGGGGTGAAGTAACTTTCTCCAGAGGCTAACAGTACTAATTCAGCAATTGTGAGTAATTAGTCTCTGCTGTGTACTGTTGAGAAAGTTTATAAATTCTCGTTCTCAGAGAATCGTGCACAAGCCAGCGTAAAGTAATCGTTGCTTGATGTAGCAAGACAATCATTGTCTCTGCTCTTCAATATTATTGAATATTATTATCAATTAAAAAATATTTAAGCATTTATTTTAAAAACCAGTGATATTATAAAAACCCCGTGACAATTGGCGACCTCATTCCAGGATATTAACTCCTAGCTCTAAAGCTATTCACGAGATAGTGCTCACTCGTTCATAATTAGGAATTTATCATTAAAGTTTATAGGCACAAGTTTACTGGTGTTTACCGTTAATTTAGCAAGTGAATTTTTGCTTTATTAATCAATAGAGTACATAACTCTAGTTTATTCTTGGTAACGCCAGACGATTTTATTCGCTCCTGGGTACCCGCCGTACCCATTGTGTTAATTATTGAGAGTTCTTAGTTATTTGCATTTTTGCTTTAATCTTTGCCAGTTAACTAGATAAAACTGGTCACCACTAACTTGTGTCTGTACTCTTTACTTGTGTCATTAGCATTCGTTTGCGAAGCAGTCAGTACTCAGTTTCGGTTTGCCTAATAAATTGAGCTAACATCATGGCTACTACTGTATTTTTACAGGAAGCCAAAGAAATGGGTCTTTCGGACCCAACCGAAATTAAAGAGTACATACTCTCACGGCATAATCAGGAGCAGCAGCGCGAGAATGATGCCCGTGAAGAGCGTAAGATTCAGCGCGAATACGAGCGGGAACAACGCGAACACGAGCGAGAACAGCGTGAGAAGGAGCGTGAACACGAGCAAAAACAGCGCGAACTCGACTTGGAACACGAGCGTGAACGACATGAACGCGAGCGAGAACAACGTGAATATGAACCTGCCGAACGAGAGGCACGAGAAAAACATGAACTTGAAGTGCTGAAGCTCCAGCGAGATTCCTTGGCTTCAGACACGTCTGGTGCAGTTGGTCCAAGCTCCACGAGTGTTCTCCCTGCACATGTCCTGGCGACCCCACGCATCAAGCTTCCTTCATACAAGGAAAGCGAGCGAATCGAGCCGTACATAGCTCGTTTTGAGGACATGGCAGACATGTATCAACTGGATGAGGCAGCTAAGCGGATCCAATTTCTTAGTTTATTTGAGGGCCCTGCCCTCGATATTCTCCACAGAATTCGTGGAGACAATCTCACATACGAGATGATGAAAGCTGCACTCATTAAGGCGTATGGTCTCACAGTAGACGACGCCAAAGTTCAGTTATGCGAGCTCGTCTCCAAGACAAGGAGACAGCTGTTCAGTTCCTTGATCGTCTCACAGCTTACTTAAATGAGTGGATGGAGAAAGATGAAACTCCTTCCACTCGTGAGGGGATAACTGACCTAATGCTGCGTACACAGCTAGAGAGGTCGTGGCCTGCTGAGCTCATAGCACAGCTTAAGATCTGCCAGGTGAAAGATGCCAGCCAAATGGCAGAAAAGGCTGACGCATTCTTTACTGCATACGGGTATCAAACTCGTAAGCAAAACACCTGGAGCAGAAAAGATAATGCCAAGTCTGGGAAGCGGTCTCAGACTGAATCCCAGCACCAAGGCCGTTCTCAGAGTAATGGCCAAGGTCCAAAACCGCAGTGGAAGGACCAGGGGCAAAACACTCAGAAACCTGAGTGGAAGAGGTACAACAAGTACCCTAACCAGCAGCAGTATCAGCCACGCAACCGACCGTCGGGACAAACTTTTTCACCACCAGCTCAAAAGAGGCAGGAAGCGAATGCAGCCTTCATTCCTCAGCAGCAGCATGGTGGTCACGTCCCTACCAGTGTGGGTACTTCCCCACAGTTCACTAGTCCCACAGTGACAGTGAACCCCCCTCCACAGATGGCCAATGTTCCATCTTCCCAATATAATTCTCAAGGCACAATGTTTGCCGCATCAATTCAGCAGCCTCATGAGTGGCTAGCTGCTTCCTCCACAGGCCCTCCCACAGGTGACAGTACCTTCCTTGTTCAGCCAGGGTTTGTGGGAGACATTCCTGTGAAGGTCCTGAGAGACAATGGTTCCTCAGGTTGCTCTGTTAAGCAGAGTTTAGTTCGGCCTGAGCAGTATACAGGTCGACAGATCCATGCAAACCTTATTGATGGATCAGTGAGATTGTTCCCTGAGGCATGTATCCAGGTGGCATCTCCATTTTATACTGGTACGACACTTGCAGTTGTCATGCCAGAACCTCTATTTGACCTCATCAGTCGGCAACATTCAAGGAGTCAAGGATAGTTGCTCCGATGATGATGCTACTCAGACTTCGGCTGCTGCGGTAACACGAGCCATGGCTGAGGCTCCAGACTGTGTCACCCCAGTGATCATTGAATCGCCGCAAGATCTGATGTGTAGTCAACTTGTTGTACAAGAACAACATTCTGACCCGACACTTGCTGCCGTGCGGAACAAACAAAAGGGTCGAGTGATTAAGTATTCACGGGGAGGTCGAGCCAAGTTCCTTCGCAAACAAGGACGGCTCTACCGTGAGTCACGAACACCCGAGGGCGAGGTTCGACTGCAGTTTGTCGTCCCCGCCAAGTACCGCCAAGCAGTGTTAGAATGGGGTCATTGTTCAGCCTCAGGAGGTCACATGGGCAAAAGGAAGACCCAGGGCCGTATCCGAGCTGACTTTTTCTGGCCAGGGATGGGACAGGACATAGATAGTTTTGTCCGTTCCTGCAGTGTGTGTCAAAGTAACACCACTAATCAGGGACATGCCCTTCCTGTGCCATTTGTAACCACACCCGTAATCTCTGAGACAGTTGAGAGACAGGGTAGTGGTGAAGTGGGTGCAGACCTGATGTCTCGCCCATTGGCCCTACAGGACACATTATGTCCAGGGCCTGTACATACATATTATGTACCGTAAGTTAAAGGGGAAGTTGAGAGGCGACTTGAGGCTATGGAAGACCCAAGTTTGCACAAGGATTCTCAGCTCCCCGATACTAATATAAGTACTGTAGGTTAAGGGGGAAGTGAGAATTCCGCAGAGGCGACTTGAGGCTATGGAAGACCCAAGTTTGCACAAGGATTCTCAGCTCCCTGATACTACTGTAATATAAGTATTGTAGGTTAAGGGGGAAGTTCGAGAGAGAACTCCGCAGAGGCGACTTGAGGCCATGGAAGACCCAAGTTTGCACAAGGATTCTCAGCTCCCCGATACTAATGTAAGTACTGTAGGTTAAGGGGGAAGTGAGAACTCCACAGAGGCGACTCGAGGCTATGGAAGACCCGAGTTTGGACAAGGATTCTCAGCTTCCCGATATTAATATAAGTACTGTAGGTTAAGGCACAGGTTGAGGACCCATGTGCAGTTCGAGGCTATGGAAGACCCGAGTTTGCACAAGGATTCTCAACTTGTTGACAGTAATCGTGTGCTATAATTAATGGCGACCTCGAATGTACGTCGTAGCACTGACTGCTAGGCAGAGGGAGTAATTGTAACATAATAATAATTTTGTCTCATTGACACTTTTGATGCTCCACCTTAATTGGTTTTGCAGGTTCAGCAATGGGTGTACCAGTTTTGCTGTGCGGGCCAGCTGATCGTCTGCCGCACGCTGCCGCCTCTTCTCCTCTGCCTTCGTCGTCGTCATATTATTATTTATTGTGTCATTTTACACGTAGGTACAGTTACACTACAACTGTCACACCTACACCGTGTATTACATACACCACGCTACACAACAATTAGTTGTCAGTGTAAATGTAGCGAATTTTCGCTCAGTTTGACCTGAGTACAGGATTTTCACTGTCGTCACGGAGTTTTTCCCTCAAGCTTGCTTCTATTAACGTAAATACGAGGTTTTTTCGCTCACTGGCGACTGTGACTTTCTCCTGTAGCAGGATAGCACACACACCACAGTGTGAATCTTGTGTGACTGAGTTAGGATGTGTACATATATATATATATATCCACAAATTTTTTCCCATAAGGAAAAAATTTTATTTTGTAGGGGCGTAATGTTACGAATCAAATTCACGACATTTCCCTTTTGTGAGAAGCCACGAACTATTAGTGGAAAACTCACTGTTTATTGTTCAGTTAACCGTTTCTCTCTCCATTCGGACGGTATACTTTGTCAAAAACAATTTTTCTGTTTAAAAGTGACCGATTTAATGTGAGACATTATGCGCGCTACGCTGAGCGATACTATTGTTTTTTTATTGTTCGCCTCTGCTTGCCTCAACCGTTAGCCAAATGCGGCCTTCTGCTCCGGTGGCTTGTGCGTCCTGCCCATACAATGTATTTTGAATTCAGTCTAGTTGTGGCTTTGACGGAGAGAGGTCCTGTGCTCCAGAAGTGTGAGAGGTCAGCTAGCACCCAAGCTCCACAGAGTATCAGTTAATCCAGTCCTCCCACCCCCGGGTGATACACAGCATTCATCGATCAGTATTTCCTTTTTGTATTTTCGTAGTCTTA